>NC_058512.1:13034301-13353801 GCF_020382885.2 Scatophagus argus
CTGTGCTGAGTAGTATACGACAAAGTTGTGTCAATAAAAAATAAAATGCAAACCAAGTGCAGGTGCGATTGGAATACAAAAAGTAACTTTCCAAAATCACATAACATTCTTTTATTTATGCTATAATTTCCTTTGCCACTTTGAAACAATTGCAACAAGTAGATGTGTTTACTTAAACCTGCAATTTTAGAAACTTTTATCATAACTTCATGGGGAACAAATACACACCACTACTGCTGAACATTCAAATGTAAATACAAAAAATACACTGCTACAAAAGACATTTAACTTTGAGGCATCATATATCTTTATTTCTACTTAAAAATAGGCTATTTCATGTAAACTACTAACAGCACAATGGTGAAATGTTTTCAGAGTGGGTCTATCTTGTTTGCATGCTCACGGGAGATTACACAGTCCTGCTGATCGTTTCCCACTCTGTGCTTATTTGTAAAAGAAAAAAAAAGTCCACAGAGTACCTTTAATTTGCTGTCTGCAGCTTGTTCCACAGGGGAATCGGTGCTGGGCTCCCAACATAACCAAGCTCTCAGTCCACCACACCAAGGTGTGCTTTGCATTTAAAAAGGATGAAAGTAGTTGATCTGATTGGCCTTGATTGATGCCAGCTGCTATCACTCCCACTGATAATTTAATCCTCCTAATCCCAACCACTTTCACCACAGTGCTGCAGGTGCTCTGGTCATGGAAATCTGTTGGTCACACACAAGAGAGCCAGTGCCATCTCCTGCACTTTGAGTGATAAAAACAGGGGGGAATATATACAGAATAGATATATGGAATATACCATAGATAGAGCATACAAAAAATATTTAAAGAAAAGCTAGTACCAAAAGAAAAGCAACATTTTAAAAGGGTACACCAACTCAGAAGCTAATTAATAATTGTGGCATGATTGAAGTCATCATTGGGCACGTTCACACAGTATGTCCTCACTAATATACTGTACACTGACTCTTGATTTGGCAAACATTTGCAAACTTATAAAGCACAAAACAAGGTGAGGTGGAGGGTGGTTGACTCTGCCCTGTGGGGAAGCAGTAGAGGATGAAAGAGCACTGGCCAGATGTCCTGCTGTTAAAAAATCCTCCAGCCTACAGACAATATTAAAGTCCATGTCAAAGTCTGATATGAGCTTCTGAGAACATGGGGCTATATACAATTACAAGCTGTGGAAAAGTCAATAAAAAACAATCTGGCATGGTTTTCCGCCCTATCCTGATTCCCTCTCCACAATCTTAAGCTTTCCGAGTCGTTTTGGCATCATCCGGTCCTACTGAAGCCCTGCAGGTAATATGGAGGGATCAGTTGTTGCTGTGAGTTTAAATATCAGATATTCAGAGAGACAACAACCAACTTACTTACTTTACAATTAAGATAATTAAAGCTCTTTACTGTCTGTTCTCGAGAAGAAATTTGTATCATTTTGCGGAAGTCCCAGAACTTTTAACAATTTAACAACAAATAGCATGCCTCAAATAGCATATGAGTAATAGTTGATAGATTTGTGGAACTGAAAAGTGTGAGAGGCTTGTTGGCAGAGATGGTATAGGAAAAAGCAGACAAACCAGGGAGATGAGAGATGGAGTTTTGTCTTTTCCCATGAAGCTCCTGTAAGAACAGAAAAGCAACGATGAAGGAGTACGGGAGAAAAAGAGGAAATAAGGCGGGAGGATGAAAAACAGGACAAAGAGAGAAGAGCAGAGATGGTAAAACAAACAAACAAACAAAAAAAACAACAGAGTGATCAGATGATTGCCTGAGAGACAATATGGAAATCCAGAATGCGAAATGTATTATGCATTCGGCTTTAATGGAAATTTCAGGTATGGATCAAGTGGTCCCCACATGAGGTTGAACTGCAATGTCACGGACATAATCACCATATTTTAAATGTATTTTACTGTATCACACTTGCCCACTTAAAAAGAGCTTAGTTAGATTAAACAGTGTTGTCAAACACTGACAATATGTCTGCTCTTTTTGAAGACCAGTGACAGGTGGTCACAGGTACATTTTGTTCTCTCACATTCTGTCCTTGTTCCAGTTACTGCAATTACTCCAATATGGACAATTTTCCTCCACTCTGATAGAGTCTATTGTCAGAAGGGAGAGGTGTATTACATGTAAATTAGTGGACGAAAGGATGACACAGCACTTTTAAAGACCCAAAAGAAAGTAGATTTAAAGCTCATCGGAAGACCTAGCTTTATAGGGTCCGGGGGCCAAAACAACACAGAAAAAGTCTGTTTCTTCCTGCCAGTGGATTTCACTGTGCCTGCAAATATACATGGCACAGAAACACCCATACTGATTTTTTTCAAGGAAACAGGCTTCCAAAGCCTACAGAGACACATTAATACAGCTATCACGATTGGTTAAGCATGAAATGTTAAAACAACACTATTTGTTAAACATGTAACATGCCTACAGAGATACATGCCGAGCCCAACACTACTGTCTTTTAGCTAAAGCCAACAGATGGAGTTTAAAATATGCAAGAGGTCACAGGAGACAATCCAATAAATTATATATTGTCTTTATTTTCTAGCAGCATTGCAGTCACTGTTGTAGTAGCATTAATGCAAGAGAGCATTGCCACTATGCCAATTTGTACCATGAACAGCAACGCGATTAGTAGTTACATAACAGTAATCACAGCTGAACGTCTTCATTGTGTTTTTTATGCCGCTTTTAACATGTGAATGTTTTAACGTAATGGTAAAAAAAAAAAAAAAAAAAAAATCACAGTGACTGAGTAGACTGTATGTATGTGCATGACTGACGAGTAGATGCGGGAATATGATGGAATTTATTTTGCTTGGTCAAAAGTGAGAGCACTATTCAAGTTATACATTTTGGGATTGGTCCCTTATCCTGTCAGTGGGATTTATTTGTTTATTTTCAATTCTATGTAGGTTCTCCAAGGGGAGATGTGTGTTTTGTGTATGGTAACAAATTAGCATTTTGTTTGGATTCATGCATCAACCTTCTCAATATTTTGACAAGAGCTTTGGTCAAGTTTAGTGAAAGATTGTGTTTTTTGGTTCAAGTCACTCTTGACTTATGCAGATTAGTACTATAAAAGATCGAAGGACACAATATTGATATGTGGCAGTCATGGCTTCCATGGCTTTCAGTCAATTAGTTTAGAAGTATTCATTCATTAATACTTTCAGAAACACACTCTGACTTCTTTTTCCTCCATTTTTTTGTCTTGCTGTATTCCCCCTTACTGAATGCTTATCAATTTGTACTCATCGAACTGGAGAGACCTGCAGTATATCACTAACATATACACTCACCCTCTTTTCCTCTGTCTCTCTCTCTCTCTCTCTCACACACACACACACACACACACACACACACACACACACACACACAAACACACACACACACACAGTGAGTCAGTGAAGCATTGAGAAGAGGTCCATTCTGACTGTGGTCAAATGAGTCACCTGGGAATCAGACAACATCAATCCTGCTGTCAATACAGGACAGCTGAGCCATTCATCCTACCCACCCGCAAGGGGAGTGTGTCAGTGTGTCTGTGTGCACGGGCGTGGTGTGTGTTTGGAAGGGAAGGAATATATTGTTTGCTTATGGGTTTAGGCATATCAGTGAGATGGAGAGAAGGTAAAAGTGTGAATTTGCAATAATATTATGTTGACTATTTTGAGTTACTTAGCTACAGCAATATTATTTTATTATTTATTTATTTAGGTTCGGAAATTCCTCCGTAGGTTTATTTCTCTTTTCCTTCACATGATTCCTCCTCTGCACATAAATGTTTTTAATACAACAAACATTTGTTAGTTATGCCTTAGTTCACCTTTGATTTTGATGATTCTGACTGTTCGACAACAAAAACTAATATTGCATTTATAAGTGTGAAGTTCCTGTTCATACAGAGATTGTGTGTATATGTGTGTGACCTAATATGATGGTTGTTGCGCCGTGTGTGCATACAAAGGGCACCTACGCATTGTGTGTGCGTACTCTCATCAGTTGTGGGCTGCCTGAAGGCATCATTAAACAGACGTTTTACCACTAGAATACATCATCATGCTATTATCAACCTGCTGACTGTTACATTATTTTCAACACGTGGAGTCATGGATGACGCAGTTGCATCACAGACTTTACTTCTTTTCTTTTCAGACAAAGGCAGGTCATTCTATAGGCCACTCTCCCATCTCTCACTCTGACTCGGTCTCTACTCTCCCTGTCATCTTTATCTCCATTTCATGCTCTTGTTCTCTTTCCCATGCTTGTCACTCCCAGTCTTCCATCACTCTGGTCTTTTTGCCATGTGTGACTTATCCACTCTGATGACATTGGCGCTTTGTGTGTTTGTATGTGAGCATGTCCGTGTGTGTTGCCATCTTTTATGCCTGTATTTGCTTTTTTGAGGGGACTTATAAAGCCTTGTTTTTGGGCATGTTAGATAAATTTAATCCTTGTTGTGTGCAACAAAACTCCCGCCTCCCTAACCCAACATCAGTATTGAGAGTGGCTTCGCTGGGGTTTTTTTTAAACATGTGAGAGGCTGTTCATCTGCTTGTCGGAAGTGCCAAAGCTCCATCCAGTAGGTGTACATGTAGGCTAAGTAAGGAAAACTGCATCTTTATACGAACAGTTCATTTCTTGTTCCATTATAGTTGGTTTATTTAGTAGGCCACTGCGTGTATGTGCTACAGTACCTGGTCACAGGTTTGGTGCTCATTATGCCCTTGCTTTTCTGACATCAGATGTTGTTCTTTAATCTTAGAGGTTGCATTTAAGTTCAAGGGGGTGAGTCACAGCGGGCAGTGGGACTTAGCCAGGACGCAGCCTTTGAGACTGGCGGAAGCTAGTTTGATGGCAGGGTACACAGTGTGGAGGTGCTTTACAGCGGCTTAGATCAGGACTGTGACTCTGGGGATGAGGAGGCACGGCAATAAAAAGGGGGGCAAGGAGTGAGGTGAAACCAGGGAGGAGTAAGAGACATCAGTATTGGGAAGAAATGGCATGTGGAGCCAAAATGTTTTCACATCTTACTCTCATCAAGAAGGTTTTTTTTAGTTTATTTCGTTCATGTTTTTTTAAAATTACGTCTGTTTTATGATGCCTTACAAGGAGCTTAAGCTCATCTGTGTTTGGTAAAAGGTTGTATTTTTTTGTTTAATATGGAAAATAGGAAAAGAACCTTTCCTTTCTTGACGTTGTCTGAGTTTGTTTTGTTTACTTTTGAGAACACAAAGAGAGCTTGTGAAACTTGCCACTCTTATAGGTCTCCTCTGGAGGTACAAAGTGGTATTATGAGACAGGATGGGTACTTGGACTGGTACATACTGGTTAGCACATTAACCATTATATCTCTGCAGCACATCACAAACATGTGTTTGACATCATTCATTTTTTGACATTTTAAACTATACTTATGACCATGTCCTATAATTTACAGATCTAAAGAAAATATCTTAATTGTTAATGTGTAGTTAACAATAATGGTAATAATAATACTAAACTCAGGTGTTAGTTTTTTCCCAGTGCCTATACGCATGCTCTTGTTTTGAACAATTCCTCAAAACATAATACCCCTTTGCATTTCCTACATGGCATTCTCATAATTTTAACAATCCCAACAAGTAGCTTCTCAGAAAAAAAGGGAAATTCTTATAGCTACAGAAAGAAAAAAAAACTAGAGCGTCTGACAATTAGAAATATTGTAAAGCAGATCACTACATGCACACAAAAGTCACATAAAAAATCATTTGCATGCCTCTACTTCTAAATATTGTTTTCAGCTTCAAAGTGATGTTTTAACCTTACAGAGCAAATATGAAGCATTTGTTTGAAAGATTTTAGAAGTGAATGGAGAGAAAGAGTCTAAGAGCCCTGACACTGTTACATTACCACTCAAGCAATGAGTATACATTAAACAAATGGAAAGCATTAAAATGTAAGTGAAATGTCACGAGCCAAATGTGTTCCAAACTGCTGCTTCAATGCCACCACACCACTCTTCTCTCCCACTGTGTTCTCTTTGTGAGTAAAGTGCTGCTTGAAACAAGAATGAATGGGTGAAAGGAGGCATTGTCAACAGTGGGTGCTAGCTGAGAAGAGGTTTTTCATTGCTAGTTGTAATAACATAAGCGTCTGGTCATGCATCTCTCTGACTCCACGCAGTACATCACTGAAAGCACTGTAAACACACACACAGGCTCAAACTCCACAAATACAAGCAAGTAAGCAAATGTGCAGCATTCTCCAGTAAGTAAACACATTACATTCAGTAATACTCATCACAATGAAAAGTATGTGTCGCAGTGAATACTGAGCAGTCAACAAGACACAGAAAGGCTCTTATGTTACAAGACAAAAACACAGGGTGAGGGAGATTTACAAAGGCCAACAAAGCAACAATTACAGGAAAAAAGAGAGGCAGACAGAGATGGATCGGCTGAAAAATACAAGTGTGAGGAAGAGAGACAGGCAGAAAGAGAGAATCACAGAAAGACAGTGACAAACAGATTAAGATGGAAAGATCGAGCCAGATGTAATTGTTCCCACGGTAGAATGAAAGTATTGTTGCTCTGCCTGTGCTGCCTTTCCTTTTTCCTTTAAAGAGTGTTCATATCCCCTCCACACCGTATGACACTACCTCTGCCCTCCTTCATCTCACCCCCACTGTCCCTTTACGCCTACTACATCTCAGCACGTCTGCAGCTGCATCCTCTTGTTAAATCCTAAAAATGTCCTCCAAGTGCAAAAGTCTAAGAGTGTGTGTACAAGCAAACACGCATTCACACAAAAACCTATAGTTGAACAGTGACATTGTCTCTTGTCAGGCTGCTCCCCAGATGTTTGTGTGAAAGACAGTTGGATAAGCAAATTTGCCAGTGTGTGTCTGTGTGTGTGTGTGTACATTCTTGTATTTGTTTGAGTTTTTTCACATACTGTACTAATGGCAGTTTCATTGCATAATATTTTTGTGCCTAATAATTGATTTTGAATTCTTGAGACTCTGTTTTTGTATGTTTTTGTGCATGCAGCTTTTCTTTGGGTGTGAAATATACAAGATACAAGACACAAGATACAAGATAGATAGGTTTATTTGTCACACACAATCATACATGGTACAATGTGCAGTGAAATTCTTTTTGTCCCTGCTACCCATAGAAGGAGAAGGTAAGTAAAATAGAAAGAGTAAAATTAAGTAAAATTAAATATTGTAAAATAGAAACCTTATAAAAATAATAAAATTAAAAATGTGAAAATGTGCAGTATTTACATCTAGTGCAGGTGGGAATAGGATTGTCCAGATTAACGCTCACTGTTGAGCAGACGGATGGCCCGAGGGAATAAGCTTTTCCTCATCCTCTCAGAGTTGGTTCTCAGGCAGCGGAACCGACGGCCTGATGGCAACAAGGAGAAGAGTGAGTGTCCGGGGTGATGGGGCTGCCCGAGGATCTTCTCAGCTCTCGCCCTGCATCGTTTGATGTAAATGTCCTGCAGGTCGGGTAGAGTTGTTCTGATCGTCCACTCAGCTGAGCGGACTACCCTCCTAAGGGCCGAGAGGTCCTGCTTTGTGCAGCTGCCCATCCATGTGGTGATGGATGATGGTGGTGATGCTCTCAGTGGTGCAGGTGTAAAAGTTCCTGAGCACCTTGAGGGGGAGCCTGAAGTCTCTGAGGTGTCTGAGGTGGAACAGACGCTGCCTGGCCTTCTTCACAGTCCTGTTAATGTGCAGTGACCAGGACAGGTCCCGTGTGATTGTCTTAGGTACAGGGACTACAACAGACTTTTTAAAGCAGGTGGGAATCACACACTGTGAGAGGGAGAGGTTGAATATCATTGTAAACACTGGTGTGAGCTGTTCAGCGCAGGTTTTGAGGACTCGACCGCCAATGCCGTCAGGCCCTGCTTCTTTTCTGGTGTTTACACTTCTAAACATCCTCCTCACCTCCAGCTCCGTCACAGTGAGCGTCATGCCGACTGGGAGCGCTGCTTCTTGCCTGCTGTCCGACTCGAAGCGTGCAAAGAAGTTGTTGAGCTCATCAGCCAAAGAAGCGTCGACTCTCATCGTGGGTGGATGTGTAGCTTTGTGGTCCATGATAGTGCGTAGTCCCTGCCACAGTGCCCTGGAGTTGCTCCCCTCCATCTGAATGAGAATGTAGTTCCATCTTTGTGTGTACATTTTATTTATTTATTACCAAGGGTGGGTGTGAATCTATCTTTGTGTTTACGCATGAGTTTTATAGGGGTAATAAAGTTTAGAGTTTTATTGATTTGGACTCAATCCTGACTCACAGCTATCAGCTTCATCTTGACGCCGACCCCTATCGACCGGATTAATTCCGATGGACAATAAAACTTAAACTGCTCCACTGATCACCACTCCAAGACTCTAAACTGATTGTTCGGCACTATTAGTACGGGAGAGGAGGAGGAGGAGTGGAGGCGAAGATGAGAGGTCCAGTTCAATTTGAACAGAAAGGATAGAGAGGCAGGGAGGTAAAGATTTTGAGGACAGGAATGAAAGGATGGCAACAAAGTGGGGAAAAGGAAAACTGATAATTAAAGCTTATCTTTCTCTCTGAGTTTAAGCAAATTATCCTGTTCTGACAGTAAGTGTTTGTGTGCGTATGTGAGTGTCGGTATGGTGAAAGGTGTGAAAGGAGGGCAATAAAGAAGGAGGAGATGAAAGTAAGGAACTGTGATAAAAAATGTAACAGCCTTATCCAGCTGCTCAACGGTTTAAACCAAACGACTCCCGAATAAAACGGGAAGAATGAATATTAAGTGGAAAGTGAAGACATGCAGCTGGTGGAAATAAGAGGACCTCCAATGGATGTACTGGAATATTTAATGAGAGACATAGATGGAAGAAGGATGGCACGTAGACGAGTAGTGTTGAAACATTTAAATTCTTACACCATCAATTGAAAACGTAATCCGACTATTAAAAGGGAGGTAAGACAGAAAATAGGTGAAAGGGGAGGAAAAATAGCAGAGAGAAAGATGTGGAAGGTGCAAACAGTGAATGCTGATAAAAGTTTAAATGGATGTACTGTGCAGGAGGAAGTAGAGCAGGGTGGAGAAAAGAAAGATAGGAGAGTAAATGTGATCATTTCTGGACTAATTCTACAAAATTATGCATTGCCAATTTATTCAGTCCAATCTACCAGAACTGAATGACTTAAATAACTCAATTTTTGAGCTCTTGATTTACACACTCAGACAAGAAAGAGCAAACTTTAATGCCTGTTATGAGGGTGATTTCTTCAATAGGGCCACTGATCACCTGCACTTTTGGCTGTGCTACTAGAACAATGAGAGGTGCCTGAAATCCCTTGCCATTACTTACTCTGCCTAATCTGCCTGTGACCTCTTCTTTTTAATTTGTCAATCTGCACACCACAGCAGCTACCCATAATGATCAATAGAGTGTTTTCTTGTGTTGGTTCTTTAGAATGATGAATTTATCTATATGACAAATATAACAATAGTGTTTGGTAATTCTGCAAAATCCCAAAATTATATCCCCTTATTGTGATTTAAAAGGTACTGTTTAGCTTAAAAGGACAGTGTAAATTATGGGTGTAAGACAAAAATGTTCACAAACCAGGAAGCTGACACTGCATCCTCTTATTCCACCATGTGGAAACATGGTGAGAGGCTGGATGTGAGGAATGAAGGGGAGAGGAAGAGACTGATGGCAACAAACAAGAAAGGAGGAAAATTTAAGATTATTTTATTTATTCATATATAAGAGTAAGAGGAAAATAAAAAACAAATATGTGAAGAAGGGAAAGAAAGCCACAGGACAAGCAAGAGAAAACAATCAACATGACAAACTGAGACACACCTGAGAGGGAACAGAGGAAAAAAATTAGAAGATGTTTCACTCATCTTGTCAGGGGTTCATACTGAGTGTTGCTGGCAGAGAAAATGTATTAGAGAGTAACAGGCGATAAAGTGATGCAGAAGAATGAGAAGATAATAGAAAGAGCTGTACCAGAGGGTAAAATAAAGATGATGCACAACACTAATTTTGAAGAGGTGGAGATGGATGGAGGTGAACAAGAGGGGTGGCAGTGGATGGAGATGGAAAAAAGAGACTGACAAAAACAAGGAAGGGTGGCTGCACAAACGTGAGGATAAAGTAAGACACCTAAAAATGGTTTCACTTGCTGGGTCAGGAGGCTAAATGGTTCTCCTGCTATTGCACGACAGAAAGAGGAAAGAAAAGGGAAAGACTGGTAGAAAAAAATCTGTTACAGAATTTGATTAGGAAGGAAGGAGCACATAGTCTAGCTTTTCAAATCTGTTTCACATTGTTATGGTGTTCTCAGTTTTATCGCTGAATATATTTTCTGGTTAGATATGGAATTTAGTTTAGAGATAAGAGCGACTGGAAAATGTCACTGCGGGGTTAGAGAAAATGTGATGGACATTTTTCACTTTATCTGACATTTTTAAACCAAGTAACAAATCTGTTTAATGACAAACAATCAAGACAGTAATAAACACTGAAAATGCTCTATACAGAATGTTTGAAAAGAACAAAGTGAGGAGAATGGGAGGGAAGCAAAGATACTGGGAGGCAAGGAAGGTGATGGGTCAGGACTGTGAAAAGAAAATAAAGTTTTGCAGGCTACCTTGCTTCCCTCTGTGGAATTTACCTGACCCCTCTCATGAATCCAGACTTTTATTGGCACGGTTCTTAAAACCTTTTCATGGAGAAAAATTTATGAAGTGGAAAGAAACTACTGTATCCTGGGATTTTTCATTTATGTGCCTATGTGCTTGGGAACCCACATGTATTTACCCACTGAAGTCTGCATTCACACAATTTTATTGATGCATGTTTCTGTGGTTGTGGGTTATTTGAATGTGAGATACTCAGAGATATTTGTGTTACAGCCATGTATCAAGATTGTTTCACATATCTTGATACCTTATATCTTGATATTCAGTTCAAGATCTTAAGTCTCACTAATTGTCGCAGAGGGGAATACGTAACTTTCTCATGTTGATGTTCAACCACCTTCCCAAGGCAGCTGAGGTTGAAGGAATTATGGCAAAGCCTGCAGACACAAAATATTGAGTTTCTGTTCTTTTTTGTTTTTGTTTTCTGCTTGTCTATCTAATTTTCCTCTTTTTACTATACGTTTATGTCTGACTGCAGGTAAGCAGACAGGGTTCACCCTGAGGACTGTGAGGTGAGCAGTATAATGGGGCTAATTCTGACACTGAAACAAAACGAATGACAAAGTCTTACATCTTCTGCCGAGTATCTAAGAAACTAATGAATCTCTGGGTAGATGCAGAGCCACAGCTGGGTTTTAAATTATGACACTTTGAAAATTCCCAGTTTGTACTTATGATTGGATTTGTGCCCACGTCTTTTGTGGTTATTTGCTGTATTTTTGTAAATCCTGCCTGCAAGCCAAATTGCTCTCATGTGAGCATAAACCTCTGAACTAAATGCATTTGAGTAACTTTTTTTTCTCAAAAGTCTCAGTATTGATTTTCAGGCTTCACAAAACATTTGGAATAATTCAAATGTTGGATTTATACAGTTAGTATAGATATTCTTTAATTTAAAGCAACCTGGATTTTAGAAATTATTAAAGTGGAATTTGATTTTACTGAGCAAAGCAGGTGGCATATCAAAATGTCCCGTACTATAATGCATTATTAAAGTGGTATTTTGCAAGTGGTTAGATGCTCTGGTGATTTGAAACAAGGCAAAGAATTTAAAGTCTGAAATAGTCTCAAATTGTTTTTTGCTGCTGCTCAAAGCAATAATGGATTTTAAGCCCTGAAGCATTACAGTGATACCATAAACACCACAGATGAAAAATTAAGTGCTAAAAACTGCTCTTCTCCAGCTGATTATGCTGGAGTGGATGCCAGAGATAAATTTTGCAGGTTAAAAATGTGAGTCTCAAAATGTGAATGAAGCACACAAATAATATTTAGAGGGCACAGTGTTTGGGCATAGTGATAATGTCAATGAAGCAGCGTGACATGTCAAAGATGAGAACTAAATGTTAGAATGTGTCCTTCCTAAACAAAACCACACTCGATATTTAATCCTTT
Organism: Scatophagus argus; assembly: GCF_020382885.2. Taxonomy (NCBI): domain Eukaryota; kingdom Metazoa; phylum Chordata; class Actinopteri; family Scatophagidae; genus Scatophagus; species Scatophagus argus. The sequence goes on from NC_058512.1 coordinate 13,046,413, forward strand.
GAATTAAGGATTGGACACAGGACATGAAAATAATCTTTTTGGTGGTATCCTGGTCTTTTAAGGTTCAAATTTACATTAATAATCTGCCACCATGCAATGCCAAACTTGTCAAAGGCAAGTCACAACAGTTATGAAGTATATGAGGGTGCATGTCACTGGCTATAACTGGAGCAGACGTGATGAGCAAGTCACATATGCCCTTTTGTCATCGCTGTGTGAATGAACTCAAATTTGCCTGATGAAGCTGAAGGCTAATTTTGTGTTTGTTTTTGTGTGTGTGTGTGTGTGTGTGTGTGTGTGTGTACACAGGGGAATGGGCACTACTAGAGGCTGGTAATCATGAAGATTAACATCACATCAACTATGCAGTCATACTTGATGACTGCTATGACAGATGCATTCCAGTAATAGCCATTACCAGCAACTGATGACAAATAAGCAACTCGAAGCAAATCCTATGGAGTCAAATTTAATAAAAGTCTTGAGTGAACCAGTCACTTTAATGGTTATGTGGATATATTTCTATTGTGCAAAATCTATGTCAGATGTAAATGATTAATATTAATTTAACTAAATCACTTCAAATTAGACTTGAAAATCAGCATTCATTCCACTCAGGACTTACTGTGCGCAGTTTGGCTAGAGGCAAAGCTTCTGAAACAATAAAGCATAATTCAAACCAGTCAGATCTGACTCTCATGCTCCACGGCAACACTGATTCTTCTCACGTGTATAAAAGTTCACTGATATTTATATAGTAAAAGTAGCACTTCCACTTAAAGAGCTTCTTCAGACTTTACTCACATAGGTTTATGTGATTCAGCAAGTAAAAAAGAAGCTACTTCATAACAAGGCAGCATTCAGAAAGTTTAGATGCTGTCACAGTTGGTTAATAAATATAAATCACCTGTTGAACAGCTTGTTTTCTTTTTGTAATCTCCAGTAATAGAAGCTGAAGTACATTTCTGGTTGTGGCTAAATAAAAAAAAATCAATTCTTTCCTGTTTCAGGAATAACACTGATCCTATATTTTTGTGTTTCGAGTTACATGTGCATCCATGACTGTTTGTACAAGAGTAGATTTGATGTAATGTATGCATTGTAATTACATGCAGGCTTGTGTGAGGGGTGGAAGTGAATGTTTGAAAGCTGGAATAAGTGTGCTTGTATCTGTTTTTTTTGTTTCCTAGAAGCACTTTCTTTCGAAAAAATTTCATGAGGGTGTGAGGAACCATTGTAAGAGCACTGCATATTTGTTATTGTTCTTCTAATTTTAAGAAAAGATAGAAAGTGGAGGTCTATTTCCTCACAGGCAGAAGCATTTCATTAAAATCTCAACAGTAAAGGCTCTGTAAATTACAAGTACAGTCATACCAAAGTCAACTTAAAGCTGCAGTCTACCATCATGTGTGAAGCTGTTTAACCTAGGAAAGATATTAATAAGGTAATGATTTACTGTGTGCCTGAAGAAACTGAATCTGTGACATTAAAATATATATATATATATATATATATATATATATATATATATATATACCTTATCATATGTGTGTTACATATCTTAGTCACACAAAATATTCAGACAATGCAACATCTGCCCAAATGCAGGGAACTGATCCCATGATTACATCCCTATGGATACACACAATGCACACAATATTTTGCCAAGGTTACAATTCGTTAAAATTCTGTGATTATAAGACATTTAGACATTTAAACTACGGAGAAGTCAATTATTTGGTTTTCCTCTTAATTACTGGTAGTTCGTAGTCAAAGTACAAGCAAAGCATGCCGGGCCAGGGCCAGAGCTGCTGCTTCCCCAGACTTTTGGCAGAGCTTTGGGCTGATCAGAAATGCATGTATGACAATAATTAGGAGTCAGGCAAGTTACTGGAATTTAACAAAGCCTATATAATACCGATTTTATTTTTGTGACAAATTAAATTGATAATGCTAATAAAATGAATGAAAATCTATGAAATATCAGATCACCAGGACTTAATATTTTTTATGATACATTACCAACATAAAAAATCTTACACATGTAAAACTAATTAATGTTTATTTAATTATTGTAAAGCATATCTTACATTTCCAGCAATGCTTGTGTGTCACTGAAATGTGACAGCATTAGGTTTCAGGTAACTTAACTCAGGTATCCAAACTTGCTTACGGTGTACTTATAATAATATGATGAAAAAATGTCAATTGTCAAAATTATCTCTGTGGAGGTTAAATCCTGAGTGATTTATTTCATATACAATCAGATTTTCTTACAGTTTTACACTGTTTTACAGTTTTTTATTATTATTATTTTAAAGTCTTGTAGCTTGTGTTTGGAGGATTACTGTGAGGCACACAGACAACTCTTGAATGGGCTGATGCAGAAAGGGAAACTCGTTTCCAGGATTTTGCTCGTCACTCTCTAATACAAATCATGTTTGTGGTTACATAAACAGGCCTGGACAAAGAGCTGCTCTGCAGGCACAAAAGCTGACTGGTTGAGTGAAACATCAGTAGTCTAAACAGAATCAGTGAAATGTTTTCTTTTTTTTTTTTTTCTTTGATGGGCTAAATAAAATCAGATGTGAGTAACACCTTCGCTTTAAAATATCAAAATGTCACCACCCACTATTTTTTCCTTGTAGTCTAATCCTCTTGACTTTTAAACAAGCCCACTGAGATTTAGTGACCTAGTAAAATCCGTTTGCCGCGCCAAAGGTCACTGGTATATATGTAAGTGGATATTAAACATTGTTTCTTCACCACACACTGTTACACAAATTCCAAGTAGAAGGTTGTATTGGAATTTCTGTGAACAAGAATAGAGGGATGGAAATGAAATGTTAACTTTTTTGCCACAACATTACAGGAACTGTAATGATTCATAAATGCAAGCATATGTTAAGACAGAAATTTATGATAGAGCTAAACAAAGCTACACATAGGTGCTGCGTCGTATTTTAAAAACCTTACATCAAACAAAGAAAACTGTCCATTGCTATGAAATGTCACCAGCTGCCTCTGACTATCTGCTTGCTCGCAGAGTATCATCTTTGCATTCATGGCTTTTCATGTACCTGCTGCTGTAAACACCAAACACAGGCTGCAAAGCAGCAGAGCGGGACAGTTGTCACTGTGTGTCTGTCTGTTAGTGTTTGTGCATCTGTGAGATTATGTAAGGAGGAGATTATATAAGACAGGAAATTCACATTAACACCTGACCTGTTGTTGCAAATCCTACTGATGTGGCAAGTGAGAGAGGAGAGAGTGAGAGAGACAGAAGAGGTTGATAAGATAAACTGATTACAGAAAAGAGACAGCAAAAAGAGATCAAGACCAAGAGAGTAAAATAAAGATGCTTAAATATAGTGGCAGTGGTCACACCATTAACAATACATTATCTGAATCTGCACCTACATTTTCTTCCATTCTCCACTCACATGAATGGGTCATTTTCCCCAGTTTTGAGACCCACACCAGCATGGATGTTTCACTCCATCTCTACCAGTGCCCTGGGATTTATCAGGAGGACAGCTGCTTTACTCCTACCAATCTCACTTTAGGAACCTGGACTGGTGTATGTGACCTTTTGGGTGCAAAAGAATAAACAGCATTAATCAACTTTAAATCCTGACTGATCCTGTTGGCACGTTGGGACAGTTGGTATCAATGAAATTAAGCTGCTGTGCATAAATGGTACAGGCAGTGAAAATGCACTTCGCATTTCTGCTGATGAGGGATGGCTGGAGGTAATGTAATTAATATTTTTCTCATTGGCTAAGTCATGTGATGCCCAGTACACACTCACTTGGTGCCCTGAATATGAACCTTTTAAACCGCAAAGGGGAGTTGGACACACCCTAAATGCACTTGTTCCATGGCAAGAGATCACTTAAATAGGACCTTAATTTCAAATGGACAATTTCCTTTGCACTGTGCAGTTCTAGCTGAACTGGCTGAATATTGGCAGCGATGAGCAGTCAACACCCAGGTGAGGAGGTAGAAACTTACATGTTTCTTTTGGCCTGTCAAAGAGGAGCTGAGTGGGTGGAACTTGCGCAGAGGTACAAACTATTCACGCCAGGTCCCACCCCCTTCTGCCAATGTGCCCCCAACAATGACTCACTAGTACAGTGACAAAAAATTGATCCTCCACCTGCCACCTCCAGGTCACTTGGGAAGATGAGATAATGTGTGGAGCAAATCCTTCAACTCTTCAACACTTTGCTTTAAGTGTGACGCCGCAGCAAAAATAAATAAATAAATAAATAAAAATAAAAATAAAACACATTTCACAAAAACAGTTATTGCTAGTTTGGTATAAATATTGTATTTTATGTAATACTAGTACAGCTATCATGACTAAATTACATGGGACTGAAACAGTGAACATCTCTACAAATATGACAAACGTCATACTCATTTGTTCGTAAACAGGGCTTGAGTCAGATACAGATAAACAGAGGGTGAATTTATAGCATTGCATGTACATGATACAGTGATCATTGCACACACTGCACTCAGACAAGCAAAAAGATAAACATATATAAGAACGTTCTTTCTACTTTTGAGGCAAGCAGTGTGAAATAAGTCTCTCACACCACTTTACAGACTGCTTTCATGTGTCATCATCATGGCCTGAAGTGTGTGTGTGTGTGTGTGTGTGTGTGCTCTCGTGTTGCCTGTGGGGCAGCAAACAGAATGACAGAAGAGAAGATAAGCTGCAGTGACCTCCCTCCTCTCCTCTTCCTCTCTGCCTGTTTAACCTTGCTGTCTGACCCATGGGATGTGTGCTTGCTATGCTGTGCACTCTACAGTGAGCGTGTGCTAACAAATCCAAGCTGTGCATGCTGCAGGTGGAACTCAGACATATGAAAGAGTGTGTGCTTTTGCATCTCTGCATGTTGTGTGGTAACATTTGTTTCTTCATTATTGAGTGCATTCAGAAAAAGATTTGGAAACAGTCTTGTCTAGTTTATCATTTCCCTGTTTGTAAAAAAGCCGATACCCTGCATATGAAATATGAAAACCCATCTGGGATGAATCAATATCGATCTGCTCTGGCACACGAACTTCAGATCCTGTGAGATGTGTTGATCAAACTTGTGTGACTTGTGAGATTTGTTGGTCTGTGAAAGCTCTTTTAACTCACAATTTAAAAGTGAATTCACTGGTTTGTAGTTAAGTTGCAAATATTTTCTCAGTGATGATTCAGAGCTGTGATTACAAAAAAAACAACAATATATATTTTGCATTGTTTCTTTTCATTCCAGCTCTGATCTGAACTGAACAACAAAATAAAACAAACCAGAGGTTAATCTCGTTATTCTTCTGAAACATGGGTCATTACCTTTTTCTGTTCATGCTGTAACTCATACTGCTTATACATGACATGACATTGAACTAAAATTTGAGCATGAATTCTCAATTGAACCTTTTAGTGCAAACACACACACACACACACTGCTGTGGCAGTATCAGGTGGGATGCATTGGATCGTTTATGCCACAATTCCAGCCAATCTTCCCTTCACCCACTCTATAGAAATCCTGTCGTCATTGCCGTGAGGAGGAAGCAGAGAGAGCATTTCGTGAGTTGCCTGAAGCTAAATTTTTTGAATTCTGTGAGCGTATCTTTCTGTCTAAATGTTACAACTGCAGGATCCTATGGACTATGCTCTATCATACTCTCTTATCTCTCTCTCTCCTTTTACATTCTCTCTATCTTTCTCACTTTTTTATTGAGAGTAAAGTCATTTAAAGTAGTATTTGTGTAATTTGTGGCAGTTCTGCTTTAGCAGCTAGTTGTGAAGAAGGTCAGACTGAAAAAGCAAGAGTATCTTACAAACACACACACACACACACACACACACACACACACACCCGTACACACACATATGGATACACACAGTTTTGGCTTTGAGATCCTGGTGTTGCACCAGCTTTGTTGCTCAGCATGTGTGTGTTTACGCCCACTGGACCCCTGGCTGCCAAAAGAAATAACTGAAACTTTATCTTCAGTCCCCCACTGAGCTTCTGTCTACCTGTTTTTCTTAACTACATCTCACACTGGGCACCACTTTGCGAGAGCTCTCTGAATGTGTGTGTGTTCACACAGCTTTGCACAATTGTTTTTTTTTTTCAACTCCAGCTTCAATTTCCTCGTCAGACACTGTACTGTGTGAGTATTTGTTGGGATGTGTCTCTGTTATATGTATTTGCAGCGTGTGCATGTATTTGTTTGTGAGTTGTCTAACTGACCATCAAACATTGTGGCAGAGAGAGGCAGCACACTTGTCACGCGAAGACAAAACACACTGAGCACAATGAGCTCGCAGCAGGAGAAAATAGATGGCACACGCACGCATACACACACACACACACACACTGAGGAAGAGACATATAGACATAGACTATAGACATACAATGTGAATCAGCTGTAAACCTGATGAATCAAACCAAACAGTACTCTCATTGCAATAGATATTATGATATTAATCATAAAAGATTAAATTTAGATATTGCATGAATGTGTGCTCTTTCTTTGAAGTGAGATTTGATTAGATTTGACTGATTAGTTGAGTTACTTTGGTTCATGAGCATTTTAACTTTCACTAATGTGTGTGCCAAGTCTTTTTACTTTAATGTATTCCTATACTTCAGAGGGGAATTTTAACATTTTGGGAAACATGTTTACTAGTATTTGCTTTTATCCAAACCCAAGATGAGAAGATTAAGTACAGCTGACAGGGCGTATTTAACCTATCTCATCCTGTTCTGGATCCATCCAAAGTAAAAACAAGGAATCTGAATCTCTCAAGTTGACTTATTAACTGTTGTATCCCATCTGTTTAATCCATGTACAAACAGAAATAGAAAAAAAAATGGAATTCAAATTGAATGTGATGTCTAGACTTTACCTAAAATAATGTAGGCTAATGTAGACTGTCTCCTAGAAAATACATTTGACAGACAACTAACTTACAGCAGCCAAAACATTTTACAGGCAACGTAATCCTGCCCAGACTACATTTTCTTCTGACATAATGAGAACACATTGCTAATTAACATTTAATAATATCCACTTCAGCAATACAATATTTGCCCAGAGCAAATGGTTGTATTATGTTCACGCATTGGCAGCTCTGAGTTTTTTACATTAGCATTTTACTAAAATCATGACATTTGTTGTTCCCTAATTTTAACTAAGATGTTTTTATTATCATTATTATTATTATTTATCATAATCATAACTACATATAGGTTGGTGAAGATCACCATCCACTCCAACCTCCTCTGTATGACTTCAGTGTGGTAAAATTATGTGATTTTTCATTCACACAGAAAAACATTGCCTATATGCAAGCATAATATGGCTTACAACAACCATATTAGATACATGAATGTAGCTTTCTCATCTGAACAGTTAACTGTAATGCAGCTTTAACCATATCTAGAGAGCATGAAAAGAAATAGAACGTATCAGTACCCTAACATTAAGGTAAACCACCTTTGACAACATTTGACAATGGATTTAACATGACACATTATCGAGCAAATCTGGAACTGCTCAACATTTTCACTGAAACAGCCAGATTTACTTACAGATTTACTTACTTTATCTGGGATGGTGAGTTGTTCAATATGTGAACCAATTCACTTTAAATCTTTTTATTTAATCTCGCAAGCCTTAAATATCATAAATGCCTTGGGCATATTTGCATTTTTGACATATATGGTCAGGACCAATCTAATTAAAACTTCACAATGGTAATTTTCTTTATTTACATAATCCTCTGTAGGGGTCTGCCGTAAGCCTGAGTCATCAGTTTCAATATAAATAATCAATGTTTCACGCACAATTTCATGCAGTATGACACTGTTGACGATGAATCATCTAGCACTGAAAAATATTTTCTTTGTATGTACGTATATTTATATCACTTACCTCAAGCGATGAGACATAATCAAATCCAAAATTCTAAGTCAGCCATATTCATACAATTCAGCTTGTCAGAAAGTGTTTTCCAAAAATGAAGTGACAAGATTTTATCCACAACAAACATTGCCAGGACTTGTGTATGTATGTGAATGTGCATGTATTAAAGTTCTCTACAGTCTCCTCTCTGGCACTACAGAAGGTTGAGTCATTTGTACACTCAACTTTGATTTAATTATGCATTACATTAAAGGGATTGATGTTTAAACAATAGATTTGGTTCTTTATGGGTGCACTTTATCACTAGTACACACTATTTTACAAATAGTTGTTTAGCTGAGCAGGATTTTGCATTGCAACTGACTGCAAATTATTTTCTTTCTTGCAATAGTGTTAATGTGTAACCAGCCACAGGACAACGGTGCAGTGTATATTAGCTGACATTTAAGAGCACGTAATGCTCTTCAGGGAATAATTCAGCAATATTGGAGCAGTTCTAAAGTCTTAATTCTAAGTGTGGCTTCATAAGATATAATTTCATTCAAAAGCCTCATAACTGCATTACAGCAGCGCCTAAAATTCTACTGATGAACATGTAGGGCATCACTGAAAACTGACACTTACTTTATAAAATTTGTTTTGTGATGTCCCTCTGTATGTGTGTGTCTGTGTGTTTAAGTTGTCTTTTGCTGTTTTTTTTTTTGGGGGGGGGGGGGTTAGCTGTACAAATATGCATAAGGCTTCATGGCTGTCCACATGCACACTTACACACACACAGTCATATATTTGTTATTCTGTCTCTACATGCATCTGCTGAACCTTATAAACTACAGTCGTAACAGTAGACATACACAGATTGATTTACTGCCCCAAGGTAAATAAAGGGCATACACAGACATGCACATCACACAAACACATACAACAGACTTAGACACAATATGCAGAACAAAGAATACAGTTTCCTGCACTTAGACAACAGATAGCAGACTGACCTGCTGTACTAACCTGTACAGTGGGTATACAATTGAAATACAGGGGTTGTGATTTTGACCAACTTTACCACATTAATGCAAACATAAAGCCATCATGCTGGGACATGGACAACAAATGATGATTCAGACACGTGAGCAATGTGTTGTTTTCCTCCCTTCTCCTTCCTCTACCCTGAAACAGCCTGATTTACCCTCCTCTCAGCCCCCTAATGTCCCATTTTACATCAATCCTCATGTCCTTCTCTGGCTTCGACATCTTATGCAATTCTTTTCTCCTCTTCCTCTGATTCTCCTCATCCATCCCCAGCTCCCCATTCTTAATTTGCTTTTGTTTCCTCCCCCGATCATCCCTCACCCCTCCCAACCTCCGCCTTTCTCTCTCTTAGTTAATCATTTTGATTGGATCGATCAATATCAGGAAGTGGGGTTGCTCAACAAAGCAGTGAGTTGCATTCCTTAAGCTCACTGCCTCAGCACAAAATTCTAAATGAACAAAAATAAAGAGACAGTGTGATATGGAATCACAATCATAATGCACAGACAGAGAATTAAAGAATGGATGCAAGCATATTACTGACTGTTGATATTTCAGCACAAAGTAATATATAACCATTATTCTGAGCTGTTGAAACATTTTTACAGAAACATAAATCTTATACGTCAATATTATAAGCAGGTGCAAAGACTGAAACTTCAACTGAACTTGAATTTGAAATTTGAAATTAACAATTTATTAAAATTATATTGTGTCATCTCTATTGGGAGGTGCATATGTTATTTGTGACTATTTTGCCCTCTTATGAAGTATTTATTGCATGTTCATCCACACTGACATGTTTCAGATGTATCTTTCAGTATTTGTTAACTAAGTACTAATCTTAATTTAAATTTTGAAATGTTGCTAATCTGAATCTTATAAATCTATTTACAATGATATGCAGTTAAACCCACATGGGGAGCACAATAAAATTAATTAATTACTTTATCGGGACCCTGCAAGCTCATCAAATGCGCTGTTGCAACGTCAGCTACAGGTATATATTCTATCAAGGCTATTGGCTGCTGGATTTTATGTGTAGTAGGCTACCCATAATTAACAAGCCTTCCGGCGGTGTGAGTCACATGATTATCCCATGGAGTCTCCAGGGAGTGTGATGTCCATTACTAACCACGTCCTGTTGTTTTGTGCTGGTATAAATACCCTCTGGGTAATGGTGAGTCTAGTTACAGAGAAACATGGCCCATATTTTGTCACCCATATCCCTTGGGAATATTAGTCAAACAAAATTACCTAACCAGCGCTTGAGGGAGAAAACTTTTTAATGTCTGAAAAGAGCTGCCCTATTCAGATGTCATTCATCTCTCCAGAGTAGGTTGTTTTATTTAGTGGTCACCGACTCACTGATCAGAATTGATCTCCTGATATTTGCGGAGGCCTGAGTTGATCACAAGGCACAGGGCAACAAGAATGCTCTCCTAAAGCTGTATGTAGCTGTTACATTACTGTCAACTGTTTCACGTTAAAAGCATTGCATAGCTGGATCGCATTGAGACTTCTATTATTAACCAACCCCAGGACGTGCATTAGCGGCATCAACTTACATTGCTGTTGTTATCTGCCGGTGGGTGTGAGATGGCTGTGGAGGTTACATTAAAATCTGTTATTCTGTTTTTCATGCTATCATGTGGAATGATACAGACTAGTTGTATAATACAGTTCCCACCAACATCAGACAGATCCAGAAGATTTTCTTTTGCAAAGTCACACAAGCAAAAATGGATGAATCTCACTGTTACTTGCTTATTGCGGTTTTGAATCCTCTTCCTTTGTTTTTTTTTTTTTTATTATTATTTCTTGGTTCCATGTGTTCATGAGAATTTTGCTTTTTTTTCCATTATAGATGAAGTGCAATTTATTGTTTCCTGTGTAGTCATTTCACTTATTTCTCATTTACACTGATTTTAAATAGTGGTCTTTATTATTATTATTGTTATTTTTTATTGTTTTTATGTGAAGCCCATGAGAGAGCAACTACTTGAAGCAAATGAACATTCAAATTAAAAAAACATAATAAATACAATTTCAATTTGTGTTCTTTTCAGCCCTTTCCTGGTGAATTCTGTCATTTGAATTAGACAATAATAAAAACAAAATGTATTAGTTCATTCATTCTGTTCTATTCTATTCTCTATTACATTTTATTCCTCGTGTCATTTATCATCAGAATAGTGTCGCAACATTTAATTCAATGCTTTTTTTACTGTCTGAACTGTACATCCAATGTTTGCCTACACAGCATTCAACAGGTTTGATCTCTGCATTTCATATTTCACTTGACTGTGTTTTCATAGCCCTGTCCCTGGTGGGTTGTTCCAGTGACTACCTGCTCTGAAGTATCAGCCACTTTTGATGGAACTGTGCCTTTAGATGCCTTGACATTGTATGACAGAGGTAGGAAAAGCAAACCAAGTGCTTTTCTTCCTCCTGTGTTTATACTCTCATTACACCCGGATAGAATACCTTTCAAAAGGTAAGAGGAAGGTTAAAAGGGGATAGACAGAGAGAGAGATGGAAGAAAGAATATAAATGAGAGGGGAAGAGATTATGCCACAGGAGAGAGAGAGAGAGAGAGAGAGAGAGAGAGAGAGAGAGGAGGAATAGGAGAGGGAAGAGAGAAAGACAGTGGCGGAGAGGAAGAGGAACTAACTGAGGGAGAGAGCAGGTTGTTGGCTGAGCTCCAATAAGCTCATTGAAGAAGACCCCGCTGTCAACTTGTATCACTGTGACAGACAGCGGACCTGCCACTTGGGGGCCTGCTAAGACACACACACACACGCAAAACACCTACAAACAAAAATAGATATGCAGACATACACACTCACAAACCTGAGCACCTGAACACGTACATATGAATGCACGCTTGCAAATGTTGAAACAGATGCAAACATACATATATAAACAGGCTGAAAAACATGGACTCGTGTACAGTTATGCATATTGGCACACACACATACATACATGCATAATATGGAATGCCATATCAGTCCAAAATATGCTTAGACACACACACAAATACCAGCATATAGGCACACACACAATATTCACATCTATGATTGCATGAACACATGTACATACTTGTACTGAGGTGTACACCAAGGGTGAAAAACACACGTTACCACACACAGTCACTTACAAATGCAGGTTGTTTGTGGACACACACATGAAAGCTGCAGGTGCAGAACCACGCAGGTGTACTCACATACATGTACACAATACTTACAAACAATCACATACTGCATACAGGCAGACACACACTTTAGGTATATGCCAGTGAAGACCTTCAGGGACATAAAGCATTCTGCAGCACCTTACCCTAACCTTGACCATCATATTTATATGCATTGCCTCAACTCTCATTCTCACCTTAACATAAACGTCACATTAACCTCAACCCTAACATAAAGTGTTAACCCTCAAGCTGCCCACTGAAGAAGTGAGAACCAGCCAAAGCATCCTCATTTTACAAAAACTCAAAACAGTCACCACCAAGCGGAAGTAAGTGAAAAATAAAAGAATATGAAGACATATGAAGACACAGTCACACACACACACAGAGGAAAAAAAAAACATCATTTGTCTCATCATTCATGGCTGTCTCTCCTGCAGCTACACTCTTTGCTTCTGCTCAGCCCTTTGTGTAATGTGATCCCATGAGAGCCTTCTGTCTCGAATCTCTGTGACTGTGTGTGAGTGGACACCAACTTGTCCTCTCTCCCTTCCTTCCTTCGTTGCCTCTAATAACAATGACATCTCTGACCTCTCACTTTCCAGTGTGCCCTCCAGGACCCTCTAACCAATCAGAGCTGGAGTTGCTCTATGAGGGAAATCCTGTTAGAACCCTTATCAAACGATCACAGGGCCCAATGGGAACCCCAGTACGGTGAGATGGGATCCTGATGGAGACCGAAATAATTTGTTTTTGTCTGTGACCGTGTGTGCACTTTTGTTTGTATGTGTGTATGTCTATAACGGGACAGGCAGGTTAAAAAGAGACAGCAAAGCCATTACCTTACAGCATTACAGATCAATAAGTAAACTCCGTTTCAGACATCTGCTCTGCCCAGCTAGTTATCCATCATCCACCTTTCTGTCGCTGCTCAAGCTCACAAAAAGCACTCACAGAATACTAATTTTCTGCCCTCTGACATGCTCTCAGCATGCCCTCACCAAAAAATTCAAAACTGAATCTCACTTGTATATGCCAGGATTTGACATTTATGTTTCATTTGTTTCCTGTTTTATTTTGTAGATTTTCTCTTCTTGTGTCCTGTTTAGCTTTTCATTTCCTGTCCTTGTCTGCTTTCCCTCCTTTTTGATTGCTCGCTCCACCCTGATTGTTTTCACCTGTCCAGTCCCCTTTTTGTCCATAAATACGTGTGCTCTCCCTGTGTGTATTGTTGGTTTGTCTGCTTTATGTGTGTGAGCGCTGTTCTTTTGTGTCCTCTTATCTGCTGTGTTTCCACCTTCTTCAGTTTTTTTTCCTGTGACCTCTCCTCTTGTGTTTTGGGTTTCTTTGTGTCTGTTTTGTTTTTTTTGGTTTTGATTTTCTTCCATGTTGCTCTATTGTTTTCTTTTCCATGTTTCTTTGCCACCTGTGAGTTATCTTTGTTTCACTCTTCCTGAGTTGCCTTTTCTCCTTGAGTTTAGAGCTGCGTTTCCAGTGTCCTCTGCGTTTCATGTTTCCTGAGTTTTCTCGTGTCCTGTGTTTCCAGTAACCCTCCATGTTCTGTGAATCTGTTTCCTTGTGCTCCCTTAGTTTTCCTTTAACTTGTGTCATTTGATTATTTGTAGTTTAGAACTTTTGTCCTGGACACCCAGCTGCCCTCTGTTTGTCCTTGTTTCTCCTTTGCTTTTTCTATTAAAAGTAACTATTAAAGTTTCTTTAGTTCACCTTACTTTTTTGTGCCCGAGTCTGCACTGTGGGTCCATATTCCTTGAAACATGACACTATATGTCTTGAATTTAATTTTTTAAACGTGTTGTTCTTATAGTAGCTAACCATTATATTGTTAGTTTTGCTTCAAGCAATTTTTGGATTATTCATCGATTCAGATCCGTAGGTCAGTGCTGTGCCATGCTCATTGATGGCTGTTGCAAAAAAAAACAAAAAAAGTAAAAATAATAAATAAAAGATTACAGACAATATACTGACTTACAGAAAAAGCAATGCTTAAATTGACGTTGATCGAAGTTAACCGCTCCCAGAAATCACTTACACAACTTCTGACAGAACTGACAATGTTGTTGATTGATTGATAGAAAAGCACTCATAGGTAGAAAAAATACATGATTATACTTTTTTTATTATACATATACGTTCATAAAGATTTTAAATTCACGAGGTAAATGTACGTTGAAGAGAGTGAGTATGTTGGAATGAACTGATGCTGATGTGATTCATGAATCCATCAACATACAGGGCTGCAGAGGTGGACGCCTGGTAAACAGGTGGTGATGATTCATATTTTTCCATTGTATATCGAGGCAGAAAAAAATAGACAAATGCAAAAAAAAAAAGAGGAAAGAATAAGAGACAGACATGGAAACAAGAAGTGGAGACTGTGTGTGTGCAGGGATTTGGACAAATTCACACTAACTATATATTGTTGTTGCTCCAGAGGCCACATCTCTAATGACTAAACAGTCTCTGGCTCCACATTGTTTTCTAGAAAGAACATCTGCTCCATACAATAATTGGATTGTTTTACCAATAGTGGCATTCCCCTGTGTGCTAATTGGAATTCCGGCCTGTCAGAAAAATCAACTTTGGTAGACTGAACATAAACAGGTGTCCGTGTCTTGATAAATCTCTTTTTGTCCTTGTCTGTGATTCTTTTTGTTCCCCCGACTTTTCCTTGTTGTACTCTCTTTCTTATTTGTCCAAGCACGCACACACACACACACACACACACGTGCGCACAAAGAACGTCATCTTGTGGATTCTGCCTTGCTGTGATTACCAGCAGCTTTTAACAGGGTTATAATAATAGTTGACAGGCGAGGGGGAGATGCCATCTTATCTTGTCAGTTGCCATGCTGATTAGTACCACTAAGCTCCACTGAACTGTTCAACAATCCCTCTGGAATATTCAACTCTTTTTTTTGACCTTTTCATTCTTTAGCTGGACAGTGACTGGAATGGGTCACACTGGGATGCTGTAAAATCACATCACAAGAAACATTACAATCCCAGGTCTGAGCTGCACAGAGTGGACTTTACTTCATACTTGACTCATATGTGATGCAGACATACAGTCCTGTTCCATAAAATATGTGGAAACATGTCTGTTTAAAGTGAAAATGTGAAGTTATATTATTAATTGACTAATTAGCGCAACTGGTCATGACAGTTAAGTTGTAGCATGTTGATTATGGGGGGACTTCAGGGAATTTGAGTGCCTCTGTGTATTAATTAGATGCTGCTTGCATGATTAGTGGAAAATCAAGTGCAGTGGCCCTTCCTGACTGCTCATGCACATATGCAGATAATAACAGCTGACGAGAATGCTCTGTAGAATTAAGTAATAAAGTTTAGTATTTTAAATAAAATAAATCCCAGCTTAATCCAAATTAAAAAATAAGCATCCAAAGACCTCCATGTTGTGCCAGCATGTCCTTCTCCAATATTCATGTTGCATCTCTCTGTAGGCTTTCAGGTTGATATAAGCTAAAAGCCAAAATCACCTCAAAAGCCCCAAAGCTTTTGAGTGATGAGTTTGTGTTTCACTCCTCATCTGCAAAGTAATGCACAGATTCTTGTTTTGCAAGCTTTTGCACTATCATCTTCTCCGAGCCCACAGGGTCAAACTGCTGAAATATTTTGCACACAGCATGTCAACTCTACTTCACACTTAACATCTGCACAGTTTGGTTCCCCCAGCCCCCTCCTCATGTCCCATCTCTTTCTCCAGCTCAGCTGGCATCAAAGGCTCGGAGGGAGAGAGAGACAGAGAGACAGAGAGGGAGAGAGAAAGAGAGAGAGAGAGAGAGAGAGAGAGAGAGAGCGCTTCCCTGAGTGCCAAGGCAGTTGGATAGTGATGAGTGATCCACGATGTGTTCAGCATACTAAACACTAAAACAGCAAATTTTAATTCTACATCTGGCCCTTGTTCAGAAGCAATGATTCTTTCTTTCATAACTTCCTGTTCTATCTCTTTTCACTTCCATTGCCACTCTTTTCAAAATCTCCTTTTTCTCATTTTCTTAGCTTTTGATTTTGTCTGTCTCTACAGTATACCGTTCCTACTATTTTCTCTTCCCAAAGCATCTTTTAAGTGAAAGGGGGAGTCTGGAAGGAAATACTCACACACAAATAAACCCCAAACCTTGATGCATGCAGCTTTTCTAAACTAATCAATATAGCTATGGGCTACATGCAATGCAATATGCAATATTTCACACAGAAAGACATTTTTTTGTTTTTTTAACTCTGTTGTTTTTATCTTTATACATGTTTGTTTAGCACAGGTACAAACAAACAATATTGAACAAGGCAGAAAGAAAATGGATGGGAAAAATGACAATGTCAGATATGATCTGCATTCGTTTGCTGAAGAAGTGAAAAGTTGTGCGTCATCAATATAATTTCTTCCAGTGACTTTAAGACTGCATTAAGATAAGGTTATGGCTTTTTTCATTTTTGTTTATTAATTTGGCCTCTCAAATTCTTGCTATGGTCTGTGTGTTCTCATGTTTGTCTGTGAGCTTCAACTTACTTTAACTAAACAGGATTTTAATTCTTCCTTCATTACAGCTGAAAGCTGCATGGAGGAAGAGAACAGTTGTGAACGCATTTGATTTACTGTTAATGTTTCAGAAAATGTTAATCGTGTTTCAAAGTCACTCTTGAAACAGTCTAAATGTTCCCATTAGCAGACTTTTTTTTTTTTTTTTTTTTTTTAGAAAATCTGCACTATCATGGATAAAGTTAATGATGCTCGATTATGAAAAACTGTGACCACCACCATGTCATGTGGTGTATTACAGTGTGTGTCAGCATATAGCCAAGAAGCTTCAGTAATCACAGTGCAAGAAATTTCATTTACATTGCCAAATGTGTATGCACTATACATGTGCACCCAATTTGAATACTGCAGTTTAATACTGCTCTGTTAGCCTGTATGTTCATTCGTGCATGTGTGTGTGTTTATGTGTGCGTTTGATGAACAGCTTTTTGCTGATTGCAGGGGTATCACGTGAGCTGCAGAGCATGGAAACATCAGATTTATAATGTGGTAATTTACTGCTGTACTTTTAGCACCAAGAGCTGTTCTTTGTGTGTGTGTGTGTGTGAGAGAGAGAGAGAGAAGATCTGATCTAACTTGAATCTTGACTGGAGTCCTGTTTGTAGTTGTGTATCTTAGCAGTGCTGCAGCAACATGCTCTATGAGACGTAGAGGCTTTTCAAAGACCAAGGTGCAGCGCTACTTACATAATGACTGGAGCTTGAACAAAGTGATAAACCGAGCCTTGTGTGACATGCCCGCATATGTGAGTTTGTGTCCACTTAATGTGCTTCAAGAGGAAATAACAATGACATAAATAATATATTAAACATTCATCTGATGCATTATTCAAATCTTTCTTGTGTTTGGTTGGTATATGCAGATGGTTCTTTGACCTGTGATTTATTTATTTTTTCCTGTCTTCTATAAAAATCCACGGAAAGTCTACACCAACGACCGCCTTCAAACAAACAAAATAATGAACGCTTTTGTGTGTGCTTGTGACATGTGACTGTGAATGTCTGCAGTATATCGAAACTGTGATCTCATTTATGACACTGTAGAATATGAATTTTACATTTTCTAATCTGATTCATCAGTTCAGTTATTTACATGTCTTCTTGTTAGCACAGGAATGCACCCAAGTCATTGTTGTTAAGAGGCAGGAAATTAGTCTATACTTATTTTATGCTCCTTGCTTCTGATGAATACTTTTACAGTGGTGTCATATGAAATCTGATGGTTATCAGAAATGAATTTGTTCTTATCTTTGTTTTTATTGTACTGCCAAGAGGGGGATTAAGGAGATCTCACCAGACTCTCCTTAAGGGCAGTCTGCCAAACAAATTCAGCTTTAGAGATGGCAAATGCAGCACATAAGGGCATGAGGAAGCTGGGGGAATAAAAGGCAGGTTTTAGTTTGTCCGATAGAATCTCTGAGCTATTTACTGCCTTCTCACAGTCTCACAAAAACGGGTTTGCCTATCTTTCACCCAGTTACACTAGTTCATGGGGCCTGCACTCATGTTTGAAAGTCTCTTAGCTTCATTTACAGCTAAAGTAGGCTTTCACTGAATGTGATGTTTCAGCACTGCAGAAACTGAAGCTACTCTATGAGTTAAATTCAGCAAGGACAGAGACTTAATAAGGTTTTCCAATTTTCTGTTTATTTTAGATTCTGTACATATTCCATTATTTTGTCTATTTTAATGTCCGTGTCCTCAAATGCTGCCCATCCTCTTTCCTTGCACCCTGTCACCTCATGTCACCCCTTCTTCTCTGCTCAACGAACTGCACCTCAACTTTCCTCTCCCCTCTTAGTTTCAGCTCTGCTTCGTTATCTCTTCTTGTTCCCCCATTTCCCCCCGACTCACTCCCTTTCTTTACTCAGATTCCCAAGTGAGTCTTCTTGTCAGGATCCTGATGCACGAGGCCACTTCAGTAACATGTCTTTCTCATTCTACCCTTTCACATTCCTTGCTTTTTATTTTCTCTTCATGTCCTGTCAAAAATATAATCTCAGATGGCATGTTACTGTTCTTTGTCTCTTCTCCTCATTCTTCTTTCTTTGAGGTTTCTGTAAAACTTCTTGTAGGTGCTCACATATATGAGCCCAAGCATTCCAATAAATAGGGACACCGTTTACTCAAACTCATGCTGACTTAGAACGAATATACAAAATATACAGTGCAGTATACAAGACACAACCCAAAGAAGAAGAATAATGTCTTCTCACCTATGTGACATGATGTGAAATTCAGTCAAAATTAATAACTATAGTTTATAGAGAGTGCTTTCATGTAAAATAGAATGGGAAAACGATGTTGATAAAACGCTCACTAGAGCAAAGTGCTGTTTCCTGGAGAGAGTACTTTAACACTGCAGACTTTCTATCTTGCCCGTAGTCATCACAGTGACATCTCACTTGGTTCAAAAGAGCCGAGCAATGCTCAAGAGGGGATCAAAAAGTCACTTTTGCCATTTCAAATTTTAGCATTCCTGTTGATGGAAAGCACAGGTCAGCACCAGCTGAGCTCTGTTTGCCACTACCTCATGACAGCGTTTGCTTTTAACTGGAACCAGCTATATTTAAACAAGAGCATGAGTGATTGTATTAATTTAGTTGTACTCAATCACACATTTGTTCAGTATGAATAACTGTTCCAGCAGAGATAACACAATAGCAGTGCAATAATGTACTGAATAAAGTAAACACATCTGGCCACAGTTATCCAGCTGCATTCCTCTCCCCCTCCCCTGGATCCCAAACAACAACAGCAACAAGGGCCACTGAATGGCCCAGGCAACAAAGAGCCTTAACAAAGGGCTGGCTGAGTCAAAAGCAGCAGGTGATCCTTTGAAAATATAATGTGGCTGGAAAAATCAAGGCACAATTGTTATGCTAGCCACAAATTAGGCAATTTTCAGTTTAATTTATGAAATGTTCAGTTTTAAAATTGCATGAGACAGCATTTGTTCACATTCCTTAAAAGACCCACGCTTCATTTTATCTGAGCCCTAACAACCACGTCCTCGTGAATATAGTGTCCGTTAGGTTATGTGAGTTATTAACACCCTGGACACCCCTTGGTGAGGTTGGGGTAAAAGCCTGGGTAAATAAATCTTGTGACTGTGACATGGTTAAGTGCTGTTCATTTTCACTTTCATACAACCATTCAGTGTTAATTTTAACTATGACCAAGTTCATTTCTTAACCTTACTCATTTCTCAAGTGACTTACTTGTAACAGCCTACTTTGCCATTAAGACTGGTGGACTTACTGAAGCCGCAGAGCAACCACGTATACCCGATGCTGAACAGTCTGCCAGTGTGACGAGGGATCATGAGAGAAAGAAAAGCTTAAAACCTGACTCTTATAGATAGGCTGACTTAATCACGCATTGCAAAGGAGGAGTGAACTTCCGGGGGCCATTTCAAACAGTATTCTAAATAAACCCATGAGCAAGCAAAGCTAGCCCCAAAATCCTGAATGCACACACGAAATAGGCCATGTCTCAATGAGAACAGATCAACCATGCTTATCACAATCTGCATAAGACCTACAGAACACATCCTAAATCAAGCGCTAAGTGATTATGTTGTTTGAGTTAAAGCTTTAAGACCTCCTTCATTTCTTCTTTCATTAAAGAGATGCAGAAATGGGCTATGCAGGTGTCAGGAAAGCTTTCATAGAATTCACACATTCAGAGAAGATCTGTAGACCAGTATACATTGCTTATTTTAAATATCCTCACTCATTTATGACTGGTGTTTACAGTACCATTTCCTTTCATGGTGTGAAGTGCTGACCACCATCTACTGTAGATAATACATTGTCTGTGGATAAGTATCTCATATACTGCCACTCTGAAAAAACAAAATAAAACATAACAACAACAAAAACACTATCCCGTTAAAGGGAGCTCTGTGTCTGATGACGTTTGTTGCTCAGGATTAGAAGAGAAATCTCGCCTTTGTTCATTCTTCAGCATGCAACCAATCAAATCAGTCTGGAGGAAATTCTGAACAGAGGAAATCAAATGAAGAAAATGTAAAGAAAATTGAGGAATTTCTTTAGTGCAAATGTCTCATAGATCAGTGGCATACTCTGACAACACAAAACTAACTGGAGGAGCGGCAGAACAGATTCATTCCAATTTGTGAGGAGCAGCTTTGGTTATAGGTTGCTTTGATGTTATTTTATTTAGTACTAAGCTCGATTAAAAACAGCTAGATAGATTCTTAAGGCCTGCCCTGGTTTAACGCACACAAACACAGCGCAATCTGACTTCTACTGAACATAGCTATTGGATGTATAGGGGACCTGCACCGCTGTGGGTGCACTTTTCATCAAAATTACCTGCCATGTGGCACACATAGACAGGTACCTTGCTGATGGCTGTCATTATCTGTTTTGGCAGACTCTTGCAATACTTTGTCCACAACCAGGCCTTTGCCCTCTGGCATTAAAACTCCCGCAGACAGCAGTTTGTGTCCCCAGCAGATTCCATCATAATAAGGCTTAACAGAGGTTCATAAGGTGTCCAGAGACGAAGAAATACTCAGCTGAACCGCTGAGACAGGAGATTCACGACGTGACCAGACCTGTCGTATTTTCTGGTGCTTCTTAGTGTTTTATGGAACAAATCTCTGCCAAGTGTAATGAATTTCATACATTTCTTGTGCAAAGTGGATAAATGCTTACTATCAAGCAATTAATTTCCCCCTTTTTCTCCCACTTTGGAATGACCGATGCCCCATGTACTGCAGCTCTCATCACTTCTAACTCCCTCTGTTGTTCTGTGGAGGAGTTTGGACAGCCTCTGATAAACACAAAGTTGACAGCTTCTTATTTTCACCTGACAGAGTGGAGCTTCTCTTGGAGGACGTGACGCACAAAGAAGCTCACGCTATCCGCCCAGATCCTGTCACTTTCCCCCACATACACTCCGGTCAGGCAGATGGACCCCTAAGTGCAGTGTCAAGAACACGATGTCTCAACACCCACCACCACTGCCAGTTGTGTTTAACAGGGCACCCACTTGATGGACCCAGACATGTTCATTCAAATAGTTTGTGTAGTTTTGTAACAGAGTATTCTAACTACATTCTATCATCCTCTTGCAAATGCTGCCATAATTGTTTTTAGTCTTAAGACTCTCAGATTTCATTCATGGTGTTCGAATGATCCACAGGGATACGTTATTGGTCAGGGGTCATCACCATAATGTTTTCACCGCTTTCCAAGAGATTGCTTCACAGTCACAATAATAACGAGTAAGTGTGCCATCATAAAGTCAAATAGAAAAGCTGAGCAATTTAAAATAATTTCATTCGTTTCGAGTTCTCAGTTCTATTTTAATGCACAAGTATGACATACTGGTGTGGAACTGATACACTTACATGGAATACAACATTTTTTCATGTTACTGGTCATGTTGTTGTTATTGTTGTTATTGTGCATTATGATATTGAACGTGGGCAACATTCCAAATGTTTTGTAAATCCATGCATTGAGACTGAGATATTTCACCTGATCAATAACACTTTTGACTCTATCCAACAGTTGTTGGGACACTTCCTTTAGGACCAAAGACAATAACATCCAGCCATCTGTATTTCAAAGTTGCTAACTTGACTGAAAAGGCAGTGACATGAAATTATTATTATTTATTCCTCTCATACAGGGTTGCCTGTTTAAAGTATGACATCAAGTTTCTCCATTCACTTAAATTTAACTCAAACAGAGGGATAATTAGTCCCTCAAGAGCAGCTTGACCAAATGTTTCTACAAGCCTAGCTGCACTTTCTGCGTACTTGAGAGTGTATATGTTGACTGGTGTATCTCACAGACATTTGGACCTGCTCTGTATCTGCTTATTTTCTATCCTATTTTTTTGGTCTGTCTTTATATCTTCTACTCTGTCTGCCTGTCTGCCTATATGTAAGACAGTCACCGTTCGACAACTGCAACTGACATCTTCTTGTCAAAAAAGTCTCAATATCACAATGACAGTTAAATGAACCGAAGCATGTAGACCTGGAGCAATATGGATGTGTGTGTGTGTGTGTGTGTAGTTATAGCTTTGGGCAGAGGGAATTTGGAAAGGGTCACTTTTGGTAGTAGCTGTAATCACTAAGAGTCTTTGATGGGTGAAATCTCATTAGTGCTAATACCCGATAACATGAATGTGGTTTACGCACATCCTTCATGGTGTCTCCTCCATTACAAGCGTGCATACACACACACACACACACACACACACACTAAATGCATGTAATGTTTAATGAGTTCCTAATGATAATGACAGAGTTTGCTAATATGATTTATAAATAAAAGGGACCTGCTGCAAAATGTGCAGTCATTAATAAAACCAAAGAAGATCCTGGCCTCCTTGGGATCAAGATGCTAATGCGACAATATAATGATATATGAACTTTTATCCAAGATAACATAATATATAAATGTCTTCTAAACACAGCAGAAACAGCAGTCCCCTGTCTCAAAGTTGTAATTGAACCATCCAACCACCCCAGTCTCTTTTCTCTGTGGATTTTATGGCTCCATAACAACTTAATTCCTTCTACTTAGCCTCAGATGGACAAAAGTCATAGTACCTACAGGGACTACAACTTTATAATTTGAACCTTAACACATGTCATTCTGGGGCATTTGTGGAAACAAGTGATGCAGGATACCTGCCCACATGTAAACAAAGTCACACACCGATCACCCAATAATATGCTAATAATAAGCTCACAACACTGAGACAGTCAGTGCTCAATTATCAAAAGTGCTTCCATCCTATATTTGATAGAAAAGCCTGAACTAGATGCAGAATTTGATTTTATCAGATAACTAGATGGACTTTCATTGGAATTCACAAATACATCTGACTCTGCAGTTCTTGAAACACAATCAACTTGCAACCATGCAAAACTCTGCACACACAAATTTCAGTGGAAGATATGGCTTTATTTGACAGGTACATGAAGAAATGTGGGCAGCATTGACAAGTACAAAACAAAGTGTCTCCTTTTCCTCCTCAGTACAGGATATATTTTTTTTATTTATCTATTTATGTATTCATTTTCATAGGGGATTGTCAACTGTATTTGCAGAAGGCAGATTCATATCCTTCCCACATGTCTTTTGCTCCAGTTTGATTGTTTATTGTGAAAAATCTTGTCATTTCAATTTGCTTGTCTTTGCCATACATTAAACAGAAGTCATACTGAAGAACATGATGTTTACACCTGTGACACATGATCACATGGATTTCACAGCTTTCAAATTCAAATTCCAATGTTGGTTGTTTTTTGTTTCTCATTATTTGTTATATCGTAAAAGCCTATAGTCCTGCAACAGTGAGTTGATTGTTTTCTGCTCTGGGCACGTGCAGGATTTTCAGTGATTGGTATTTTTATATTTTCAATCTAACCTTTTTGTTCTCAATTCCACAATTAAAGTCTGTGAGACTACAGACGATACAGCAGGATAACAATGCTTTATATTTATTAATATCCATCTTTATAATATGAGAAAGGTTCAGCTAAAGTGCATTTATGACTGTGAAGAGGTCCTATAGGTTATGCTCTGCAGTAAAACATAAAAATACGTCAGTGTGTTCACATGCATACACATTGTGCACTTGTAATCAGATTGACTTGTCTGTTGTCAGTTGTGAGTATTCTCTACAGCCAGACTCTGAGCTTAGCTAAATATAACTTCTAAGAAAAAAGAAGTTCAACCCCTGCGCTGTGAGTGTCTTCTTATTTCCCACAACAACTAAGATGTGTTATTAGCTGACTGACTACATCATGTTAATTTAAAATTTCATGGAAGAATTGTTTTATATTAAATTGTTTTATATTTTATTTTAAATAGGACCTCTAGTATTTGAAATAATCTGAATATTAGACCTATTTTTGGCACAGATGTGTCAAAAAAATATCTATGTTGGTATGTAAAGGGTCTAGTGGTAGGAGGTTCGCTGTTATAGCTCCACTTTGTAATTCTGGCTGTTCATACTGGAGCAGTTTTACATAAGAATCCCTGGATTTCTATTAGAGTACATAGCTTTAAGGGAACCTCAGGCTACAACTACAGATTGAATAAGAAAAAGACCCAGAAACATGAATGGATGGAGCAAAGAGGAAAATCTAACACTGCAGAAACATGGATCAAGCTAAGGATATGCTGAGATTTTAATATAAATGATGTGATGCTGGAAGAAATGTATTAGAAACATTTCCCAGAATACACTATTTTAAAGATTCAAAGGTCCTTTCAAAGGTTTTTAAAGGTGAATTCAGATTCCAAAAAGGCAAAATTAGCTCAATTCTGTTTGGGGAAAAAACATTCCAGTGTTTGTTAGAATTTAATTTAACAATGTTACTGCTTACTAAATTGATTTTGGTCAGACACAGCAGCTATCAGCCAGCCAATGCTCACACTGACTGTTCTTGGCTTTTGGTCCTATTCCCAGTGGATCAATTGACAACTCCCCCATGCCTGCCTCCAAACTGTTTCATGGCGCTAGATTAAAGAAGGAGAAAAACAAGCATGAACTCTAGACAGTCCCACGACTGCTTCAAACATGGCAAACATTTTCTTTTTACCCATCTCCTGCCTTCAATTCAGCTTTCTCTCTGAGATTTAAATCCGTGAAACAGCAGGTGACACCACAGCACAGGAGGACTTTGTATTTTTAATATCTTGTCTTTTGAAATGAGGAATTTTGAGGGAAGTTCAGCTCTGGTGCATTCAAGATCGTCCTGAAATCCTAAATGCCACAGTATGTTGTAAGACAGGTAGAAAAATGGGTGCAAGGTATTTAAAGATGTTATTGTGGAGCAAATATTTGCATGTTTGTCAGCATCTACAAACTGACTTAACTCCTTTAGTTTTTCAGTGGAGGCTATAAATGTATGGTATGTACGGACTACTCCAGTAAATCTTGTGGTGAGAAAATCTTTTTGTTTTAGTTTGTGAGTGAATGTTACATTTTTCATGTTCTACTAAAAGTAAATTGGACAACATACACTTTTAATTTGGCCTCCAGTGGTGCAGGTCTCATCTCAGTACATTATGAAGAGACTGCTGATGTGTTAGCTTGTTAGTTAGTGTACAAATCATTGAATTTTCAAAAGTGCTTCTACACAGTGCACACATGAATTAATACTCATCTCCATTACAATTCCATCAAAAAAACTATTCATTATTTAGCAAACTGAAATTCTTCATATTTGTTTATCTTATCTGATTAATTTAGAGAGGAAGCCTGGAAGAGTAGTTTAAAATGATTTAAATCAAATACAGCCAATAAATTGTCTGGCAAGGTAACCACGGCTGGTGTATAAACAGGACTTCTCAGGCAACTTCCTGAGGAGGCAGTTCACCCAGAATAAATGATTTCACATCTAAAAGTCTTGAAAAAAAAATATATAAGCAATTCTAACAGGATTCAAAAATTAAATACTGTCGGACATTGGGTCTGTTTGATTTTTAAAATTCAAGATTCATGTTGAGAGAAGAAATGTTTCCATGATTAAAAAGTTGAACCTGAGCTGGTGGTCACTGATTGGCTGGTTTTGATAGAAAGAAATTTTAATTTATTAGAAGATAATGACTCACACAGACCCAACACTACAGTAGCTTCATGATGTTTGAGTTGTGATTAAAATGGTCTGTCTGAAGTGATTTAATTAGGCATAACCAGTGAATGAAAAGAAACATAGTTAGAAGAACAAGTGACCAGAATGAAACAAATGTGTTTCACCTTCTGACCTTTCCTTCTAGTTTATAAGAATAAATAGCTTTTAGCTTTTAGTCTTTTTCCTGATTGCCGTTCAACATGTCTTACGTATATAGCTGCAATTCCGTCTCACTGCCTGACTGTCTATATGCCTTTCAGCTATCTTGTCTGCTCTCCAGCCTGCTTCTCCTCTGGTGGCTGGTTATCTTTTTTCCTTTTTTTTTTCCCCCTCTACTGCCGTAGCCAGCTGGTTGCCCATATATATAGTGATGTTTAAAGTATCTCAGCTGAAGCTGATATAAGAGGAACAGTCAAATGGGGCTAACTGGGTCTGTTTTATGTCTTCATTTTACATTACAGGCTTCCGCAATCACTCTGCTGTGAGAGTTTCATAATGTAATTGTCAATAACTTAGTGAGAGTAAGAACAACAGCTTCTGTTTTGACTCCCTATGTAGAAGTAATATTGAGCAAAACAACACATCACTTCTGTTGGCTTTTGAAATAATCAAATCAAATTGTAGTCATTAAAATTGATTGTGACTGATGAAGATATAACGTAAACCAGAAACATAAAGAAAAAAAACCAAAACAAAACACACAAACCTTCTTCATCCCCTCTCTATTGGAATTTTGAGATTATGACAAAAACAAAACAGCTGGAAAAATTACAATTTTCTCATCCCACAACAGTTGGAGAAATTGATGTGAGGTCATTGCAGGAAGAAAGACCTATAGAAAGAATGACTGGGGGTAGGGGCAGGCAGTGTGTGTGTGTGTGCGCGTGTGTGCAGGTGTGTGTCCCTGAAGTGACCATAAATCTGAGTAATATAACTGTGCTGACACAACACTACTGCCCATGCCCACACAAAAGCATATGACGAAACACACACACACACACATATATGTGACCCCCACCGGTGACACACACTCAAGCGCACATACAGTACACCAGTGATCCATCCTATACAGTCAGTCTACTGCTGCAAACCTTTTAAGCTAATTGGTTTTTCAGCAGTGATGCAGGCAAAGCTTATTAGGCCTACAGGTCGTCAGTCACTTCGGGAAACATGTCTCTCTGCCTCTACAAAACTACCAAAAAATAGCAATTAAACAGCTCCTTAAATCTGTAAATTTACATTACACCAAAGAAGTTCTAGGTGGTCAGCTTTGTGTTTTTGCTAAATAAAAGCTCAATAAATTCAACATTTTATTAGGTCCATAGTGTCTGAACATTAAATGTGCGTGCACGTGAAAGCCTTACATGTATGTGACCTGCACAGCTACGTGAAGTGTGTTTGACCCATTTTGAATATCAGTAAATTAATAATCATTCTACCCCTAATCGGTCATACACTTCATTCTGTCCTTCACCAGAGGATCAGTCTATCCCTCCATCTTTCCATGGACCCACTCAGTCTTACATCATTGTCTGATGCATGTCAAACCAGAGAACTAATAAATATAAAAAATTATATATAATAAATAAAAGCTGTACAGCACTTACTAAGTATAAAGTAATACCAACATGTATTCTTCTAAATCAACCCACAGTATTGCCTCAAAGCTATTGTGTAATTCTTACAAAATCTGACAGTTACTCTGTCAATCCAATATCCTACATCCTGAAAAACAACTGATTCTTCTAGAATTAACAAATTATACTTTTCTTTAGTTCACTTCTATGTCGAGATCATCCCCTTTTCTTGTTAAAGTCTTGAGGTTGACCTGAAAGCAACCTGTCGACATCTGCTGTCTTGGACAGGCATCAAGTCTTTCATCTCGATTGATTTTTATTGATTTTCCGATCATTGCCTTCATTACTCTGTGCTTTGCAGTGATCTGAACTAGAATTGCTGGTCAGATCTTTGCATCCTTTTCCTTATATATTAATTCTCTCTTTTCTGCCTCCCCTGTTCTCCCCTTCTTTTTACTGTTGTTCCCCTCGACCCTCACCTTTTCTTTTCTGTTCTTCCTCCTGTTACCTAAAAGGGAAGCTTGGGTGCAAACATTCCTTCTTGGACTGAAACTTCAGACTGGTTATCATTTCAATTTAAGGTGTGTGTTGCAGTGACACAAACCATTACGTCATTAAACTTTAAGTGGACAAAACTAAAAAAGGTGGGTAAAACAAGTCTAAAATAATAGCAACAATCCTGAGTTTGGTGTTTTAGCAAGTAAACCATTATGTCAAATGTACTGAGGCAATGCATGTTGCAGCCCACAATGAGTTAAACTGGTTATTAATGTGGCAGAGATGTTCCAAATGTAACAACTAAAATCCGACTGAACCTGGGGATGTGTTAAGTGGAATAAAAACCCCTTTGCCCATCTCTGTCTCCTCTCCTGTCTGTCCTCCTATTTCCCTTTTCCTTTAGACATCTTGTTTGATCCTTTCTCTCTCTCCTTATCCTATTTCCCTTTTCATGTCAGTATTTTCCTTCAGTGCCCTTCCCCTTTTCCAGCTCTTTCTCCCTCCAGTCCTCTTTCCTCTTCCTTCTTCTTTTTCTCTCCTACTTGCTTCATTATATGACTACCTTCACGTCAAAACATTTGCCCCTGTCCCCTCTCTGTCGTTTTCCTCCTTCACACCTTGTCTCTTGTATTTCAACTGACATATAAGTTTAGACGTTCACAGCTGACATACTTGTCGAGATTAGACCTTTCTAACCGTCACTCTGACTGCCCACTCCGGCAGAAGATGCAAGGAAAAGCTGACAGGCGCATGTGTGTATGTGTACAGTGCTACTTCAATAGTGCTGACAACTTCTTGCAGACTTGGACTAAAAAGAATAATATATAAGTATTTATGTTCAGCAAAATAATTTTGCGGGATCCAAATTTCTACTGTATAGACAGCAGTACTGGAGACATGTTTGTTTGTTTGTTTGGTTGGTTCAGTTCATCACTTTAGTACAGCCTTAAAAATATCAAAATACCAATTTTATTGGTTGTACAAACAATGGAGGACAGAGGATAAATCTGGTGATCCAAGAACTTTACCTCTGGAACCACCTCCAAGTTGATATTTTGTTTCATAGTGACAAGGCTGACAACTATTGGATGGATTATCATAAACTTCAGAGGAGAGATTGATTACTTTATTTCTTTGACTCATTTTTAGATGATAAAAATGCAGGGTTTAAAGAGACGATCAACCAGATATATTTTTCAAAATGTTTTATTTCATTTGTGATTTGTAATTCTCTCAGGTCAAGCACTAAGAGAATGTAGGTGTTTACGTATATGCGCTTGATGACTTTGTTTGCCTCTTACATAAATCAGCATTTACGTAAATGAGCCTTGTCAACACAGCAGCATATCAAACAAAACTGCTCCTTCCTACGCTAATTCTGTTAGGCCTTTTGTTCTAATAACTTAGAGCTGCTTTATACTAACAGAGTTAGTGGCCTCTCTACACAAGAGCAGGCCAATATTGTTATAGCCTTTGTATCTAATTAGTGGAGCTGTGGCTGTGAAAGGGCTGTATTGACAGAACGCTGAGAGAAAACCTGATGAGAGGAGTGTCATTAGACTTTGCTTGTATGTGTCTGCTTTGTACTGGCTTGCATTTGAATTTGAGAGCATGTCAGTATTTCCTTGCAGCCTTGTGCATGTCTGAGTGTGGATATGTGGGCTGAGGGAAGGGTCATTAGACACTACAGTATTTCTATCTGTCAGAAAGTCATCAGCTCGATTCCAGCCTAATCACATAATGGCTTAAAAGGTTGGCAGAGAGAGGGAGAGAGAGGACAGGAGAGCTGGATGCTAATTGCCCTAAGAGTAAGACATTAACATAGTATCAATGCCCCATTTGGATCACGAATAAACTAAATATTCAACCAGTATCGCCAGAAAATTGTTATTTGGTAATCATATTTATTCCTTTCCATGAGATACTGCAGTTTTCATAAATCTTCATTTTATTAAAGTGGTGTGAAAATCTGCAGCCAATTTTCAACAGCATAGTTTTGGCCAATGTTTTCAATTTTTGGGAAAGGTCTAGGCTTTAGGACAGGTACAAGGCAGTGTTCAGATTAACACTTTGAGGAAAAAACTCGTCAATCTATCTCATGGCCTTCCTAAATCATATTTTATCACTTCTCTGCCACCTGCAGCAATGCACCCTCACCAACACATTAACAGATTGAATCTAGTTGTGGGCTTTCATGGCATGCAATTCCTCTGCTCTCCCCATGTTTCCTGTCAATCTCTATTGTGATGTCTAATGAAATCAAAGTACAAGAATATAGATAGATAGATAGATAAACAGATAGATAAATAAAGCATTTGTTCTGTATTTGTCATGCCTAAAGTACTTTGGAGGAACCTTGTATAAACCTCATGGAAACTGAGATTCATATTAGTTGCTAAAGTGATCCTCTTGTGGTCTCGTGGTTTGAATTTATTTACACTTTGGTATATGATGGCTTGTGTTAAAAGGGGCAAATTTAAAGGAAAATATATGAATTTTTAAACATGAGCATTTCTTAAATAGCGTCTGTCTGCAATGTTGTGTAATTACCCTTAATTAACCCTATAGCAAGTCCTGATGGGAAAACAGCACAACAGAGATAACAATTAATGAGTTATCATTAGGTTAGATTTGTTTAGGGCTTAGAAAGAAAAATTATCAGCAAAAGATTATCTGAATTAAAGTACACCAAGCTACCATCATTAATGAGACAGGCAGCATATTAAGAAACAGTAGGCAGTTTTAGGACAAAAAAGTGAACAATGGGTTATTTTCATCAAGCATCTAAAGGTTTGGGATCTGAACAGCTTCACAAAAATTCAAAAATGTGGGCATCCTTGTTATTTTTTTAAGGTTAGTGAGGTGTACTTCTGAGAATTGGGGCTGTGAACCAGTGTCCTTGGGAAGATAGTGCATGATTTATTATTTACATGCGCTAATGCGCTTTTTGGACATCTCAGGAGGAACTGTGTTGGCATTAAACTTTCTCTGAGTTTCTCTGTGGCACAGAGCTATGCTGCATACCAAAAACTTTGACACCTGTCTCAAACCATCCCATCTCTTACAATCTGTCATGCAGCAACTGATAAAACAGAAAAAAGAAAATTCTTTTTTTAAAAAAAAAAAAAAAAAAAAGACAAAAACAAAAGAAAAACAACAGTCCAGAGACAATCTGAAGAAGTCATTTTTGTGAATTTGTAACAACAGCGTCATGCAGCTGACAAATTTCATATATAGTACTATATCTGACATGATCAATTATATTTGCAAACAAAATTTGATAACCTCTGGACCAGCCTAAAATAATTAATTCATTAATATCTCTGCGCCAGAATTTTATTTCTGGCAGTGCAGAGAAAGATTCAAACGGTAGATTTCAAACGGTATCCCCACCCTCATATAGAAAAATACATTTTCAAGACATTTTTAGATATAATTCAACAGATTATTGAATAAAATATGAAAATCCAAATAATTACAAGCATTTTTTTTTTCTTTTGGAAACTGGCGAAAATTTCATTCAGGGATTTGGTTCCATGACCTCAGTATTTCTAAAATCTCGGCTATGGCCCTGCATTTGTAACATACACATATTGTGTATGTTTTAGTGTGTATACATGCGTCTGACAGAATGGTGGGAGCAGATGATGCAGATCAGTCCCTCACAGCCTGCCTTGTCCAAGGACAGCCTATTCTCACCAAATCAATGTTTTCAATCTGGTCATTACCATTTCACCATCAGCAGTATTCTAATCAATAATTCTGCTTTCTTCTGTGAGGAGGCTTCACATGCAAGCACTAACACAAAAAAACACATCCACTGTTTATTTAGTTTATTGAATCCTGTCTTGTCCTGGCCTTCTATGTGACCTTGTCTATTCTCTAATCCTTATAATTCCTTCTGTGTGCTTAATGGGATTATTGTCATTTATTTCCTGTGACAGACACAGGCATTTATCTTCATTCACATGAGAATATCATCCATGAATGAAGTGATTGCGGTTGATAACAAATAATTATTATTCGATGTTGCCAATGATTTAATTTAATTTATTAACCATGGACACATGAAACAGAACTCACTTGGTAAATATATTCAGCTATTAGCATGGCCGTGTCTATGGTTAAAGTGTCCTTGGTGTGCATCCATGGGCTCAGCTTGGCGGCTGACCCTTGCATTTCAAAAAAGAAAATGTAGAATAGTAATTTGTAATTTGTATCATCCATTTTCAAAGGTGTGGACTTGAGACACACTGGCAAAACAGTCATTCTCACTATGTTTTTTTGGTGTTAAATGTAAACGATAAAGTATATTGTATTTTGTAGAAGTTGAATGGAGGTGATATGAAGAAAACATCATAAAATACACCTTTCCAACAGCTTATTTGTTAATATGTGTCAGGGGCCCTATGACATTATACACCTAGGGGTCCATTAAGCCTTGATCCGGTCATGGTGTTTAGATATTAACTGTTCAGACATGTGGGGGCGAAGGGGGAAGGAGCAAAGATAAGAAGATGATGAAGATCAATGATGACACAAGATATGATGATTTTACACTGAAGCAACAAGAAATGGTTAACCTCTGTCAATTTACAATTTTGTTTGATATGAGATTGGTATTGTGCCAAAATGAAGACAGAACAGGGCAGAGTTTTTGAGAAAGAAGAGCAGACTGAAAGGGATGAAAATAAAACAGAAAAGGGAAAAAAAAAATTACTTGAAGAATGAGGAAACAGGGGAAATAAGAGGAACAGAGGAAATAAGAACAGACACAGAACTGACCATCTGAAGTGGAGCCTTTCATTGAAAAATGGTGTTCTTTGACCCTGTAGCAGTTTCAAAATGTAACAATAAAAATGTGCAACAAAAACAGACAGATTGAATGAAACAAAACACAATAAAATACATTGTATTGGTAGCAACTAATCAGCGGTGCATGCTCTTTTAAATGAGACATTTTAGGGAAGTCGCCGTCATTGACTGAGACAGTCTACTGACTAGTTATCTCCATGTGGATCTGGCTGTTGATGTTGTCAAAAACCTTGAGCAAAGCCATCTGGGGCATTATGTAGCTTTCAGCATGATGGGACTCTTCGTTTCCATAAATACATTCCATAAGTGTATGTTCAGGTGTCCCTAACCAAATATTCCATGATTCCCTTGAGGAGCCTTTAGTAAAACCGTCAAGTCAGGACTTCTCAGCCCTGTCAGCTGACAGTGGCAGGCACACACATTGATGTCCAAGCTGAAAGGTTACAGAGCTGCATATCAACAGATTCACAAAAGACTGTGGAGAGTTACAACTATACTGCTGATTAAAATATCCATGAGAATTCATTTTCATGATAATGAGTGATACCGACTAGGATAGCGGCCATTTACTGGTTCTATGCTTTTGGCTAGTTAAGATGAATAGCTTCTTTTCTGATAGCAACAACAAAGATTTTTATCATTTTTTTGGAAAAGCATAATTCACAATAAGATTATAACACAAATTTTAGAGAGAGAGAGAGAGCGAGAGAGAGCGAGAGAGAGAGAGAGAGAGAGAGAGAGAGAGAGAGAGCTGAACTTTACTGATCCCACAGTGGGGAAATTCACTTGTCATGGCAGCTCACAAGAACAGAATAGAGTGCAAAAAGCAAAAGTGTGTAAAACAGTTTCTAAAATAAAAAGAGTTATAAATTAGTAGGTTAATTAAGGTTAATTAATCCCAACATCCCCTATATATATGTTCCATGATGATGATGGGCCCAATTTTACTCAAAATGTCTCACAGCACAACATTTAAAAGTCTTGTCCACCCATTGGACCAAAGCAGGAGGCAAAACAGGTTTTGTTTTGAGGGCAGTCAGTTTATTTACTGCTGATATTGTAGTATGCCAGAGAGAGAAAAGCACAGGTGCAACCAGTAACATTAAAAATGAAGGCATTTCATTTAGGTGCTTTAGTTGCTTTGAGGACTGGCTTACTTGATTTGAGACATTCAAACGGAACAAATCCATCATTTACATTAATAGTTACACTTGTGATTTTCCTGCTATGACAAGTCAAAACGTGCTGCAGAAAAGGTGTGTATAGTCAGCACAGGCAAACAAAGGAGGAAGGCAGAAGTAGTGTAGTTCCAGAAAAACTAAGTGCAGACGACGAGCAGCTGGGTATGACAGGTGATGAGATCCTTTGAGGACCTGAATGCTGAGCTGAATCTGTGGCTGCTCCACAAATGAGCCTCCTTACAGAGACCTATGAAGCATTTCAGTTTTCAACTTGTAACATCAAATATTTCCATATTTATCATGAGAAAATCACCCTCAAAAGTCTGCAGAAGTTCAGATGCACACTCACACTCATATATAGTGAACTGTACAATATGGTTCATTAAACAAGGTTTAATGCGCTGTTTCTGTCCTCAAAAGAAGATTGCATTCAGTAGCTACATTTTTGAAACAAGACAGACTTCAGTGGCCAGTTATGATTAACTCTGTGTACAAATACAGTCTGAAAGATCCACCCTTTGAACAAGCCAAGAGTAAGACATTAATTAGATAACCTATAGCAGAGGAGATGGAGCACCTGTCACCATGACACAATGTTACATGGGTGGCCCCATTTGGGTTTGAAGCTGCAGGATTCCTAATCCGTGCAGGATTATTACCCATCTCTACCCATTGATAAATACAGCTAAATTCATTTGATAATCCTTCAGGTTTTCTCTTCTTTTTTGAGCTATTTATTTCTGATATCTCATACGATCTCCAGTATTCTGAAAAGTACAGAAAACAGTTTCTCAGGGAGTCTAAAAGATCCTGGATTGGTAAATCATCAAATAGCTCAATTTTTCATCACAAAGCCCTCACATCTATGAATTACACTGCAATTCAGACTAAACCTTAAGCAAACTGAAAGCTTGAAATCTTGCACTAGTGCAGTAACACACTGTTGCTGTGTGCAACAAGGTTGCTGTTGTGCTGTGTTGAGTCATGCTGTGTATTTCAGTACAACCTACTTAAGTGTGTAATCTGTGTGTGGACGTTTAAACGTGTGCACATCTATGCATATGCATGGATATTTCATTGTGTTATTTACCAGTCCAGGACAGCTGCTTAAAATGACTGACAAATGACAAATCATTGACAATCCTATGACAAGAGAAGAGTGGAGAGACAGTGTTGAGAGGTGCAAGGGATAAACAGCATGGAAAGAATTAGATATAAAGGTCAGAGAGGGTAAAGGGAGTGGAGAAAAATACTGTAATCCATTGAGGAAGATGAGTGTAATCTGGCAGGTGTGCAGAAACAAGCAGATGTCTGTACTGTACCAAAGTGTTTTAAGTCTGAATTCTCACCTGTCTGCTACTCTGAAAACCAGATTCCTTGTAGCCAACCAATGTTTATATCACCCCGAAGGCAGGGAAGAAGAGATAGATGAAGATGAGATGATGGCGGGGAAGGGATGAAAAGAGCAGATATAGAGTGGAGGTGGATGGGAAGGAGGGACTGGATGTGAGAAGAATAAGACTGAAGGAAGTTTGTGGTGTAGTGGGACACAAGAAAGAAAGAGAAAAATAGAAGAGAGGGCAGTGAAGAGAAAAGGTTAGGGAAAAGGGGGGATGGTCAATAGGAGGAGGAGGTGAGAAGAGTAAAAGAAGGGAAAATCCCAAAGGAAATGAAAGGTAGGAGAAATCCCTGTCTCGCATTTACTACCAATTCCATTTCTATCTCTCTCCGTCACACACACACACACACACGTTCAGATAATAAGCACATTAACCAGACTGTAGATAATTGCCTCATGGGAGAAAGAGAACCTCAGCACTGGATTGACAGGTGGACTGTTGCGCAGAGCAGCAGGCTGAGGAATGATTTAGATAGCAGAGCAAAAACAGACATAAACAAAGTCACACAAATTTATATAAAAGCCCATCATCAAAGGCATACAGTACCACAGACCACTCACAGACTGATGTACTGTATGTTGCATTAAAGTGCATGAATACAAACACTTGAAACATAATTGTCCCTTATGGGAGATAGATAACTGGAGTTGCTGGGTTGGTATGCAGCCTGGGAAAGCTAAAGTGATTTGCTACATACACACACAAGCTCACACTTAAATGAACTCAACAGGCAAGTGAACAACCTTTTATGTCAACATAAACAGATCTGCACACAAACACACACACATGCACAGAAATGCATATGTGAACCCACGCTGGTGTCTTTTCATTCTCAGTACTGATAATCAGTTTGTCAGTGTGAAGACACACACAAATCATCAAAGTGTCATTTAAAAGGCTGCGTGAGCATGAATCCCATGCAGTGGCTTGTTGATTTTTTTATTTTATCTTTTATTCATTTAGGGTCAGGCTGCCACATTATGAATTCCCTTGGGATAGAAAATAAAATCACATGCCCACAAAAAACTTGTTTATTGGACAGTTCTGAAGAGCAGTAGTCATAGTTTATGAAGAATTTTGGTCTCCATGTTTTTGTCTCAGTTTTAATGTTTTGGAGCTATTTCACGTTATGGTCTAAATCTTTACCTTGGCTGGATTTTACAAGCACTTGTTCCACCCCTGGTGTAAACACTGAGAATAGCAGTCAGGCAGGGCTGTAACCTTATTTCAAATATTTTATACTGATGAAAAAAATCAATATCGAATGATAATATTATCACAGCGGTTATGAATGTGTGGTGAGTGATCAGTGCTTGTTGTCTTGGGATAGACTGGTCCTATTTAAAAGGCTCAAAATGGTTTGTCCTTAAACATAAAACGAATCCACAAGACATATTATAAACAAACAATTAAAAGTGCAGACTCCTTACAATTCAGTTGAACTGTTTCACCATTGTGGGGTCTAATTATGAGGTCGCCTGCTAATCTTGGACGGTGTGACGGACCAATAGCCTGTCTGATTCCTTTACTGACGTGACTTCATGTTGCAGAACGCAATTCTATGTGGCTCTTACAAAACACCTTGTTACAGTCACTTAGTTTGCATGCATAGTGGTTTCCCATAGCTGACACATTCGCTCTCATTTCTGACTAAGCACTTTGACGATGTTTTGATATTTCTCTTGAGACATTATCAGTCCCACCGCAGTTCAAATAGCATTGCTCTCAGTTGGTCAAACAAACTGATTAAAAGGAGGAAAAAGCAAAGAGTTCAGAAAATGTACACTGTCAGTTTTAAGGGAGATTTATTGTGACATGGCACATCAGACTGAAACAGACATGATTATGTAATAAAAATTAATAATAAACTGAGAGAACATTCTTGAGGTGGGAATTAGAGGGGGTGGGGAATGGATGAAACATCTCTCATTACAAACAACTTCAAAAAGTCACTGAAGCACAGAGAAAGAGCGTGACAAAGAAGGAGAGAGAGGAAAATCACCGGAGACAGAATCATACTGAAAGAGACGCAAACAGAGAAGGAGATAGCAAAACAAAAAACAGGAGAGAGACGCTGAGGTACAAAAAAGTAGGAGTACACAGAGAATGACAGAAGAGTAAAGAGAGACAAATGAGCTGTTAAGTAAAGGGTGTCCAGTTAATGTCTGAAAGGATGGTTGGTTGCTTACATTGTAATAGAATCCCATTTTTATCACTTGGGTTTTAGACCAGAAGGAGCTCATATTTCTTGTTTGGGGATGGTCAAATTGGTCTGTGCTGAAAAATGACTGATTTTATCTTCTATCTTCTTCTGTGTGTGGATTTGTTTGAAATTCACCTCATCTTTCCTTTTGAAGTTGGATTGCGGTTGGTTAGTAATAGGTGTGGCCTTGTGTGGAGTAAATGTCCAACTGCAATTAAAATTCCAGATGCTTCACCTTTGCAGCGAGTGGTATTTTAACATTCTGACAAAGGACTGCTGATGAAAATGAGTTATTCTTGGGTAACTTGGGCACATTTACATTTTTATTAATGTTGAACAATTTGAATTATTGCTGATGAATAAACACGTACAAACCGAAAATAGAAACTGATAGAGAAAATTGCTTCATTTATGTTTATACTCTAGTTATAATAGTTTTTATTTTATTCATATCAATTATTTACATTTTATTTATTCATTTAATTCAGTTTTGCTGTTGTTTCTGAAAGCTAAAATGTAGCTACTTGCATTATTAAATATCAAAGATAATTACTACTCCTGTTTTCCTGTATTGTGTGAGTATGTACAACTGTGTATTATTATGTCTACTTTGTTTAGTGCTGGTAAAGGTTATCACTGCATGGAAGATTTAATTGTGACTTGCCAGGGGGCGAATATTAGCTAACTCCGGTCCAATACATCAAATTGTGGGATTTGTGTTTAATATTACATACAGTTCAAGGTCCCTTTACAAATAAAAGTGATAAATACATAAAAGTGAATGAGTTATTATAGCAACTGCATCTGACTGACTTAGTCACATTTGTCAGAGGCAGCACGTCTCCGCTAAAGACAAATTAAATAATTTTCTATGAAACTATGTTAAAATGCAGGTAACTCGCTCAGGGGAGGAGAAATAACACAAATAACAAAAAGGTTGATGTAGGACAAGTGATGACATACATCAGCACAGCAAGGGTCCAGCTCTTCACTGCTCATTGTCAGAACCTTCCAGAAACCCTGACCTGAAATTTCAACATGTCTTCATTCATTGTGTCCTGAACCCACACAGATTTTTTTTAACATCACTCTTGCATGCGCTGCATGTCACATAATAGGAGAAGCACAGCTGTCACAGTGAAACATGATCCAATAGCCTGCTGGAAACACACCTGAGCCCCCGCACACTGCTGCTGGTACAGAGTAATGTCACTTTGTAAAAGTGTTCATGTCTGTCCTACAATTTCAAAAAGTCTACTTTATGTTGTGTTAGTAGTAGTTATGGTCATAGAAATATTTGTAGTAATAGTGCTGTTAATTCTTAAAGAGGTTAATTAAAATATTGTAATTTCAATGGATGAAAGAAACAATTATCATATTGCTTTAGGCAAAGCTGCAAAAGACACAGTCTAAACAGACATGGGTTACCTGCCAATGTTTTGTTTGCCTAGAAATGTCAAAATAAAACACTCATTACACTTATTTAGTTTGTATGTAACACCACATGCTGCAAAATATTTGGCATGACATGTTTTGAATTTCTTACTTCCTTTTTTCCCTTCTCTGTCACTTAAAAGAGATTGAGACTAGACTTCAAACTGTACCTCAGAAAACAATGAAGTGTCACAGCGTGGTCAAGTCAAGTGGATTTTATCGTCGGCTCAGCCACATGCAAGTACACAGTGAGGTGAAACTACGTTTCCCCAGGAACAATTTGGTGCTACATCTAACACTTAAGAAAGACAGTGAGACAGGACAAGACAGAATCTATGCACAATCTATAATCTAAATATACATATTTAGGACATGAAGACAGGACAAGACTATTAACAGAACTGGGGTTTTTTTGTAGACATAGTAAGTTCACAGATGAAGAGTAGTTGTAGTGTATATAAATACATAACTAGCAACAGAATATATACATAGCAGGAGAATATGTAAATAGCAGCAGAGAGTATGTATAAATATATGAATAGCAACAGAGATGAATATACTACATGCAGAGTATATGCAGTATATGTAAAGTATATATAAACTCTGTCTGCTCATGAAAGCTGAAAAAAAAACCCTCAAAAAAAAACAACTGATAAGTCAAAATGAAGTCAGGACTTTTTTGTTAAGCATTTGGTATTGGTGGTACACTGTATTCAAATACCAGGGTATAGCGTGTTTCGAGACACACAATATGTAGTTCACTGCATTTCTGATAACAAAACTAAAGAGATACATTATAATAATAATAATAATAATAAAATGGGCAGAAAGAAGAGGGTGGCAGATGAAAAGGAGGACCTGGATTAAAGAGAGAAATATAATCACAACAACAGAAAAAATTAGATTAATAAGTAGAAAAGAAGTCTGCCTGTTCAAATGTTCAAACCCTGACACAACACATCACACAGACATGCATATACAGCATGATGCTCGCAATGATGAATGCAGATAATAAAAACAATGGTAGAAGACCCAATTAAGCCCTTGTGTGGTTCTTCTGCTGAAATACAATTTTCAGTTCTGAGGCTTAATTTAAAAAAAAAAAAAAAAAAACAAAAAAAAAAACAGTGGATATCAACCTTTTTGCCCCCAAGGCACACTCCACTGTAATTATTCCAGTTTACTGGCAGAACCTGACCTTAGAAAAGTAATTTAAACCATAATTCAAAGAAAAAAAGAAACAATTATGTCTTTAAATTTCCATTAGTAGCAGGAATAGGCTTTTTAAGTGATTTCCATATTTGAGAATGTTTGACATTATTATTTTTTGTACTTGCTAAAAACAAACCAACATAAAAAATCTAAAGCAGGAATAGGGTCTGAAATGAACCACACTCAAACTGAAATGCGTGTGGCAGGTATTAATAACTACCATGTCAGCGCTTGGCAGACCAGCCCTTAATTTCACCACACTCTCCTAACGATGTTACATCGTCTCCACTCTTGTAGTTGTCGTTTATCACAATAACAGCTTAAATACCAGCTTACCATCACCTTGGTGTAGCCTCTGTGCCTTTAGCCTTCTGTCGCATCAAACTGCTCACGCTAACACTTCTAGCTATGATGAGAGATTACCTGTCTGTGCTGGTTTTTCCTTGTGTTTAATGCACAATTGGTTGATCAAAATTGAAGTTTAATATTTCATAGATTGCACTGCACATTCATTCAGTTTCATTTAGTCTGCAGTGCATGCAGTGGAAATATCTATTTCGTATTCCACTGTGGTGGAGTTAATCCTCACCACAGGAGGTGTCATCACCTCGGCGCGACACTTGTGCTACGTTTTCAATCTTCTGAAATGCGAAATACTGAAACCGTTAACTCAGCTGACATTTTTCCATGTTGAGACAGGAGCAGAGCACTGTTTAAATATTAATATGTCAACAGCAATATGAATAGGAGTCACTAAAAACTGCGCATGCATACAAGTGTTTGTATTTGAGGAGTGTGTGTGCGCGTATGTGCGTACGAGGAACATAAGCCTTTTCAGTTCTTTCTATCTACCTCTCTCTGCATCCGTTTCCCTCTGTTACACTTTCTCTGTAAATATTCATTACAGCTCTTTGTAACACTTAGTTCAGCTCTCCTTCCCTTGCCGCCTTGCCTCCTGAACATTGCTGCATGTGGGGTGGATGCTGATGAAGTCGACTTTGTTTGAGGAAAGCTTTGATGTGCAGTTTGGGATACTGTTGAAGTATTTCTTTAATCCACAGATTTAGACAATAATAGAGGAAGTCAAGCTTGGCTGTTCAGTAATCTTTCTTTCTTTCCACGTGTGTTTGTGTGGCACTTCAGAGGTTCTTCTGAGTCACTGATCAGAATCAAGCCAAGCGTGCTTACTTCGGGGTTGTTAGCCGTCACATGGGAAACATCTCAGTCTCTGCTACCCTCTGCAAGCATGTCCTAATCATTTAGTTTTTTCACTTGATGGAGAAGGGCTGCATTTTTGCACGATGTGTTTGAACTCATACTGGGTCATGTGCATATGCACATTACTTATTAATCCATTACAGTAATGTGGTTACTTTTTCATTGAAAGTATAGTGAAAAGGATTAAAATGTGAAATTCAGTTATATATCCTGCATCTACATTTCTTATACAATTTAGGAGTCACCTGTTCAGGAATCTGCATGTTCTTAGTTCTAAAGGTGCTGTTAATCCTGTCCTTCAGGGCTTCTGGAGTGCTGCATGTTTCATATTTCCTGCGTCACAGTGTATAGAACAGACACAAAGGAATGGAGTCCCTAAATGCACCTTTTTATAAGCTGTGCTGACTAATGAAAGCATTATAACAAATTACTTCTTGCTTTGAACCAATTGAATGAATTGGTAATTAATTACACTTTTCAAATAACTTGGCCAACAATGGGTAAATGTTGTAGCTTAACTGTGACGCATGATCAGCAGCTTATATACATTTTCTCACCATAAGATAGTGTCTAATGCAACAGCAAAAGTGATGAGCCTTAGAAAGTGAAGGCACAACACTATCGGTTCAGGAGAGCTGAGCTGAGAATGCTATGCAACACGCTGATTGGTGCTGTAATATGTCAGCTTTGATTGATTAAATGCAGAACATACAGCGTGAGAAGAATCGAGTCCTATGATAAAATGAGTAATGTCATCAAGTTTTCTGCGTCACAGGCCATAATGTCTCCTTGACCTGTAAGACCTGACACTGCCGGAACGTGAGACAGGCAGCAAAAAAAAAAAAACAAGCCAGCATGAAACTAAGGAAGAAACACATTTTCTCTCCTAGATGGGATATCTACATCTCCCACTATGATTGATGGCATCAATTAAAGCAAATGATGAATTAAACAAATGTGTGTGTGCCTCAATAACACTTGCACAGATTAAAAAGCCTCAATGTGTTCGAGTTGCTGAAATTTAATGCAAGATTTTTATGTAATTTTGGAGATTAATCATTTCAAACACGGAAATAAATGATCCTGTGTCTCAAAAAAAAAAAAAAAAGGTTGCACTACCATATCTCACTACCATCTGTGTAAACAGTTGTTACACTGATTTAGCAGTGAGCACTTTGTTGGCTTCTGCAGCCGTTACCAGTTGGTGACTGATGGACCTAACATGGTGGTAAATGAGAATTGACTTCTCACTGAAGGAATAATTGCACTGAGGTAGCTTTACGTTTCGGAGCTTGTAGCAGCGCATCTTTGAGAAGTTATTCGTAAAAGTGTAATTCTGAACACAGGGTCAGTCAGGTAGTGCAGCACCCCTTGAGTAAATTCAGATTAATCCCTTCAATGTTTTGGTGAGTGTGATCATTGAGTTACACTTGTGGTTAAGCATTATTCAATCCCACAGAAATGTGTTTGAAATTCTGGTCCAAACACCAATATTTCCAAGGATACTCTGCCAGACAGTGTAAGTAATGCTGAATTACAGGGAAGTGCATGCGAACATCCTCGTAGATCTCCAATGTTCCAGAGGGTTTAGCAGAGCAGCCAAAAAAGCTCATCAAAGTGATGTCATGGGACATTTTAGATATTTCTGCCAAATGATTTGCGGCATATGAACAGTGGTACACTGAAATGTAAAGGTCACATTTAAGCTTTTGAATTAAAACACAACTCTAACTGGATCATCCAGTGATTTTCATAATGCACAATGCCAACCCTTGTGCCCTGTTCAGGTCACGCATCAGCCATTTTAAAGTTTTGCTCAAGAGAAATCAGCTTGCCTACCCACATCACATAAGATGAACCAGCTGTTCTCTTACATATAGGATTCACCTTCCCAGAGCTGTCGCTACTGTGTTCTAAATCTTGAATTATCCTATTCGTCACAACAGTTCAAAAACACAAAAACACAACATCCTTACACACTAGTCCTTTGTTTGGCTTAAACTTTGTTTGCACCAGGTGATCCTGTCTGATGACAGAAATAAAGCAAAAGAAATAATAATAATGCAGACTACCATTTCTCTAGTTGGAAATTAATCATGGCAGTACAGAGCACTGCTCATAAACCCTGTTACAATAGTGACAT
Organism: Scatophagus argus; assembly: GCF_020382885.2. Classification (NCBI taxonomy): domain Eukaryota; kingdom Metazoa; phylum Chordata; class Actinopteri; family Scatophagidae; genus Scatophagus; species Scatophagus argus. Next base: position 13,090,469 of record NC_058512.1, read on the forward strand.
GGTGTTTTCATTCATGGTTGTTAGATGTTAATAATGATTTTAAAATAAATACTTTTCCAAGATATTTTCTTTTTTTTTTAAGAAAAAGGCTGGCGAACCCTTCATCTTTCTCTGTTTCACAATTTCTTTTCTCTTGTTCCCTTTCTCTCTTAAGGGACAGTTCATCCCATTGGATCCATCCACGCAGATCATTTTGCTGTGAGTCTGAGTTTGGTGGTAATGGCTGCAGCAATGTCTGCCTTTTCTCAAATACAACAGCATGAGATGGCTCTTTGCATGTGGTGCTCAAAGTGCCAAAAAAGACATTTTAAAAAAAGAAACATAAATGTTTCTAAAAATCAGGACCCGGTTTCTCAGCATAAGCCACAGACCTTCAGTTCATTTGTTTGGTGTTTATCAAGAGACCCAAAGGTGCAGAAACTACATCCTGCGTATTACTTCTCCCTTCTTTCTTTCTAATCAAGTCCACATGTGCTATACTTGACTGACTGACCAACATAATCCCTTTCATGTGAAACCCTAAAGATTCAGTCCCATCAGGGCTCCCCTTTTCAGTGCATGCAAATGCACAATTTGCCTTTGCACATGTTGTGAAATCAAAACCAAATTGTGTGTTTTGTGCAAGGCAAGCACAGTTACCCTGAGAAATTAACATAAATACATTCCAAATAGGATGGAAGCACTGAATTGATTTCTTGAGGGGAATTGGGTGTCATGAATAATGACTTAGCTTGGGCTAGTCCTTGAAGTCCCTGATGGAAACCAGGCCAATGTTTGGTCTGCCTTGCATGGCTAACAGACTGGCTGGTTCTGACATCTAGTGGGGAATTTAGTAGTTGCATTTAAAGGTGGTTAGACTGGGGGAAGGAAGAAACAAATAAACAAAAACAAAAATACCCTACACTGTGTGGGTATTCATTACTCGTGGGAATGTCATGTAGCCAAATGACACAGGCAGTAATACCACTAACTGCTACTCAAATTAAGGTGCTAACGTAATGTATGTGTTCTGCTGAAGTGAAAGGTAGAGCACAGGGCTGATGCACAAAGACACAATTAGACACGCACACACAAACTCACACCTAGGGTCAACACGGAGTAGCCAGTTAACTGATATTCAAACCCCCTTGCTGAAGGCTACAGTGCCAACCACTGCATCCACATGCCGTCCCCCTATCAAATCATTCAGCTCTGAATGTGAGGTTTATATTGTAGGGTTAACAAGGCAAGGCACCGGCTTTGCCAACCAGCCCAGTGGCAATGCATGCAATTTTTATGTCTGGTCAAGGAAGCAGTGGGCCCACAAGGCAGCAACTGCCAGCTGAGCCCAACCTTGACCCCAGTGACCTTTTCTGGCTTTTCTCTGGGGGGGCACTCTCCACATTCTGGGCATGGTAGCTTTTATAAGACAACGGATGTTAAGAATACGTGTAATTTGAAGTTTAACTGGGCCCTACAATGAGGTTTCAGGAAAATCTCTCATTTTCTAAGTTTTCATTTTTTATCTTTTTTAACAGAATTTTTCTTAACACTCACATGGAGCTCTTTAAATGTTTGACATATTTCAACAGTTTTATTGGTACTGCATTGATACATCATGAACTGTCAAGAAAGGCAATATTTTAATTTAATATTTAAATACAAAACAATTGGACCAGAGTGGTGCTTCTGCCACTGTAAGCATCTCCTGATGGAGAGACTCAGTAAATACTATAGAGTTCTCAGGGCTCCTTTGAAATACTAAAAAGAAACAGTGACAGCAAGGCAGGGTACATAAAAAAAAAAAAAGAAAGAAAAAATCCAGTTTCAACTGATGCATAATTGGATAAAAATGAATTCATGTCATAATAGCTTGACATGAACAGTATTTATTTTGCATACCTTTTAAGCTTTGCAGCAGGGGCACTTAAAATACACCAGTAATTCAGCAGATGGCAGCAGTGCAATTATAGTCTGGCACTTCGAGGAATACTTCAGCAAAGAATTGAGTGCTCTGAAGGGGTTGGCTCATATAAAGAGTTTCAATGAGTCACAAAGGAATTAAAAGAAAGGATATTTCACATGGGGACAATTCAGTCACCAAAAAAAAAAAATAAAATAATAATAATCTGCTATCCCAGACAGGAACAAGAATTTTGTCACATTACACCTTTAAGTTATATCATAATGACACATGCATTGTGATGCACTTAGACAAACCATGCTTATAACATGGTTTAGATTTACATACCTATTCTGAAAGTAAAAAAAAAAAAAAAAAAAGGTTTCCTCACACATTTAGTAAATGTAACCTGCAGTAAACCACTGCACATGCAGAGATTCAAATCAGAATCATAAACAGATTCAATATTTTAAAGCATACTCACTGTTTCTTGCAGACAGGCAGAATAAGTGTCCAACGATTCCATTTGTCAGCTTGAGCAACAGCTGATAAGTGACAAGATAAAACCTTCACTTCCTCTTTTGCTTTTGAACAGTGGTTTTCAAACTGGGGGGCGTGCAGCCCCTGCAGGGGGTGCGAATGACCAGGGAAAATTGCGGAATGAAAGCAAGGTGAATAAATATGATTTATGTAGAGAATGACCTTTATTTTATTAAAAATAAAAAAGCTTGGATCCTTTATATTAGTTGATTCCTCAATTACTGCTAATAACCCTTAAAAAATGGAGTGGCAGGGTGTGAACTTTTATTAGCTTCTGAACAGGAAAAAAAAAACCAAAACGTTTTGAGAGTCACTTGTGTACAATAACGGGGTCACAACCATGTTCTGATTGTGTCAATCTGTAAAAGACTGGCTGCACGGTATCAGCTCCTTGCTGTGAATGTGTGTGTGGTGGCAGAAGCTCGTGATTGAGGCCATTAACTGATATAATCAGAGAAATCCAACAATGCCACCCTGGGTATTTTCAGCCAAGGGAGAAAACAAAACAAAAAACAAAAAAACATGCTTCCTCAGATCAATACCAACAGGAATAGAAAAAAGCATTCAGATTCATTATACTGTGAAGCAGGAGATGTAGTTCCATCCATCAATAATTCTATATTAATGATAGAAAAGTACTGATTCAAAAACAACGAAAAAGATCATTACCACATCATCCAAGCACACACAAGGGAGGGATAAGGAGACGCAACAAACTTCTCGAAGCAGCAGAGAGGTGGGCTGCTAAGAAAGGAAAGACACCCTGAAGAGGAGCCACCATGAAGCATCCTTACACACTCACGCAATGTTGGCAGGGAAAACCACAAGCGCACAGATGAACACAACACACAGGAGGGAGATACCACCAAGCCTGCCGCAGTTGACTCTCAGCTTGTGCAAAGACCAAAGGGAGATGTTTATCATTTAAACTGAAACTGTTGCTCTAACACTGGAAGACTCAACACTGATACCAGCATAACAAAACAAGAAAAGGAAAAGAAAAGCAACTAAACCAAAGAAACACTCCAGAGTAATATAAACCAAGGTTAGGTGAGGACAAAACAACTGAGGACAAAATAAACGCAATCAACCAACACAAGACAGTATGATATGCAGGGAATGAGCAGCCACATTCTAACAACAAACAAAATAAACAACTGCTGAAAACACTGCAAAACACAGTCCAACAAGCAACAATAAATTAAAGACCAGATGAATGAAATGTAAACACTATAATAAACAGAATAAAATAAACGAGGAGATCCCACTCTTTCCACACACACACACACTCACTTAATGAAAACGACCCAGGCTAAGAGAACTAACGATTTCTGAGTTTGATAAAACTTGAATACAAAGTTGAAAACGAACAGGGGCGACTGTAACATTAGGCCTGGCGCCATAGTCGGCTACATACCAATCCGACAGCGTTGATTTTCCCAGGGGACAAGAGGACACGCGGCTCCTAGCAGCGATTACCTAAAACAAGACACCAATTTACAGACAGAGTAATAAACAAACGGAGCAAGGGACTGCTTCTGAGAGAGAGGTGCCTCAGCAGATGGATCTACAATAAAACGATGAACAAACGTCACAGAGACTTCTCCCATACCTGCGCCAACAGCGGAAGTTGGAGTGAACAGGGCAAACGGGGCGTGCTGTCAGCAGGAGAAAGGAAAGGCTCAGAACTCCGTTACCGGCCTTTATAGGCGCTGACGTCCCGTGATTGGCTTATGATCAGCAAGGAATTAGAAAAGCAATATCATACGGTCCTGTCTGGGCCAGGCAGGAATACCTTCCTATAGAGTCATGTGTGTTTAAATAGGTAGCAGGTTGTTGAATAAAGAGCGATAACACAGTAAAATGTGGCTTCTACCAGAAGGGGGCGCTAGTTGCATGTAGTTTAACGCTTAGACGCTGCTACTTCAAGAAGGCCTAGTAATTGTTTCATTGAAAAATAAATAATTCATAATCGAAAGTATGAAGATGTTTCAAAATTGGATTTCAGTTATAAGGTTACATACATAGTGTGCTGTCCCTCTTCTTTCCCAAAACCGCTGGCCTTAGTATTGGAGTACCTTCATCTCTAAATCAAATTGTACAATTCAAACACTTAAGACAATTAAGATCAGAAATATAATTAGATTATTATAGATGGCGGTTCAAAGCATCACTGCTGAAATTCACTTATATAGCTCCAGACTGTCTGTCTGTGAAATTCGAAACACCTTACATGACTAAAATGACAATAATTCTAATCTCTTGTGTTCTCTGAATTTCTGACTTTATTCAGTGCACAATATATTTATGTTTTTGAAAGGCAGTCCAAAGTTCACATTTAAATGGGAATAAAAACAGCTGCTCACCCTCTTTGGCCCTATTAACACCATTCACAGACCACCATCCTGTTAACACTGAAGGCTATATGATGCTGTTTAATTAATTCTCTATATTATATAGTTAGTATCACAGTAATTAGTCTTTAATGTAAGACAATAACCACATTGTGATGAAAAAGGAATTAAAACAAGGCGTATGTATATGTGACATAAATATCCAGCACTCCAGACAGACCATTTCATTGCTGTGAATCTCACTGGATTGGGCTAATTAATAGATGTAATTAGTATTTTATGAGTAAAAGCAGGTCAGTGGCTGCTCTTATGAGCAAGTGGCACGGACAATGATCAGCGCCGTGTTAATGTTCTCGAGAGATCTGCTTTTATGGTGGGTGGTATCTTATAGCAGTAATGAAATGGTTCCATTATATTTCACAAGGAACTTTCTATGAATAAAATATATGGTCAAAGCTTAAGACATTTTTTATAATCTTTGAAGGTATGACTCTTGAAAAATCAGTTTCACTAGTTACTGGTCTCTAATCAGCCCCACCTCATTACCAAAATCTGAATTGAAAACCTACTACTACTACTGGAGTAGTCCAGCAGGCAGAGAACTGGCAAAAAACAACATAAATAATTTACTGACATCTTTAATGTGTGTGGCATTTTGAATTGATGTTAACACCTTGATTGCATGTTTGATTGAAGAAAAGAGGTTTTGTTCTGAGCTTAATGACTCACACTTTCGCATCATTTTTACTTGGAGTTTTCCAACCACCAGTCATTTCTTGCAGGACTCCAACCACCTTCAACTGGGCAGAGGTCTCATCAGCTGTAACAGAAGACACCTGAGTGGGTGTGCAGAGTAATTAAAAAGGCCTTGTGGTCTGGCTAATCAGAGCTGCTGTAATGTTAACCAAAGGTTATAAACACCATGCATACAACTGCATTTTTGTGCGTTTTCTACAAACATGTCACAACCCACTCAAGACGTTTTGGTCATTTACGGTGTCTGCCTTACTGTGATATAAATGAGCTGGTCAGCCTACACTCTGTAACATCAAGATGGCTTTACAATCTTTTTTTCTATTAGCTGTGCTCTGTCATTGTGGTCTCATATATTTCACTCTTCAACTGTTACTTGATGATGCATCTGCGTGTGTCTGTCTGTGTGCCCATGTGTTTATGGTTTCAAGTGACAGTTAAAAGGCCTAGTGAGGGGCTCCATCTGGATGAATGACATATGAGCCAGTATTTCCTTCTCTTTGTGTGTGTATGTGTGTGTTTGTGTGTCTAATTAAACAAGTTAATTATTACTCAGTTAAATAAGTATTTTTACACACACTGACATATTGCAAGAATTATAGGAACGTGTACCTTTAGACGTACATCTGCCTCCCTGCTCTACAACACTGATAATCTCAACCCCCATGTCAGAACAGGAAAGAAAAAAAGAGAAAACAGGTCATTCATCATGAGCCTGGAGACATTGGATATGGGACTGAGACATGGGGGGAGCTCTGGAGACTGGAATGCATGATAAATGTAGAAAACCTGTTATAATATCTACCTATTAATACACCTTGAATATGATCTGCTCCTACCTGTTCATCCATCCGAGTATCCTGAGGGGTTAGAAGATAATTATGCCTTACTGATGGACAATGTGATTGGGAGTGGGGGAATGCACTATGTTTGAAAGAAAGGGAAGAGAGGCACAGAAAGAGAAATCCAACCCTTTGGGTATCAGGACATTAATGACTACTGGGGTCACTCAGATCCAGATACCACTCTAATATAATATATTCTACCTGGACATGAATACACTAATCAAACCATGGTCTCATCATCATCACTTAATGGAGATGACCCAGAAATGAAAAAATCTTTGTAGAATGTTATTAAGTGTGAAGGAACAAAGTTTTCTTCACCTGAAGTTTAGCTGAGTACTTCTCAGTTGCTTTGCTGGGATGTGAAGCCTGGTTTCATGACCATCGTGTTAAACTCCATTGTGCAGGCGCATCCCTGTACGTCTCATACAAACACGTAATTTACTCTTGAGTGTCTGGATCGAATCGAATGTACCTCCAGTTGTACAACACATCTGCATTAGTATCAGATGATCAAAGTAACGTCACAAAGTCATTTACAAAGAAAGAAAGTCAAGGTTGAATGTTGGGTCACACACACAAGGATCAGGCAGGAGACCAGAGTCACTAACTAACCAGCAGTTTTTGTGCCTAAGCCTAATTAAAAGTCCCATTTCATGTACTAGAAAGGCTTTGTTGCAGCAAGCTTTTGCACCTCAGCGACACTAGAGGAAAGGGTTTGTATGTCCACCACAAATGTAATAGAGTACCTTGTGTGTCTGGATGGACGAGTGCAAGGTTGTCTGTGTTGGGTGCCATCTCACTGACTGCATGGACTGTCCTCTCCTCACCTTTTGTCAAAAAAAAATACAGAAAGTCAACTGTTAAATGCCATGAGGCTATCTGGACTGGCTGCTACTGGTCACTGCTGTAGCCGTGTGCTTCGTGGGACTGAGTTAGCTGTTGAGTCATTTGTTGCTGCTGCAGCAACACTTGCTCTTCAGCTCGAAGCTGTTAGAGCACCATACTGAAGTTAGTTTTGGGTTGGATATTTGACAGATATGTCTAAACCTAAAACTAATTTCACCTTGGTTATGAAAGCACAGCACATTATTGTCATCACTAACTTGTTTAAGCAAGGCAAGCATGCAAGTATAAGTATTGGGAAATTTGGCTGCCCTTTCTAATGCGGCTCCCCAAAAGCAAAACACTTTGAAGAGATCACACGCAGGTGCGTACAGGTGATCATGTACATAGGTACACAAGCAGGTGTTGGCTAATCAGTGGATGGTTTTATTACAGGCTTGAACAGCCACAAACACCTTTTTCTCTTAAATACTTACTAATAAAATACTTTACCATCATTTCCTTTAAAATAATCAGTGTTACATCTGAAAAAAATCTGCTTCAGTGACACTGTTCACAATTTGTTTTCACAAAATTCCATTTATTTTTCACTTACATAAAGCACTTCACCAAAAGGAATGTTTACTTGCCCAGGGCGTTAATGGCGGGCTGCGCTTGAGTTGATTTATAGTCTGTCTAATGTAGGCTTTACTTTGTCTAGCCATGTGTAAGATGAACTTGGACTCCTGCCTGAATGCAGATGTATGCCAACGCCAAGGCAAAGACTTCACCACATGTTACTTCTTGCGTATTGAATTATGATGTGTTGGATTATAACATATTCCAATTATTTTTGCAGAGTATATTTTTGAGTTTGTTTCAAGGTTGTCCAAACATGTTTAAATGGAATCAATTGAAAGTACTACTAATGCTAATCAAACGTCTTTTATCTTTTAACAAAAAAAGAAAGTTAAATGACCGCTGAAGCGTTGCTCATGGCTCTTTATGAACTATTTCACACAGACCATCACACTCTCACCGTTCTCACCTTGATCACATTATCCTATTTTAATTTAAATCCTAACTTCAGCCATGGAGTTAACACAAGGGGAAAAAAGTGCTGTTATTCCCTTGGAAGCATGATTGAGCTCATGAAAGTTAATGACAATCTGTGTATTACATTATGAGATGTGTGCATAGTTGATGATTTGGCCTGAGGACCATGAATATCCTTCACAAATGTCCTGCCATTTATTTTGAGACACTTTGTCATGGACTCAAGTTTTGGTCAAAGGGGAAAAAAGACCTGTCTTGTAGTCTGACAGACAGCTCGGCATCACTTTTATTAGGGGCTAAAACACGGAACAAAAACTAAGCTTCTGTTACAGTAATCACACTATCAGGATTTTTAGTTGTTTTTTTTCCCAGCCCAGTGTTTACAAACACACCATGCTGGGTGCCATCTCACTCAGATATTTTGATCTGTGGACTTACCCTCATTAAAAGGTTTGTTTCATCACCCTGAGAACCACACCACAATGAGGCATCATCTGTCACCATTATCCAAGTCTTTGCTGTCGTCTAGGAAACCCATCTCTGGTCACCAATGATTCCATTGTGAACAGAGACAATAGAGACATAACATCAATTATGGACACTCTGAACTCCATGTTATGAAAAAGACCACAAGTCCATTAATTTATCACAAATCTGAGAGGAATGCAGTTTTTTTTATTGCTAAAAATATTAAATATTTGGGGAGGATGTGAAAGAAATTAGTAACAGCAACACAGCTACAGATGTCTTGGATATTATGTTCAGGTGTTAAAACATTCCTTTCACACTAACAAGATGTTGCCATGCGTTTTGAAGCACACAATGTCAGGCAGAGAGGGCAGAGGTGGACACCTTGTTATCCCTCTCCAGCAGCAACAGCCACAGCCAAAAACCATTATGTGTTCAGGTTGTCTGTTCACTTCATGAACACGATATCTCAGAAACACCTCGAGGGAATTTCTTAGCAAAAACATCCTCTTGGACTCTAGGAACTGAACTGAACTGATTTGATTTAGGGGGCCAAAGATCACTTTGACTTCACTAAGCATAATTCAATAATTCATAGGCTAATTAGAACAAAATTTAACACAATTAGCTAAAAGGATAAAATTATGAAGGAATGACATGTTATATCCAAAAGGTCAAAGGTTAACTTCACTGTGACATCATAATGTTCTGCATAAACACTTTATTTTGGAAATTATTCAATGCCATGATTTAGGAAGAGAAGGAGAGATTGTGACATTTAACCTATGCTGTTTATAGATATCCCGTGCTGCTGGGTTGAAGATGTGTGTGAAGCATCCACCTTTTAAAATCTGTAGTTTCTTCGCAACAACCTTCCGCATTTGAATCACTATAGTCCATCACAGGCTCATTGGTTCTGCTGAGAGAGAGCTTCGGGTGACTGTTGTTGTGTTGTGTGATGAAGCTCTCCATCAGTTCTCTCTACTCTATAAAAATAGTGAAGACGGCATGTTTCCTCACTTGAAAATATTGACTGGAAATAGATGTCTTTATACTGATGATTAGCATTTCGCCAAAGGACGTTTGATATCTTTCATTAAATTCCTTCAGCGTTATCAAAGAATATAGGAGTGTGAACAGACATGGATAAATAAACTAGATATTAACAGTTTAGCAGAGGCATACAACCTTAAGGTGGTCATTCTAACTATTCTATTCATCTATTATCTATCCCTGCTACAGTTCCTTTAGATTGCAACATAAATAGGTTTTAAACACAGAAAACAGCTTCTATTATCTCATTGTGTTTTGTTCTGTTTTGTTTTTTTTTTTTTTAACAAGCCCCACCGTGAATGAGCATCTGCTATGGTGAATTCAGGCCAATTTAACACTGATCAGTGTCCAGAAGCAATTAACATGTTCCTAGAGAGAGACAGAGAGCCTACAAAGGGAAGGGAGAACTCATAGGCAGTTGCCAAGTCCACAGAAGGAGGCAGTGCTCACCTGAGACCTAGCACAGCATACTGTGGAGGAAATTCACAGTTCACACTCTCAGATGACAGGAAATGAGAAAAGAGTGTAGAGAAACAGAAGAATTTAGCTGATGAAACAAAAAGTTGATAGAGAGGCAGGGAAAGAGAGAACAGTGGGATGAAACAAAGGGAAGAGAAAATGTCTCCAGATGGCAGGGCATACGGTGAGGTGTGTAGCAGACAAAGCTGGCAAGCTGATGTGACTCGGAGACGACTAAGGGATGTGTGTGTGTGTGTGTGTGTGTGTGTATGTGAAGGTCTTTGATCACTCCTCAGAGAGTCATCACTCCCCAATCATTAATGAAGATCTCAACTACAGAATATATATATATATATATAATAAAATAAATATCATACACAGCATCTCAGTGATTAATAATGCACATAAACCATAGCATATATACTTTTTTACATTACATTTTGTATTCTATTTGTCGATTATTTAAATGTTACTCATTTTCATTCTGTGCTGTTTTCATTAACCTGCAGAGGGCAATGAAACACTACACTCTTCTGTCTCTACACTCTCTGTTACACTCAGTTTATTTAAGTTCCATATTTTTTTTTCACAGAGGAAAAGACTTAGTCATAAGGAAGAACTGTCTTATTTATTTGCAGTGGTGGGTGTACATGTGTGTGCGCATGCATGTGAGATTTCATTTTAGTTAAAGAAATTTATCCTAACTTGTGACAGCAAATACTCTCTTGGCAACAAGGTATAAACTGTTTCAAAAAAACAATGCCAATAAAATTTAAATGCTGTGATTTTCATCAGCTTGGTCTGATTTCTAACTGAATACTGCTATGGATAACATTTGGATAAGTTTACACACAAAAAAACTTGGTTTGAATTAGGGAAAGAGTGTGCTCTGAAATAAAATAATTACTTGGTGTAAGTTAGGGAACCATTGTGCTTTGGATTTGATTTATTATTTCGTTACATGAGTGGGGGACATTCATCCTTAAGATTACAATAAAAAGTGTACATTACAGGTGATGGTAAAATCGTATTTTAAATACAGTTCTTTTCTTCTGTTTTTCCAGATTCTTTCTTCCCCAAAACCATCTCTCTGACATCTCTCAAAAGCTGCCTTTACTAACCTAAAAGTAGAACAAAGCTGAGACAAAAGGCCAAGTGGTGTCAAATTGGCCAGAAGTGGTGTAACTGAAGTCAATTATTGATTAAGCCATTGTATTGATATGGATACAGACACCCCAGACTGTCTGAGGACCAGCTTCTTTGTCAAATAAATAAAGAAGGGAACTGAGAACAAATGTGTTCCATTTTTCTATGGTTTTCTGTTGTGTCTTTAGGATTCTAAGCTGTTTTCTTCTTCTGTGCGTGTCTTTCTTTCTCATTAAAATGTACATGTGCATTGTATTCATTATGTAATAAGGCATATTTATTAGATTTTATTTGATTTGATTTGATACTGAACGTGGTACTGCCAGCAAATGTCTATATCCTTACTGCAGCTTTTTAATTCAAATGACACGCCACACCAGATGGAGCACCATGCAAATCAAACTGTTAACGATGCAGCTTTGTAGTCGCTGCTTGTGCAGACTTTTAAGAGCACAGTGGCGAGACAGTCCTGCTACAATTCTGAAAGTGAGCTGAGGAACGTGCCACATGATGTAAAATCTCATCTAAAATTTCCAGCCAACCTCTGTCCTTTCCAGTATTTCAATGTGGGGAGTCACACATACACTATTGAGATTCCGGGCAGCTATGCTTGCTAACTGATGTAAAGCTAATATTTTTTGACAAACCCAGATGGTTTCACACCTGTCTCTGCGAGCATAACAGGTTTTATTTTCATGCAGTGTAATAAATTTGAATCAACAACACATTTTAGTACTAATCTTAAACAATAAACAAACGTAAATGCAAGGTTTCAGGCAATTTGGTGTCAAGTGGAAAACTGAGATTTGCTTACAAGCAATTCAAAACATCTACTTCAAGATATGTACAAATACAAGATATACTTTCAAGATGTTTCCATAGGCAGAAAGTCAAGGTGCATGATGCCAAAATGAGAAGCTGTGGGCATCATGCAAACCATGCAACAACATTTAGGAATCATGAAGAAGATCAGTATGTGAACAAACATGTTGGCCAGGGGGTTTGTGGGTGTGCTTGAGTGTTTCTGTTGAATTCATGAGACATCTGGCATCCCTGAACCCCTTGCCCTGTATCCCAACATAAACACACACAAACACACATACACACACACACACAGAAAGAGAGAGAGAGACATGAATAATGAGATGTCATGTCTCTCTCACACCCTGGGACCTCCATTCATGCCTCATCCATTCATGTCATCTTCCACATCCATCTCTTGCACTGTAACTCTGCCTTGTTACAGTCTTTCTCTCCATATGACACACATGCACAATGACACATATAGAAACACACACAGCGTCAAGATGGAGGTCAGGTCATGGTGCAGAGAGATGAAGCTTATATTGAGAATAATTACAGCTGAGGATTGCCTGCTCCCTGGTCTCTTCAGTATAAACATCTCCTATTGGTCAGACTGGCTCATGTCTGGCCTACCAGCTGCCCTGTTTGTCTCAGGTGGTAAAAGTGATTATTATGATTAATGAACATATTATTCATCATAGCAAATAATTTGACAGCAGAGCAGGCTCTCGCTGCTTTGTTACAATGGCTGCCATCGTTAAGGTTCTCATAATTTATCTCCGCTGCATCTGTCTTGTATTCTCCTGTGAAAAAGACCAAACACTGGGGTGAAATGAGATTAATTTTATGACCATTCTTGAGAAGAACATCTTATGTACTTTCACTCAATAGTCTTGTTTTAGTTCTGTTTCTAAACAGAGCTGTCAGATGATAGTTAGTTTAAGAGAATATTATTTCTTTGTTAAGGTAAGAAAAACATTGTGGTAGTTTATGTTACAATGAGTACCTGTAAGATGAAGAGACCTTTCTCTCCTAATTTAACTACTACAAACAAATATGTAATGTCTTTTCTCTGGAGGTACTGCATATAATAACTGCATTTCAGCCTGTATCATTATAATAAATTGTAGGTTTTGGTATTGTATAAGATTTGTTATTGTGCTGAACTGTTGTGATGAAGTGTGTTTTTTAGTATCCTTTCTATTTTAACTGTCATATACTGCCATCAGTTCTTGTTTGTTTAAAGAAACTTTTTTAAAACTTTTTTTAAAGATGTCAAAATTTGCCAATAATGTTACACATACTTTCAAAAATAGGTAGCATTTATCTCTCTGTGAAAGGAGTCTTGTGAGCCAGAGCAAGGAGATGTCAGGATACTCGAATCAAATCTTAAGCAGAAGTGTTTATTGTGGCTTGATGCATCAAGGAGAATTACAGATGAGCAATACATCTTTCAACCAGTGAAAATTCCTTCATGCTATCCGTGCGGAGTATCTGCCTTATTAAAGGAATAAATCGTCATCAAAAACCAAGCTGATGAACTGCTTTGAATTGCTTCTCAAAGCTACCTTGATTGTTTAAATATTCAAGCTTTTTAACATCAAACACTCACAAAGAAAGCACAAATAATAAAATGTCAACACTGAGCATTAAGGAATTAGAAGGTTTTAGTTTTCTTCCATCAAAGACTGAAAAGGATTTTGAGCATCAAAAAATGTTATATTATGTTATGTTTATTAACACAACATAAAGGTAAAGACTTAGTCCCGCTGGTCAATGTAATGGTATTAGGGTTATATGCATATGCATGTGTATGTGTATGTGTCTGTGTGTGTGTGCAGGTGTGGGGACAAAAATCTGTTTACACAGTCACATTTTGAGGGCCTGAATTACTAAGTCTCCACCACGTAAATTATGAAATATTAGGGTGAAGTTTTTTGCTTTAAGATTAGGTTGAGGTTAGGGTTTGGTTACGGTAAGGGTTAGGATTAGACAAGTTATGGTTATCATTATGGTGGTTGTGGTGAAATGAATGTAAGTCTATGCAATGTCCCCAAAACAGATGGAATCACAACTCTCTGTGTGTGCGTGTGCGCGCGTGTATCCGTGTGTGTGACTGTGTGCACGCATGTCGTCGGAGCCCTCGACAACAGTTCTGCCATTCTGAGAGTTAAAGTGACAAGGGCATTTGCACAGCAACAGACACACACACAAGGTGCACAAACACCTCCCACCCTGTGACCCCGATTACCTACTGGTTGTGTCTTGCTGATGACAGCTTCATAACAATGCTGAGAGAGGCATAACTCTCAGCAACATTGTGTGTGTGTATTTAAGTGTATGTGTGATAGATAGCAAACATTAATGACTGGTTAGACTGATCAAATTCTATTCATTCACTTTCCCATCCCTTTTTGTTTAGCTGTTCAAATATTGGGGAAACAGACAGACACGGAGGAGGAGAGAGCGGTAATAAATTACAGAGGAATGGCAGTAGAATGGGCAGAAGTAGATGTCAGACACAGATAGAGAGAAGCAAGGAGGGAGCAAGCACAGGTGTAGGAGGTTTTGGATGCAATGATGAGGGCAGGATAATTTATTCAGCCAGTATGTAAATAGTGTGAAGTATAATGCTATTAGCTGTGATTATGTTAGGCAGCTATTTCAGGAAAGAATCTGCACCCAGCTGTTATCACAGATGTGAGAAGAGAGGAGAGGAGAGGAGAGGAGAGGAGAGGAGAGGAGAGGAGAGGAGAGGAGAGGAGAGGAGATACTGATATATCTTCCCATGCAAAGGATTTATTGAAGGCAGGCACACAAGCTATATCCACTATGTATGGGTGTGAATGTTATTTACTGTGACCATGCTCACATGTAAAAGCTGAGCGTCCGTGCACTTGCATGTCTTTAAAAGGAAAATACTCTCCTCTATGGATGAGAACATGTCTGTTTGCATCCTTAATTAAGTGTTGTTTTCTGTGCATAAGTATGCGTGTCTATACTGTGTTCATCCTTCTATAACAGCAGGAAATCATGTATTCACACAATCGTGTAGAGATGCACAATGCAGATCAGGCATCTGTGTGTGCGAGGTTATGTGTGTGTGTGTGTGCGCACCCTTGCCACTTCTTCCTGGCCCTTTCCCCTGCTCTGTTCCTGTGTTGAAGTATCCTTGTTCTCTGTATTGTGATGTTTTTATCTGCGTGTGATTGCTACAGTTCCCCTCAGCCAAAACACAGAGCTCTCTGAAGGCACACACAGTGCCAGCTTTAGCCGTCCTCCAAGGAGTAGACGTCAATAAAATATGAGCCCCAGCGTACACACAGCCTAACAAACACTCATGCTAACCCACACATTAACACACACACTGAGGCCTGCCTCAGCCTGTGAGTTTACACTGCTGTGAACATGAACACTAAGTGGAAGTTTGCACGCAAACATGGCGGACACAGGAGTTACCTCAGGCCAGCTGCTCTGTCATCCAGCGCACCCGTGTGTTCCCTGCCCATCATCACTGAATCTGATTTGACTGTGGGATATGTTTATTTAATGAGCACCGTTTGTCCTTTCATATCCTGATCTGATCTATCAAGACCTTCCCATCACTCCCACCCATCCCAACATAGCAGAAGAGGACAGTTAAGGAAGAATGACATGTGTAAGCGAGAGAAAGAGCGAGTCGCTTCCACATGGGAACGCATGCGTGTTTGGTTCGCGTGGGAACTGTTGGCTCAGCAGGCTTGTTTGTTGGTGCAGCAACAAATTTCGTGTGAAAGTTCTTCGGACTGAAAGGCTTTAAGTGGGCATCACAGCACAGAAGAGGATCAGTGAGATGAGAGGGCACACACGGCATGCATACACACACACACACTTCATGTGCACATATATTTCTGAATGACAACCATCAATTAGGCAGTTTGAACCCAAAAAAGAACATAAAAAATGTAACAATCCAGAGTTTGCACTGTACTGTGGATAGATCCTTTAACTAAGATTTCTTTGCTAACTTTAGCTGGTTAGATCACCCAAATTGACTTGTAGAAGTTCATGCTCAAAGCATTTGTGAGAGGACTGAAGTGATGTGACTGACTCTGAAGCTCAAAGTAAGTTTAAAGTATTGTTTCAAATGGCTACACTTAATACACTTGGTATTTTCTAATTATGTTTATGTTTTAAACTTTCCGTCCCCTTACAATGAATTCCCTAAACATCTCACCATTCTGTTTGCATCCTGTCAAAAGTGAAAAGCACGAGCAACCATCCCGCTAAATGTTCACTTTTATCAAGTCCAGCTTTGACTCTTCAAACTAAGGCTGAACCACCTCTCTGGACCAATCTATGCCAGAATTGGACTGTAGAGAATAATCGTGTTTACCTTGAGTCACTTCCTGTTGTCACTAATTCACTTTAAGAATGAAGCTGCATGTGATGCCTATGGTAAATTTCTAACAAGTCCAGGGGGAGCTCCATAAGGTTTCTCTGTAATAATATCACAAAACCCAGAACAACTTCATGGCCACAAGGTTCATGTTACCTTCAAGTTACCAAACTGTCTATAGTAAGCTGCGCTGATTAGGCTGCCAATGGAGTGATGTGATCCCTCACTGGCCTCCCACACTTGAATTTTTTGAAGTTTTTGAAACATAGCTCACATCACCAGTTAAAAAACACAGTTACACCCTGCATTATATTTATATTTTGTTCAGACATGCTGTATATATGTAATTGGTACAAATACATATATACTAGTGTTATATATACTAGCAGACCCAATTCAGCAAACTTAGAACCACAGAAATACTTTGCCCTATTCAAGTTTGAAGCTCTCTGCCCTGTAACAGTTGTGTCAAACTTTAGTAATTAGTATTGACAATGAGAATTGGATTTATATTAATGAGTGTGTTATCACCCTAGATCCAGACTATTGGGGTATTTCATGGTCTGGCTGGGAGGACCTCAAGCGTGGATTGACGTTTGCAGACCTTTATGAGCTTGATGCTCAGACACAAATTAAGCCAGCGCCACTGAGTCCAGGGACAATTTTCTGATCCTGAAATTAAGTCTTGCATTGAATGTTTAACATTCTTAAAAATATCAGTGGTTATCTTTTTAAATAAATGTTGCAAATATATTTTGATGGTTGATTTATATATCATTAGATTTTCCCACTGTTTTTCTATCTCAAAACAGTTCCTGTAACAGCTGCCTCCTCTTCTCGCATCCCTTTCTCGACTTCTGACACCCTCTTTACACTTTCCACACCTTTGTCTTTCTAACACTCTGTCTACTCCTGCACTTGTTTCTTTGGGTCCCCCTTTCTTTCTTTCTCACCTCTCTGTGAATGTACAGGGGTGCTCATTAAAACCCTCCTTTATCATTTAATGAAGCCATTGGATTAGAGGTGATGCAGTGACCAGTCAAAAGGGAGAAGTAAGGAGGGAGTAGGGAGGAAGTGAAGGAAATCAGCTGCTGTTATCACCGGGTAAACATGTGCTTGGTAATTATTAAAAAGTTTACAAAATAATTTGATGCACATCAACATCAGGTAATGACTATTGTTGTATTAAATACTATGCTTTATTTTGTTAGTTCTCAAAGTCAGACTGTCCAAATGTATGTGCAAATGCAGAAGGCCTACAGAAAGGAAGGATTCAGACTTCTAAACGCATCAGTGGGATACTTCATAATACATACCTGGGTATCCTTTGTTTATTCTCGACAACACATTTTCCCTTTTCAATAATGCATACTGTTCATTCTCAAACACTAAACTGCACAACGTCAGCTTTTTGCAATTCAAAATTGAGCATAATAAAATGACACTCATCTTTCTGTGACTTTGGCTGCCTCCAAGGAGGTGAGGTAAAGCACAGATATCTGATCTAACATTCACATTCAGACCACATAAGAAAAACTTTTGATATTCAGTTTGAAGAAAAGCAGGACTTAAAGCTTTGTCCTGATGTCGATCCATGGGGGGAACGAAAACATCAATGAGGTGGTGGAGCTTTTAAGTGTGGATGCAGGCTGTGCTTGACTCCAACCGAGGAGACTGTACTGTGTGTAGCTAGCTGCATCAGTATTGAGGCTCATCTCAGTCTCTCTCTCTGCCCCCCCTCGCCATTGTTGTTTGTTTGTCCTCTTTTGTCTCTTCTATACCTGTTTCTCTCTGCTTCTGTATCAGCTTCTCTTTTATTGCTGTTCTCTCTGTTTCACGGTCACTCTATTACACACTCCTCTATTACTCTTCATTCATCTTTCTTCATGATTCTGTCCCTGTTTTGCCATCTTTCTTTTACCAATTCTGACTTGTCCATGTCTGTCTCATTTAAAATTGCCATGATGGACACCGCACTTTATTTCATGTGTGCTCTCCCTGGTCATATATTTCTTCTAGTTTCTCTTTTATTTTTCTTGGACAAAGGAAGTCACACATTGAATGTGATCATAAAGCTCAAAATAAGATTTTTATCTCAGGATTTCTTGGGCAAGACAGCAAACTGAGCTCAGTCAGTCAGCCGACACCAGCAGAAGTCTGAGCCTGCTGTTACTGAAAGTCAGGGAAACGGTGAAGCTGACAGCGCTGAATATGACAGTCTGTCTAAGATGGAACCATTGTCTCAAAACAGTGAGTTATATGGCTGCAAATGAGTTCAGTTTGGAAGAGTTGGATATTACTTTCTAAACACATTTAAATGTTTGTCACATTCGGTTTGTTGGTGGTATTAGACATTCTGTATAAAAGGATTGACTTTCCTGAAACTATTTCAGTTAAAATGAATACAACTAATAAATAAAGGTCTTTAAAAAAGAACATGAATATAACATCTAAAAAAAAATAATATATTGGGAGTATTATATTGTATATATTGTATATATTATATTGTTTTTCGTCATCTTTGTTCTTTTTAAACATAATACATCACTTCCTCTGCAGCTCCACTTTTGCACCAGCTGTGTAGCACACAGCATGTCTTTGTCACATCCTGTTCTACAACATTAGTGGAAACTGAAAATATTTTTTTTTCTACAATGAAAAAGTAATCATATTTATTATTTAAATCTGTTTCGATTTTTTTCTAATGAGTTTTTGTTTAATAGTTGTTTTTTTTCCCTGCGAGATATGAGTAAAATCCTGACCTAAGTGCTAATGTCTAAAAAAGCTGTCTCACATATCACTAAATAAATATATATCACTAAATGGTTATTTGAATTTTAAATCCTCACTTTTTGCCTCACTCACATCTTTCCTCCTTCCATTTCTCCCACTTCCTGCTCCTGTCTCTCTCCCACTCTTCTCTCCCCTGTCTACTCCCTTTCCCCTTCTTATCCTTTTCACCCGCTCTTGCTTTCCTCCTGCTGATCCTCTTCTTCCTTGTTTTGCCCTTCTTTCAGTTCCTCTTACTGAGTTTTCTTTCTCCCCCTGAGTCTTTCCTCTCTCTCTCTCCCTCTCTCTCTCTCTCTCTCTCTCTCTCTCTCTCTCTCTCTCTCCCTCTCTCTCTTCCTCTCTCACCCCTCCCCCCACCCTATAGGGATAGAGACTCAGTAGAATTACCATCCTCTTGATCTATAATTACCACACAACTCTCTACCCCTGGCTCTCATTCTCCTTGCTTGCTTGCCAACCAGTCTCAGAGTGTACACAGGATACATACTTCACCATTTTCACATTTTATTTATTTATTTTTAAATATAAAAATAAAAGTCCTGTTTTTATGAAGAACTATACAAATTAATTAGTTGTCCAGCAGAGCATGTTGAACATATGCTGAATGGCAAATGCATGACAGCCTGACCTATATATTAGACGAGCTATTAAGAAGACATGAAAGGTGTTGTTGCTGTCTAGCACAGCATCTTTTTGCCTGGATAACAGGTGATGCACTTGATGTAAGGGATCACTGAGTATCTTAGATATCATATAATATCAGCTGTGAACAGGAATGCTAATTGAATATGCAAATGGTTTCACCCACCTCAGATGTCTGTATTTAGCAGTATGTTTCTGTGCTTTTCTGAATAACAGCTAACAAGTTTATGATTGCTGCACAGGAACTTCTCTCTGTGATGCTAGTTTGTTTGTTGTTGTTTGTTGTCCTAAGGTGTACAAAGCAAATATTTGCCTCTCTTGCACACATTTGACAGCTGTGGTTCTACAGCAGCGAATCATACAGTTTTGGGATTAGTGTGCATTTTTTTCTAGAAGTGAAACTGTGCAACTGACACAGATGCTTCTTCGGCTAAATTTGCACTGTCTTGAGTGCATCTTCTCAGGTCATGATTAACAGGCCTGTGGAACTCTACTTAAAGTACTATAGAATATGTGAAAAAAGTTGAATACAATTGAAACCTGTTGTTTGTATGTGTCTTTCAGTCAGTTTGGGATGAATTAAAGTTTGAAAATGAAACTCCTGGTGGCTCAATTAGCCACTACTAACATGACACAGCAGTCTCAGTCTTCATGTCAATGGAATGGAAAAGAAGAGCAAACTGGCTTTGATACTTTATTAAAACTGTCTGGTAAAGTTACAGGAGAGCGGTAATAAATGATGTCACTTCCAGCCCACCAAAGCTTCCTCTCTGGCCCACAGGATATCAATGAAGTGAAAATGTGCACATCAAGTGTTACTTAACAATGGAAGAGGCTCCTTTTATGGGGTTTGGGGGTTCGTAGTCATTAGTTTAACTGTTTGTTTTGTATTGAGCCCTTATGGTGGAGGTCTGAGAGCATTTTCTCACAAAGTATAACTTATTATTATGGATTTCACATGTTTTTGGGAGTCAGTTCATACTGATGTTGGCTATAGGCTACATTCCTATAGGACCTGATGACCCCTGTTATAACTGGAATACTGTAGGGGCAAGTAACTTGCAGCCTAATATGTTCCATAGGTATATGTTTTACCCTTTGTCACATAATGAAAGTAGTATTATCAAAATACAATGATCACATTAGCAGTCTAATATCCTTACATCCCTCTAAGACAATTGCACCCCTTACAATTTATGGCCTATTCCATCATTAAGTGCCACTTCAATCAGTAGTAGTGTTCATGTAGTGAGTCAGAATATAAAGACCAAGGTCAGAGCTTTGTTTTTGGTTTTTTTTTTGGTTTTTTTTTAACTAACCTTAATCACAGTCTTTTGTTGGTTTAGTTCTGAACCATTATCTTGACTGAACAAAGGTTTTTTTTTCCCTTGTCTTGTAGCAACAGGTGCTCCAAAGGTCAATGACTGCTCAAACTACGAGCAGGTAACATAGAAGAAACAGCAACATACTGACACATTTAATAAACTGACTGTATTTATAGAGTGCTTTTACAAGCACTTCACGATTTACCTCATATTCTACCATTCACACGCAAATATGGGAAAGCTATCATGTGCGATGCTGGTCTAACCATCTGAAGCAATTTGCTGTTCGTTTTCACATGTGGCAATTGATGACAACCAGCTGAGCCTCATTTGCATCGGTAGCAGTTCACTAAAAATGTTCAACTACAGAAGACAACACAAGAAGGTGGGTTCTTAGCTAGTCATCGATTCAATCAGAAAGTTAGTCTTTCAAGTATGGTGAACAGAGTAGCTAAGAATATTTGAGTTCTGTTACTTTGTAGGACTTTCAATTTGATAACTGTGATGAAATGTGTAACTGTGTGTCTTACAAAATGCTTTTTCCATATAGCTGATTGTCTAAGAATGCAGGTGACAGTTTTAATGAAATCAATAAGGCAGTGTGAGGAAGTGATCCAGCACACTTGTACTTCCCATCTCTGGCAGATTTGGAACCGCAATGGCTGCCTGTTCTTAACTAGTGTGTCACTTTATAAAATGAGTCAGTCAGTCAGTTGTTTAAATATGATGAAATTAATAAGGCAGTAGATGAGGCAGTGAGGGTAAACACAGTTTGTAACCTACACTTCTATTCTCCTCAGCATCTATTATTCATCAGCCAAGATGATTCTTTCATGAGGCAAGCTAGTTGCACATAATTCATAACGCAGGCTGTGGAAACTAGGACAGAGTGAGATGCAGGCAGAGTGGGGGGAAGGGGAAGAAGAAGAAGAGGAAGGATGAGAGGGCTGAGTGAGAAAGAAGGTGACGAAAAAGATGAAGACGGAGAGGGTGTAGGGATGGAGGTGAGAGAAAAGGAGAGAGACAACAGAATTTGGGTTTACTGAAATACATGTGAATTGGGAAGGGGATGCTGCAGAGTCTGTTCAAGTTCTCCACAGAGGGAAAAACGATGGAAATTGGGAGATTAAAAGCATGAGAAAGGGGAGGGGGAGAGAGAGAGAGAGAGAGAGAGACAGTGACAGAGAGAGAGAGCCACTGGGGGGGAGGAGTCTGCAGTAAAGAGAGAAGTTTCTCATTGGTTCTTTGTTTTACCAAACCAAGAGGAGAATATATTTGTTCAAGCTGCCGCCTAGTAGGGAGACAAATGGTTTCCCTGAATATTTTCCCATAGGATGTATTGGTTTAGCAATGAGAATTCATCCTAAATGAAACAGCAACAAAAGCTGTACTGTCTACTACACCTAATTTGGTATCATCCTTTGGAAGAGAAATTGTCCTTGAAGCAATGGTATTTAATTTTTTTTTTTCAAAACATCACTTTCAATGCTCATATGAAATGGTTCACTTGTCCATGCCTGTGAGGGATGCTACCAAACCCTGGAAGACCACGAGAAAGAAAGAAGTGAGATGTAAATGTGGAAAGAGACAAGGTGTAATTCTCTGGTTTGGAGAGGCGAGACACAGAGACAGAAGTTTGGGCCACTTCTCTTTGGTCTGGTGCTGGGAGCAAAAAGATCAGGATTCAAACATTCTTCAGCCCTTTTGTGTGTGTGTGTGTGTGTGTGTGTGTGTGTGTGTGTGTGTGTGTGTGTGTGTGTGTGTGTGTGTGTGTGTGTGTGTGTGTGTGTACGTCTGAGAGAGAGGAACAGACAGACAGACAGAAAAGGAGAAGGAGAGATCACAGAGAGAGTGTGCACTGTCTCCCCCTCTATATAGCTCTGAGCCATGTACATAGCAGAAAGTCACGACCCCAAAGTAGAGTACATGGTCTGAATTCCAATGACTTTTTGACTGAGACAGAGCATTTGTGAGCGTACTTCTGTCTGTCTTGGTCTCTCTGCTCTGTGTGAGTGTGTGTGACTGTATATATATATATATATATATACGGGAACGCTGGGTGTTGGGGGACAGTATTCCTGTGGGAGCTGAGAGCAGAAAAAATAGAATGCTGAATTGTGACAATGACACACCACACTGGTACACACACACACACATACACACTCAATAACCACCCTTGGAAGAGATGCAAGTGTAGGGCAGGACAAGGTGACCACAAATAGAGTTGGAACGAGGCTAAGTATCTTGGCAAATGTTTCCATAAAGCCGTGCCAGAATGCTGGGAAAAAGAGAAAAAAAGTGTCATGAATAAGCTTTAAAAAACAAGAGATATCACTGGTTCAGAAGAATATGGCAGTTATCATGCTGAGGTGTTGTTGAGCAACAAAAAAGCTAAGTTCCGAATGCATAACACATTCTGATTCTTAGTAAAATCACACTGGAAAAGTGTCTAAATGAAGGGAAAGAAAAAGTGCTTAAGAGTATTTGCATAACTTTCTTTGCACAAAAATTAATTTACTTGCAATTGAAATCGAAAAAAATTACCTTTCTTATTGTGCACATTAGAACAGCTCGCTTCAAAGAAAGGGCTTTCTTCCATTTGTTGGAAAATAGACTAAAATAGTTTGACCATGCATTTGCTAAATGAATAGCCATTACATGATGGTTTAGTTTCTTCTCAATTAGGTACATTACGTCATTTATTTATTTTGTCAGTTCACCGAGATTTGCTCAGCATTGTAATCCTATGACCATTTCTGTGGTTTGCAAAAGCTTCCTGATTGATTGGTTTATCTTTCAGTCTTCTTTTCTCTCACCATCTCATTTTCATTTCATTTGTATGTATGTCTCTGTGTGTCCGTGTCTTAGTACTCATTATTCTACGCCCTATTTTGTATTTTGAATGCATACAAGTATGCACAAATCTGCACTTGTGTGGCGCGATAACATCCCAGTACTGTTTTAGTCTGTATTTAAATGTTTCAAAAAAGAATCACTATAATTAGTAAGGCTGTTAGACAATTAAATAACCTTTGAAGCATATGGTAAATAAAAAAATACTTTCATAGGCAGTGATTCAGTAGCAATCTTGCATTACGTTTCATGCTATTATTGATAAATTCAAAATCTCATTTAGACTCAAATTACTGTGTGAGATTTCTTAGACATCTGGCTGTGATTTTTTTTTATTGTTGATTAGATTTGTTAAGCCCTAAAGACAGCATGGACCACACCGTGTTGGACCAGCTAAGAGAGTCACTTTTTTTTTTATCCAGTGAAAAACACTCTCCTCATTTAGTGATGGTATAGATTATATACTCCTATATACTCCTACTAAGTCAGAAGAAAAAGAGCTCACAGTACAGACGGGGTCATTGTGGGTCATTAATTATTAGAAATGTCGCAAAGAGAGCACCTAAGGACAAATCCTTATCTTTACTTGGTTTCTTTGTCATTTTAGAAGTGCTGTTTCTTCTGCTGTTTACTTGAAACTCTCAGATTTGCACTCAGCTGAAACTTTAGAGGATCCTCTGGCTACCATTGTGCCCTTTTAAAATCAATAGCAGGAGACATTGCCCATGTAAAGATCAATGGCACTTAGTGGAGTGTTTTGGTGAGGTCTTCTTTTGAGTTGGGCTGTCCACCTTTCTGTTGTATTTTGCAGGATGTACAGATAAAACAGAAAATGAAAATTCAGTTTAATGTTCAATGAGTAAAAATTAATTTATGACAATTAGGGCAATTTATGTGAATTCTCAGTGTTTGATGTATGTAATTTATATTCCATTTTTTTATTATATAACTAATATAACTCTTAAGTTAGTCATAAAGTGAGTGTTTTATATTACACCTCCAATGACCGATAGCAAAAGCACGGGCAACGTGACTTACAGAGAATATATGGGCTGTAAAATAGAGTTGGCTGCCCTCCAAGCCCGTCTGCAGGATCTTACCCCAGCAGGACATGTCTTGCACTTAATAAACAATGAGAAAACAGTTTTAATGTAACATGCAATGTAAAGGGGGACTTATTCCAGAAACCGAGTTTAGTTTAATCTAATTTCCTTTCATTGGAGCAATCACGCTTCATTTTACTGCATTATAGTTAGAGGGTGCTATATTTAACTAAATGAGTAAACAATGTGTTCAAGACTCATTCAATAAAACAAGAAAAATAAATAAATAATATATCAAAATACTCCTAAATCTAAATCGTAATCCTGGTGTCCTGTTTCAAAAATGACAAGTTTATGACCTTAAATTACTGACATAACATGAATGGAAGATGAACTGAGAGAAGATGACACTGACTGACAGAGAGCACTTAAACTAGACAACAGATTAGTGTAATTTTAATGTGTCATGAAATTACTTGCAGATATGGCAAAAATATCAGTCAGCTCCAGTTAAAATAAGAATCCAGTGTTTGCTACTACAATAAGCTATTACCAATGAGAATTTGAGCTTTGCAAATTGTGCAACCAAATAATTATTCACACTCACACACTTTAATATTTACTTTTCACTCATGCAGCAGAATGTGCCTACTATAAAGCTGGTCTCTTGTTACGGAGATCAGTGCTACAACAATAGCAGGCTGAGGTGGACAAAGCTAAGCATAAAGATGATGACAGGATCTCAGTTTCTAAGATTCATTTTTAGTTGTTACGGATTCATTAAAACATGCACAGATTGGATCTGGTCTGGGCATCCATACACACAGAACACATTCATTGTTAAGTATGGCTATTCTGAAATGAGATGTATCGACTTAATTTGGATGTACATCTATTACCTCACTCATGCTGCACTGCTTGCATAGTCATATTTGTTCATCGATACATTGTAGACTGGGCAAAAAAGAAAGTACAAGGTAACAATCAAAGCTGCAAGTTAAAAGACAAGATAGTTATCTTTTCCTACAGTATCGTATTTTACTCATATATATAAACAGCAAACATGTTGGGGTTTGCTTTCTTGAGCGTCCACCAAGCTAAGGACTAGGAAGCTGATTCTAATTGCTGTCTAAGCCAGTTCATAACTGCTATGAATGAATTGATTGATATGAGATTCAACTGACAGACCTATCAACATGAATAACATACTTTCTGTTACATCCTCCTTCCTATCACTGCACAGTTACTATAATCACATTGCTCAGTTTATGCCTGCAGCTATTTAGTGATGGTTTAGAATTCATCTGACAGGTTGGAGTTTCTACTTTGTCTGTATTATCTCTTTCTCTCTCTCCTCCAGCCCACCCCCACCCCCCAATCCCACACACACACACACACACCAATCCCTGTGTAGAAGTAGGTTGACACCCCCTCAGAGAAAACTTTCGTTCAAATGATGACTCAGTCATCAGAAATACCTCTCTCTCTCTCTCTCTCTCTCTCTCTCTCTCTCTTTGTGTATGTGTGTGTGTATGTCTGTCAGTGAAGCATGTGCACTTTACAGTGTGCATGTGTCACTACACAGTAATCATAATTAGATGTTTCCTGTACCGGGCTGTTCACAAATGGAGGTACGAGCTTTGCCAAGTGCCCCAAGGGTATGTGTCTTTGTGTGCATGTGTGTGTGTGTCTGTTCGAGACTCTGGTGGCTCTTTGTTTATATTGAGGTCAACTGACATCACACTTCCTGTGCGGCAGTATTCCCTGTCTGGCACTGTGTTCCTGCATGTGTGTGTGTTTGCATCTAACCACCAGCAGAGTAAGGAGTTTGTGAACACAGCATCCTCACCCTTAGTTTAACTGTCACCAAACCGAGTGACTTTTTTTTCCTTTTCTTACTATCTCTCTTGCACCACCTCACTGCTTTATTCCATTGTCTTTCTCTCTCTTACAATGAGTTATGAAAATGAAATCTTTCTTTTCCTCTTTCTCCATCTGAAAGTCCCCATCACAATCATGTTTTGTTTAATTTTGCCCTTCATTTATTTATTCCTTTTCACACCACATCTAGGTTTCCTGATTCTTTATTTTATCTTAACTTATATCACTTATCTCTGCATCTTCCTTTTCTGCCAAATTTGTTTCGTTTTGTCACCTCAGTTCACTCCTTTGCTTTATAAAGTCCATCTCATCCTTTCTTCTGTCCATCATCTACCTCTTTACATCCCTCATTTTTAATGCCTTTCATTTCATTTCTTATTCTTTCTCCCTCTTTCTGTTATTTTCATCTGTCTCTCTCTCATTCTCTTGCTGTCTCTGATGCTCTGTCTTTCTCCCTCTCCTCCCTTTAGGAATGGAGGGATTATGGAGATGAGAATGTGCATTGTTAGAGACAGGGCCTGCCTGTGATCCTTTGGTTAAAGGTCTCAATGCCCCCAACTGGAGAGAGCTGCATCACCAGGATAAACAGCATGTGGCCGTCTGACACATACAAACATACCTACTCACAATTATGCTGGCGTATGTGTATCCACGTACACAAAAAAGATATAGATATTGAAATTCATGCATGTATGCAGGTATAGGAATATACGTGCCAAGACAAAGCATGCACAAACTTCATGTACATAAACAGACTGTGAAATATACTCAAAAACAAATGCAAAATACACATAAACAAACACCCACAAACAAACACAGAAACACCTAACAAAGCTGTCATGGTGGCATAACTAACGAGATGTGGCAACCACCTGGGGGTTATTATACCGCATGAGGGGGTTTTCTCTCTCTTTTTCTATTTCTCCCTGTATTTACTCCTTTGAAGTTTTAATTTTCCCTCATGTTTGCTGGTCTGTATGTTGTTAGTGAAAGTGGGAGAGAGAGGGGCAAACAGACAGAGAAATTAAATGTAGCGTGATTCATTTAGTTACAGTTACAGACTGCACTGATGAAATGGAGTGTTTTATAATCCAATAAAATGTAGGATCTGTCCGTCTATGTACTACAACTGCCTCGATTATTATTAGAGCTACACTCAACATGAATACGTATCCTTTTTAATCAGGCATGGGGCTATGCGATCTTCCTGTAGGGTTTGAAATCTGGAAAATAAATAAATAAATAAAACAATTCTAAGTAGCACATTTTGTATGTGACTTAAGTATAATAGAGCACTTTTAAATGCCTGGGAAAAGTCCACGCTGTTACAGGAAACTAGTATTAGTTCTGTCTACAATGTAAGCAGATCAACCTTTTAGGCTCAAGTGCCTCAATTTGCACATTTTAGACTCATAGACTACAAGAAATATTTTTTCACCCAAATACGCAGCCCTTATAGGCTTGAACAGTGGTCAGCTTGAATTTGCATCAGTTACTATGAACAGTGCAGCACCAGCATAAACAGCATGGGGCTGTCAGACACACACACACTACTATGCTGCTGCACACACACATACACAAGGCATGCAGGCAATGATATTCATGCAGGTACAGCTATAAATTTACCAAGATAAAGGCAAAGCATGCACAGACTTAATAAACATATACACCGTATATCATGCTGATCTCATTTCACAACAAAACAAAGGAACCAAAATCAAAGTTCTCAGACCACACTGCAGTATAATCCAGTCACCTGAATAAATATGACACCTTTATATGTTGCAACTTAGTATAACACTTCAAACAGATTTTGGTTACATTTCTTTAAGGTACATAATAAGATATCAGGCAACTATAACTTTATTTATTTATTTATCTATATTTAACAACCAGCCAGTTTGGGTTTAATAATGATAAGTCATTGGTGTTGACAATATTGTCACAGTTTCTAATATTGATCACAGGCCCCTGTTCAGTAACCCTTTGTGCTATTGGAAGAGTATAGAAGGTTTCCGCATAACTGACTGTTTTCATGATTGCATTTTGGAGTTTCAGTACAGAGGACATTTGTCACAGAAGGCAACATCAGATGGTCCAAGCTGGTATGCGCATTGTTGATGAGGCATTTAATACTCTTCTTTTGTCAAAATATGGAAAGTTAATTTGAAAAATGAAATTTTCCAATGGGTAACTGTAAGTCCCTATAAGGAGTCAATAACAATCACCCTGTCTATTGCTTGTGTGTTTCATTGTTTTTTGTTATTTATTAAGAAGACATAGCTGGTGAATTGAAAGGTGAGCTCATTTATGGCACTTTTTTTTTATACCAGTATTAGATGTATCAAGCACGGATCCTTGCAGAGGTTACATCGAAGGGATTGGAATAAACTGAGAGAGGAATGTGGACTCTTATAGCTTTGAAACCTTTTTACTTTTATGTACTATTCAAGTCCCTGTGCATGTCTAATACTGTTAAGAGTGCCAAGAGATGCAAACTGCACAGCACCACATCACTGCAGAAGGTGAGGTAAGAAAACCTCTTAGCTGCCTTCTCAGCTTCTCAACTGAGCTTTTCATTTTTACATTAATGGGATCTATTACTTTGATATGTTTGGTTTTCTTCATGTAACTACTAATGATCAAGTATAGTATGTGACCTCCATACAGAAACTGATGCTGTCTTTACCAGGCTTGCCTGAAAAATTAAGGTTTTGACTGACATTAGTGGTTTCAGCATTTTTGGCTGCAGTGTCTCCCAGTACATGAAAGAAACATAAGGCCATAAGGTCTTTTTATGTCTCTCTTCATTGCTGTCCTATATGTCTGTCTGCAAGCTGTTCTCCCAGCACCACTGCAGTGTCACCAGCTGTGCTGTTGCTCCCTTGGCAGGTAAATGATGAAGCCTGATGAGAGGAGATAGCATTGTAACATCAGCTTATTAAGTAAAAATTTGTTTTGCATTCCAGGTAGCTGCATTTAACATAAAATGTGGGCAATGTAATGTGTTATGACATATGGCAAATAGACAACATCTGAAACATGAAAAATATTTCCATGTTGACCTTCAGGAATGCTTGGCATGGGCAATAAACCAGCTACTCAAAGCAAAGGGTTTCATTGTTTTTCGCTGAAAAGAGACTCCTGGACAGCTGATTATTTTTGATTAGTGAGTGTCTAGTGGTTATATTCTTTCAAAATAACCAGATTCATTCATACAACCCTTACCAGTGTGTTCGACTCATTGTAAAGCAGCAGAACACCAAGGATGTGAATGTAAAAGTAATGACCTTTTACTTAATGACCTATTGAGCACAACAGGCTTCATTTTTCAGCGATGCACTTTGTGCAAGCAGTGAGACCCAAAGACAAGCTGTTATTAAAGAGCCTCTGCAGTGTCTCCCAGCTGTAGCTGCTCTTTCCTGGCAGGCAGCATACAGTCACAAAACCATCTGTGTCTGCGGGCATCAGGCAGCAACACCAGCACTGTATATATGTCCTCTTTTCAACTGGCAACGTACCACTGCTTCCTCCGCAGCGCCACAGATAGACCAAATGCTTCTTTTTATGTTGCGTAAAAAAAAAAAAAAAGAACAGGCAGTGATGTACTGGCTTGCATACATCTCCAGTTGACTTTCCTAGTTTGGTTCAAGAACAGATTTAGTCAAATTAAGTGCAGTTTAACCTGAGTGGTCAAATGCTGAGCTGAATATCCTTCTCAGTTATTGCAGTGTAAGGTAGATTGAAATAATAAGACTGCAAGGCATAAAAGAAGGAGCAAAATGTTTTAAAAGCAATGTAAAACGCCTGCTGAAAAAGGTAGCCCCTGACCTGGCCATAGTGACTATAATTACGGGCACATTTACGCTATACAATGGCATGATGAATCAATTCTGCAAGGTACTGAAAAATATGGGTCCCTTGTGGAAACGACAGACAATCCTGGCTATAAGACCACAATAAAATCCCAGACCGTGGCAAATTATGCTCTGTTGTACTCAGGAGGCTCTCTGCATGACATGGACTGCACATCCATGTGTCTTGGAAAATCCACCTTTTGAGAGGAATTTCATGGCTTCATTATTTTGTTTTTCATTAAGACTTGGTGTGGAGTCTTATGCTATTTCCATTCATAACATATTTAGTATACATACGTTTTCAGAATAAAATATTTTAGACATATACCATATCGTTTTCAGGATTACTGCGGCTTGTTACTGAAGGACAGTTTCAGTTTCATTTCCAAGAGAGCTAAGGTACTTCTTCTTCTCATTCAATTTTCCTGTCCACACTGTTGGCCCCATACAATTCAGTTTTTAATTTACTGACCCTCTGTCCAACAAAGCCAATTTTCTGCTACTTATGCTGCCTCCTGACTGAAACCTCACAAACCATTGCAAATTCTAAGTGTTCTGTCATCACACTCCACCTCTTCCTAGCCCTTCATCTCTCTTCACTGTAGATTTAATAAAGTCTGGTCTTAAAAATAAACTCAGTGACTCGATATGCAAATAAAGATACATGAAATTTATGAAAAATGAATAATAAAGTTTATTTTGTCAACAGGTTCCACAAAATTGCATTAGATTAGTTTTGTTATTTCCTTTGTTCACCAGCAGCACAGACTGATTCACTTAACATTTTGGTGCGCTTGGTTTGAAAATAATACAGCAACATAAAGCACCATGAGTATAACCTGTGAGTCCCATGAAACAAGTGAGAAAAAAATTCTGGTGGTGAATCAATTTTTCCTCATGTCTTTTTCATCTGTAAAACAAATTTGTTTCACTTGTGCTGTTCCCCCTGTGACATGTGAAATTGTCATCTGTCCATGAGCTGATACACTCTATTATACTAGATTGAGAACAAAACAAACATTAGGGAGAGATGACATAGAACGCAATTTTCACAATAGAGAAAACCCAAGACAAACAAAACAAAAAAGGCAAAAACAAAGAGAAGAAAAACTTCCAGCCAACCCAGGAGTTGACATTCACCTTCAGTTCCTGGAGAAAAAGGGCTTCCATTGTCTGCTGGGAGAACAAGGCTTTTATGTCACAGGTAGGTCCTCCAAAGACTGTTAAACATCAGCAGTCAGTCAAGGCTACAACGAGCAAGGAACAGACTGGAGACAAAACCCCTCTGACTAACAAGGGCCAGGCAGAGAAGGAGGACTTAAACATCAAGCAATCTGACTATCCTAAGCTACCCACTACCCTACTGCTCGCCCAGCCAACTGTGACGCAGGGGGATCTCTGAGTTGCCTCTCCTAAGGTTCTTTGTTTTCTCAGAGAGCATGGACTGGACATGCAGTGTGTCAAAGGGCCTACAAAGCCTTCTGAGACATTGTGTGTATCCTTGGAGCAATAACTTCTTCTAATTTTCTTCATGCCCAAATTTTGTTCTTCTTCCACTGTATGAAATAACTCTGGGTTCCCCCATCGTCAAACAGATGTATATTAGGTTGGCCGGAAATAAAATTATTAATAAAGAGAAGGAACCAGACTCTTGCAGCAGGAATGAAAAGATGGCGGACCGAAAATTTCAGCTCTGAAATTTCCATCCTGGGGCTGTTGAGTTTCCAGACAGAACTGCTTCTTTCATTGTTAAGATGACTGAGACACAAATATTTAACATCCTGCAAAAAATATAATGTAATATATATCATATAAAAAAATAATTCTACATGACTGACATACGTTCAGAGGAGAAATATAAATCAGTCATATCTTATACACAAGCTACATATTTGTAAATTGAACAATCCCCCTGCTTCCTTTTATTCAGAGTAGTTTCAACAATTTATAATAAATTGGAAAAAATCCTACACGTTTTTAATTTTTGTTTCCTGTGTCTTTTGCAGCTGAAGCAGCTTTGTCTGTGCAGTGACTATAAAGAGGTTGTAATGATGCCTTTGGCTTATGATGAAAGGTGGGGCTTACATTTGGACTAATTAGGCTTCGGTGATAAATGTAAAATGAGTGAATTGCAAAAATAGAATGTGATAGGTAGGTGGTTTCAATGTGTGACATCTTGCTTAACTAGCAGTGACAGCTGTTCAGCTCCACAGTGTTTCCCATCAGCTTCCCTCACTGAAAATTAAGAGTAAATTTAAAAAAATAAATGAAAGAGTACAAACAGTGGTGTACACTAGAATATGAGTGTCTCCCCTGAGTGTAACGGGAATGATATATGTTTATTCCCCAGGGAACTTCTATCCATACTCTCACTCCCTTATACCCATTTACACACACATACCAGCTATGCAGTTATTGCTCTATAGGGACCCATTCATTTTCATGTGTAAAATTAAAATTAGGAACCACGTGCATGTGTGAGCAGGGGGTTGTTACATGTGTATTTGTTAGGGAAAGTGGAACGAAGAGTTATATAAGGATACAGTTTGTACGTGAATCCTGTATGTGTTCTTTTGTGAACAAATACCACATATGACTGATACTGATTGGGGGGATATATTGATTTTGCTTATTCTAAATATTGACCACTCCATGGTTAAATAGGTAAATTGGACCAGGAAGCTACAGTTTTGAACATATCTATAAATCTGTTTCATATTTATTGCTAATTAATCAGTCTTTTGAGTGAAATGATTTCTATTGTTAGTAACCATGCAGCTAACAAGTGTTTTGATGTACTGCATTCTGGTTAATTGTCTCCTTGAGGCTTTGTTTTGCTAACTCCTCTACATTCATCCATCCGAAGCTTATTTGTGGATGATTTCCCACTCTTTTTACAATATCAATTACACACTGTACAAATAACTAACGATGACTATTTAAATGAGAGAATTTAAAGAGTGCCATTGATTTGGTAGCACAAAACTGTGGTGAGATTGCTGAAGTTTTGAAAACAATATCAGACTTTTGCTTGTGAATTGCAGACATTACCAGCTATGAAATTTGTCCTGCTGGTTATTGCAGTGTCAGTAATCAAGAGGTCTGTTGAGTGTATGTCACTGGCTCACTGGAGTCACCTAGTTCAGATATTAGATCAATGCTATTGATACTGTTATGTTGCTATGCTGGTGTCATGGTGTCATGTCTTCTATTTTGCCGGTCTGACTTAACATCATTCAAAAAACAATAAGACTACTGAAAGCTGCAAACAGCTATTACAGTATTGCAGCTCATACATTTTGTATAGTATGGATATATGATTGTGCTGGAATGTACAAACCTGCTGTTTTCTCTTTGTCAGAGATTGAATAGATTGTATTTTGATGAAAAGGCGACTTTCTTTTTTTTTTAGTTTTTTTTCCCCAGAGAGTGAGATGGACAGATAACAGATGAAAAGAAATAGGGAAAAGAAAGAGAGGTGCCAGCATTTTGCTAACACCATTGTATTGAGCAAACAATTGATTGGATTGCACTGAACCCCCAGGGTGTGTGTGTGCATATGTGTGTGTGTAAATTGTGGGTTAATAGGAAGAGGAAATACAGGGCGTTAGAGATGACTGTTTGCACATGCTCGTGGATAGGTTCACGTCTTTTCTTCTTCCAAGTTAAGGAAAATTATTATTCTTATAACTTAACAACTTTAATCTTTTCTATCATCTATGATTACATTTTCCAGACACAGAGACTTGACAACGCTGACACAGCTGTACAATGAAATCCTCATAGCAGCACCATCGCTAATTGAAAAGTGAAAGAAGAAAAAGTATATGTATACCGCCTGAGAAAGGTTAGCATTGGAGCTAAAGAGGGAAGAGAGGAAGCGCAAGTACCATATGCCTTATTGGAGAAAAAGCTGAGGAGGGGAAAAACAAAGTAACAGAAAAGTGCAGAAATGGGTGTGGGGGAAGGCTGGTGGGGTGGTGGGGTGGTGGTGTGGGGGGTAGATTGGAGAAGACAAAAAGGATGAAACAGATAAAAAGGATGGGGGAGCGGGGCTTGCCTGTGGGAAATGGAAGCAATCGATAGAAAAAGATGCCAAAGTGTTTAGGGGGAAGAAGGGGTTGTGTTATATAACTCCAAAATGGCAGCCCTGAATTGCAGGGTTGTCTGAATTCAGGAGCATCCTCATCTCTCCTCCAAGTTGACTTCTATGTAATCAAACCACAGATGCTGTGTCCATTATTATTATTATTTTTTTTAATTTAACAAACATAATTCAACATCATTTTCAGCCCACACATCCACTAGGTGAGTTGCTCTGGAGGACCTGCACTCACATCTATTCCCTTAACGTCCTGCGTGTTCTGTGCATTAACATCTAATGCAAATAACCTCAAAACCATTAACAAAAACAAATGTATGAAATGAAGATGGTGAAAAACACAACCAGACAACTGATGTAAACAAAGAAAAACAAGCTTAAATGCCATATCGTCTGATGTTTTCTTATTTTCCACCATTTGATATTTGTTTGGCACGTGATAAATTATGTCATCTTGAGTCTTCTTCTACAGTAGTTTAAAGTCTTGTCCTTTTTCAGTCAAAAGAGCTGATTACCTTGTCTACTCAGGGATGATTTCCGTGCTTGTTAATGACATGTCAAATATAGGAAATATTGCATTACATGTAATAAAGCTACAAGACAAAACTCTTTCTGTTTCGTTTGTTGTATTTTGACTGAATATGAAACCAAAGCACTTTGTCTTTCTGTATTTGTGCTACGGCTCATTTTGGGTTCTCAGGCGGTTTTTTTCCTCCATGAATTGCACTGAGAATAAGTTATCACTCCAGTCCCTACACACTCTTTTTCTTATAAAGTATATATTCTGTAGGTCCTGAGTTGGGAGATAAAATGTGTGAAAAGAGAGCAGTAGGATTTGGAGCAGCATGCAGAGGGGAGCAGCCAAAATAGAGAGAGAATATCAACTGCAATGCCTGCCAGCCTCACTGAGCTGCTAAGCAGGGCTTAACGATGCCCACGGGGTTGTGTGTGTGTGTGCATGTCAGTAAGAGTGTGTCTGTGTGTGTGTGGGAGTGTGTATTTTTTTGTGTGCTTTCTTTCTTTCTAAGCCCAAAAACAAGTGCTCCATGTTGCGGGGTCAAATAGAGGCCACAGAATCTGAAATACAGAACTTTGTTTGAGGGGTGATAACTTGTCAAGTAGTCAGTAAACTATCAAAGCAATTATCCCAGAGGTCATTTTAATTGCAGGAAGATAACCGAATAAAGATGAATTTGTTTAATCCTTATCTGCATGGGGGTCTACCCGTGTTGATCGTGGTCACATAAGAGACAGAAAATTTAAAGGTGCCTTTTAAATAGCAGGGGGCCATAGTGGCTTTGCTGTAACATTCAGCAAAGCAGCTCATTCCTGCTGCAGTCATGATGGACTGACGAGGGAGAGTTTCACCACGAGATCTGAACAGATGATGAGTTTCCCCACTCTTCTTGATCAGCTCTTCTCTCCTCAATAGACCAGATTGAGCAATGCATGATCTCTTTCTGACTTCCCACATGAGAGCACTGCCATTTCATCCTTTTCATGGTGGGTATTTTTACTTGTCTTGAAAAGAAGAGCGTCATTTACAACATAAATGATGGCTTCAGTGCTTCAGTAAGCCATGCCAGTGAAGCAGCATGCACAATAGCACAGTCCTGGAATTGGGACGTCTGAATGGAATGCAGCCATCATTCATGTTAGGAATTAGACACATGCTTTTGCTGCTATGAAATGCCAAAATGTCTGCCTTGAAAAGAGCCATCACCCTCCCTGGGACACCTCAAATCAGGCTTGCATACATTTAGCCTGCATGCCACTCAAGTATAATTCATTCAGGCTCAAAGGGGGTAAAGCAGTGTTCGTATCAGCTTCTTTCCAGTAAATTTAACTCAAACACTGAGTTCATATGTAAACTTTCGCTGAACGGTCTGAACACACTGACAGTTGATTTTATGAAAAGAGTCATCATATTATGAAGAGTAAGGCATAATAAGCTAAATGAGTCGCAGTTTCACTTTTTCAACCAGCCACAGTGACAGTTCCAGAGCGTCATAAGAAAGACCATCAAAAAACATCTGAGTTACTGCAGTAAAACAGTCATTGCTATGGAGGTCTAATGTGTTTCAGTGTCTCACCACATATTGACATGGAACTCTGGAAAATTCCAGAGTTTCTTGCAGTAGAGGCCAGCTGGTCAAGCCCCAAAGCTGATTATTTTGAGAATGGGGCGTAGCATGTGTGTGTGTGTGTGTGTGTGTCCCACAACCCACAACCTTTGCCATTTCACAGAGGATTCAGTTTATGTAAAATCACCTGCTTATTTTCCTTATTTTGCATGTATTTTCTGTCAGTTAAGTACTTGCAATGTCAAATTGCCTTTCTGTAAACACAGGAATATCCTGTATGTGCTGGAAAAACATGCTTTTTTGGCAAATGACGATATGCTTTATATTACACTGTGAGACTTTCTCAGTTGGATGACTGAATCAGTCTTGACTTCTTATCTTGCAGTAGACAAAGGTGTCTTTACTGCCAACAGCAAGATACTCCCTGCTACGTATGTGTGTGTGTGTGTGTGTCTACTGACCTAGCCTGACCTTGTTTTCCCTCCCCTACTGTCATAAGTGGGCAGACATAAAATCACAGCTGACTGTTCAGCCCCCAAGGTACCATCACATCTGATTGCACCCAACCATTGGTTTTGGAAAATGCTTTAATAGGGTGCTCTGGCCTGTAGTAAAAAGAAAAAAAACCTCATGAAGGACATGTCCATTTTCACATTTAAGTCATATTTTCAATGTTCCAATTTGTCTTGTATTTAACAGTGTGAATGATGTCATGTCACTAACCTTATAGTTACTCTGATTGAAGAAACCTTCTCTGGAAATGACAAGAAGTAATGTGGTACAAAACAAGAAGTAATAACTTGGAGGTCTCTGCAGTAAATGGGGACATAGTCTGCCTCACATATTTCTCTTAATCTTAAATTGGCTATTATAATTTTTTTTCCAATAAAGATTAATCAAATGACTTGGTGTTTCCCATTATGACAAACCTGCTCTGAATTATCACCAGACATTGCGCTTGAACTCAACTCTACAGAGCTTTCCAGTATATTTTAGCTTATAATTTCTGGCCAACAACTTTTTTTGGTTTGGTTTGGTTTGGACTCACTCATTGTGTCATTCTGGCTGCAGCAGGTGGCAAAAAAGCTCTGCTGAACCAACTGTGTACTACCTGCCCTGCACCAAATAGACAGAGAGGGTGACCAGAGGGAGGTCATATAGCATACAGCACCTAAAAAGGTAGACAGACATTGGACAGATTGAAAAGATGTAAAACTGAATTTTGTTTCATCCAAAACTTGTTTTGTTAGTGCTAAATAATGACATATGAAAGTGCAATTGTTTTTCCATTATCTGGTATAAAGGAATATGTTTATGCTGCATTTAGAGAAGATAATACATCACAGTTTGGTTTTCTGATGTATCCTCTTCCTACATTATACATTATTTACTTCTTAGTGAGTTCCTATCTTTCCAGTCTTCCTCCCTCAAAGTAAATTAACAAATAATATCATCAAACTCTGTGTTGCCACAGATGTTGAGCTAGCTAACAGTGATCCATTAATTTACCAAACACCCAAATGAACAAGAAAAATACATCCCCAAACAACAAAATTAATCATTACTGATATCTGACTGTTAGGGGCTGCTTTGAGGATTGGGGGTGGATTTTTCTTGCACTTTCCCGCGCAGACATTTTATAGAATTAAGCCGACGACACCTCCAGGAGACAACAACTGTTTCTGGCATCCCAGAACCACCTCCACACCCGCTGTCAGTGCTGATCAGACCCCTACACATCTACAATGCACTACCACCACCCTGGCATTACAACTACAGTTATGGTTGCAATTGGCAAACCATGTACTGTAAAGGAGGGCAACATTTGAGATTTGAAGATGCTTAAATTTGTGACAAAAATAGGATGCAGGAATTTACACATCTATCAGGGTTGACAAGGTCAATGTATTTGTGTGAGTGAGGAATTGAGCAGTGTACATGTCTACACATGCCTTTGTACACATGTGTGTTTGTGTGCGTGCACAAGTAGCGTGGGAGGTGTCTGCACAGTAAGGCACAGGAATACCACCCTGAATCCCCCAGTGATCAAAGAATCTAATTGCACCATGCAGAGTGTAAGGAGGCAGAAAAAATAAAAAGGCAAAAACTGGGAGAATTAGAAAATGACAAATACAGGCAAAGACAGACAGAAATGCCAGGAGAAAAACACAGAAAAAGAGTATAGTGCAACGGGTATTTTCCTAAATGTGCACAGTTAACAGTGAGAAAGTGAAAGAGACTGAGTAAAATGGCGAGAAATGAGCGAATAAGAAGATCGATGAGGAACGATCCAGATGCCATTAGCGAATCATCACACTACGTCTCACAGTTTTATGAGCCTTTAAATATAAATTAATTCATCACACTTTTAGTAATAAAGATCATACTGCTTTATGTCTTCAACTGTACAGAATCTGTGGCAAAAATGTTTCACTTCAATACATATTTAAACAGGAAGCAGACAAAGAACAAATTGTCACACACAGCTAC
Organism: Scatophagus argus; assembly: GCF_020382885.2. NCBI lineage: Eukaryota > Metazoa > Chordata > Actinopteri > Scatophagidae > Scatophagus > Scatophagus argus. Next base: position 13,130,099 of record NC_058512.1, read on the forward strand.
AGTGTGAAGAGTTGGCAGACACAGAGTGTATGCGAATGTTTGTGCTGAGGGTGTATGATTAACACATATTCACACTTCAAAGATGCATGTATCTACAATGTAAAATGGTAATCTCAAACTAAGATATGCTGAGAGCTGGGGAAGAGCAAATAATCGGTGAAATCACACCAAAACCTACAGATTCTTGATTATGACAGGACACAATTGATTGGCTCACAAATGTGTGAGTATAAGTAAAAATTTATTTTAACACTTTTAAAAAATTGGATTACAAAGAGGTTCACCTTTGCAAGAGTAAGAATGTAAGTACATCTCACAGGGATAAGAAAAGTATGTTTAAAGATTGAGAACAAATGGGGCAAAGAAGCATAGAAAAGGGGGGGGCGCAGTATGAAGAAAATCGCAGTGAGGCCAGACAGCATCCCAAAGTCACACCTTCAGTTGTCATGTAGCTTAAGGGTCTCTGCAAAACCCAAAACAAAGATACAAGGTGATACAAAACGCTGGCTGCAGGATGAAAACAAAATCTTCCCTTCCCTTCATATGACATGCTATTGGTAGCTTCAGCGGAATTACTTTTGTGATCCCAGCAGCGCTCCTGGGATGGAGGTGACACTCCATCAGGATATGGAGCAATCATTTGAGTGATGTTCCAATTACTGATGAGATATGAGGCTCACAGGGAAATCCCCTTTAAACACATCTCAGTGGTAATACACTTATTGATCGTTAAAGGCACATTTCTGTGAAATTCTATAAACAGTCTGAAGTAAAATAATCTTAAAGATGATCCACATCTTCCAATTAAGTCAGGGATCGTGTGGCAGAAAGCAGTATAAAAGCTAGAACTGACTGGTGATGTTTATAATGAACAAGCCTCGCTGTGTTCATCGCACAGAGTCACTGGTGCAGACATGCTACGAGAGGGAGAAGCTTCACGGGCACCATAAAGTAACGTTACGTCTCGAACTGCTATCGAATGAGAAGTAATCGATCATGAGAATTAGAAACTAGTCCCGCAGCAATTGGGTTCACCTGTGGAGGCTCTGTCATTGGAGAGACCTGCGCTTCACTCCGCCCCCCTGGCGCGCTGCCCGCCTCCCCAAGCCCAGAGCGCACTCAGCTCCTTAGTACCCTCCTCTGCCCGCCGCATAGCATGAGCTCTCTTCTGTCTAAGCGGACGCGTAACGATACAGATGGTTATATTACGGTTTCCCGCTTTGTGCTGACCGAAACTGCTGTTGTTTAGGAAAAATCTCCCCACTGCTACCGGTTGTGTGTTTTTGGACGCGCCATGCAATCTCGTTGGTGGAGTTGGGGCATTCGGCTGGTGGCATGGACGTGCGTTTGGACTCTGGCAATGCTCGGAGCTTGCTGCATCCCCGCAAATGAAGGTAAAACACGCACAAAGATACTTGTGGATTAATGACACCGTTGCCTGGGCTTTAACTGGCACTGACAAGTGTGGCCGGTTCAAGGTCCGTCTGGTGCCTCTGGTGCCCCAGACCGTCGGTCTTCGTTAGGGTGACTGTGAGGTTTCGACTGTGGACGAAAAGGCGGTCGTCTATAAAATTGATTGAAGCTGATAATGTTTATGACATTCACGTCCCATAAATCTGTAATGACTGTGGTCCGTAATAGTGAAATGATATTTGAAAAAGGACCTTTGAACAGAACATGCGTCTCTCCAGTTCTTTGAGGACAGCGCCGGCAGACGCACAGTGCGCTGCAGAAATCACTGTACTGATCGCTGTCCTGGTCAGCATCTAAGGGCCTTATAGGGTTGGGCTGACGTTGACCTTAACACGCTTTATGATGTTTTAGAATACAGGAGGACTTGGCTTTCTGATGTAGAGAATTTTAATAAACCTCAGTTTTCTCATCTCTTTTTAATAATGGGAACCTTAGGGCTTTTACTTCTGTTAATTCCTCTTTTAAATTATTTTAAGTTTGGTGTAGTCTGTCATTCTCTTTTCAGAGATGCGGACCGAATCCGTTTATCCTCTGAATCCTATTAACACGACAACTATTGAGTTCTGATAGTGGTAATGTTGCTTATCTTGCCAGATATTAAGTTTCATTTGGCACCATTCGTCGCTTGGTACAAATATTTCCATATGCGTGCAGTGGAGTGCAAATTGTTAACGATTCAAATTTTATGTAAACTGAATAATGCACCTGCAGTTCCCCCACAGAATGTGAAATATGGACATTTACCAAGTGATTTAAATATATGTCAAGTCAAGACAGCAACATGTATGAAAACAGCATGTCAGATTTGGTTCCCACGCCATTGTCTGCAGACTGAGCAGCATTTTAATAGCTGGAGATGAATGCCATTGTTTGGGGCTATTAGACAGCATTATCCGGGAAAGAGAGGACATTCATCAACCTGCTTATTCTTCACATGGCAGATTTATTTGGTCAAAGTTTAGATTCACAAAAGTGTGACGATGGGACCCTCCTGCAGCAGTTTGCAAGACATCCTTGGGCAACATATAAAATAGTTGTAGTTCACCAAGAGCACATATGTAACCTCATTGTTCAAGTATCCCCGAAATCATTTACCTCACATTTGGGCATTGGTATTTGTGCTTCATGGGATAAAGTAAGGCTCATTTTTCTACTGGTGCAAACTGGCAAATGAAATCCACAAGAGTAAAAACTTTCATCAGAATTTCGTTGTTGTTTTGAAATATTTGAATTTGCATTTCTTTGAAACATTAAGAATGAGTGACTGAATGGAGTCCTCAAAAGCACATCCACACTGAGAAACCAGAGGCTGCCATTAAACACAAACTTTAGATTAATTTGGTACATATTTGCATTTCAGTGAATCATCATACATTGCATGCATAATTGGAGAGGACAGAGAAGCCCATAACTAAAATAACTACTGTTCTCTCATTGGGCTAATTTGTTGTAATTTCGAAAAGTAAAATGAAACAGTTTTTCAATTCACCTTAAACATCTTTGAGCAATCATCAGGAAGTTTTGGACACTTTCCCATTTCAGATTTTTGTCTCAATGTGAGAGTAAAAGTCCTGTCAGGCTGCATGTTGATGTTGTGCACTGTAATGTGCCTTCATATAAATACAGCAGACTTGTTTTAAGTCCACCTTTCGTTTGCATCTGTATGCCAAGCGTGTACCCTAAATTTACTGGGGAAAAAGTGAGCAGAGAAAACTCTTGAAGCCTGCTTTAACAGTGAGGATGGTCACCCTGCAGTGAGGCTCCACAACTGATGAATGATACTGAGGAAAAACTGTACACGCTGTGCCACCTTGATTAATTTCCTGCCTTGACACCAATCCATTCTTATTTAAATTGCTCAATTTCTGAGAACATCGCCATGCAGAGCCAGATGCCTCACATCTGTTTTCGAGATTGTTATTGCATTCGATTTAATAATAACATCTGACTAATGAGGAGGATCTCGGGTGTGTGAGCCTACGCTTTACAGAGTTTAAAGCCCATCGCTTTGCTTTTTGGTGGTTATGCAGTTGATCAAATGAGGATGGTAGATTTGGGTTAATTGTTGTAAATGACTTGAAAGAAGTGCATGTTTGCCTGCTTGCCTGCGTGTGAGAGAAAAGGCAGGCCATTAAGCCCAGAGCGAACCAATCATGTAAATGCTGTAATGAAACATCACGAAGTACAGTCAGGAAAGAAGGTCTAAAGAGATAAATGTGCCAATTAAAATTTTATACTTTAATCACTGGTTTCAAAAGTAGGAGGTAAGATATAGTTACAGGCGACTGTATCACTGAGGGTCAAGTTGGCACTTAAACCATCACTTTCAAGAGAGCCAAAAGTACGTATTTAAAATAAATACCCAGGCAGCCTTGTGCCTCTCTGATCAAATATTCAGTTGTCATTTCAAGGAGAATTTTATCTGTATTCCTGCTTGCCAGAAATCCACTTACAGCATATTTGAAATACTTAGAATATCCTTGAAGTAATGTCACTTAAATCACCCTGTTCATTCAGTGGTGATGACTTTTAATAATAAGTCCTGTAGATCATTGTCGCAGCTGAGCTCTAACTTGTAAGGTGGTTTGATCCTTAGAGAGAGTGAAAGAGGTAACTCATCCCTTATGATCTAGTTCAGCATCACTTATCTCTTCTTTATGGCCTAATTAGTTGTCTAATCGCCTCCTAAGGACATCTTTTATTATTCTCTGCAGAGCGGTGGAGACAGTAAAACTAGTATAGTGTGTGTGTGTGTGTGTGTTGGGAGGGGTTGCAGAGTGAGTCTCAGTTACTGAACTACCTCTTGCCTTATTTTCTCTCCGCAGAAGTTGGTTCTTTTGTTGACTTTGGAGTATGGTTCAAATGCCGCTGTTTTATAACATGGCTTATCATAGGACATTTCACTGGAAACATTGTGCTCAACAGCTGGTGTATGACATGGATAGTATTTATGCGATAAGTTTGATTGATACAAGCTCTTACATACAGTAACAGTTTTTGTGAATTAATGTTACCCTAAGAAACTTCTCTTGTTAGCAGCTCCAAACAGTCATGAGATAGTTAACTTCAAAGCCCAGAAATCTTGTAAGGTTAAGTCAGCAAGATATTTAAATTTTTATCAACCTGGATGCTCTATGATCTTTCTTTTTTTTTATTTCAAGAAAAAAGAGAAGAAAAACATCCAACAATGAGGAATCCAGTAGCCTCTGTATTGAGCACTCACGCACAGCTTTAATTTGTCACTGCCTGTGGGAAAAGGACTGACATATCCAGTCCCAAAGTCCACCCAGTTATCAAAATCAGGCCTTTTAAACGATAGTATCAGTAAAACTTTTAATGCTGAAATGAAAAATAAAAACATAGCTTTAGCACACGCTGTGTGATATTATGCAGTACTGTAGATAATAATTTGAAAAAGTTGCTGACCAGAGCTGAGTTGGACTCAGGTGTCAGGTGGGTTCACTGGATGATGTGGGAATAGACAAATCTGAACTGTCCATATTGAAGAAACAACTATCAACTAGCAGTTGATGAACACATGAACACCAAATCGCAACCAGGTTGTTGAGTATGTAGGAGAGATTCTGAAATGGAGATTTCTTTGACCAGCTAGCAGCAGCTCAGCCTTGGCAATGGATTCATCAGATGGACTTCCTCTTATATTAACTGATAACAGACTGTGTCAGACACAGAACAAGCCAAATGCTATCACAGAGGAGATAAAGAAAACTGAACTCTGGCCCGACAAAAGTTGAGTTGCTTTTATGAAGTTGCATGTCATGAGTGGGTTAATCTTGTCAGACTCAGACAAGTTTTAAAGCTGTTGCAAGACGATCTGAAAAGAGACACACCATATGTTCATTGATGTGATTTATTGAATGCAGTGTCTATGAAAATGCGAAAAGGAATTTTTCACTTGTATCTAACATGCTGCAGAAACATAATGCAGGCACTCAAACTTTGGAGCAGTTGTTGAACCAGCTGAAAAGGCTTCAAGCTGAGGTCCATGTTGATGAAGTGGGACTCATCTGTGGCATATCAGCATTTAACATCTTACATTTATCACAAACTGCTCTATTCTGTGGTGAATGACAGCAACAAAAGAAAAAGCTGCAACCTGTCACTAGCACATTTGTGTCTTTGCTGTTTAAGTATCTGGACACATTGGTAGGGAAGGTAAGACAGAACTCATGAAACTCCTGTGTCACCAGTGCTGCACAAGAGGAGATGGAAACATGTTTTGGGGAGTGCAGTGGTCAGGTAATTGCACTTGATAGCTTTCATCTGAGAGACTTGGAGAGGAGGACGTTAACGGATCAGTGTGAGCTGAGAGTACTGTTGTGTTGAGCATCAGTTTTTGGTCAAGAACATTCACAAATCTACTTCCACTAAAGACTGTAAAAAAAATCAGTCACCAAGAACAACACTCCAGGCTTTACCGAGTGTTATGCCAACTCTTGGCCTTGGCCTGTTCTTTTAATGGAAGTTTAGAATGATATACAAATATTATACTATACAAGCATGTAAGAGTGACACAAATTTAAAGAAGATATCGAATAGAAATTATGTTGCAGTATTTATCTTAAGATTTCCTTTGAGGAACAGTTCTGGAGTGATTTCTCATAGATCAAAACTTCTTTTCTGAGTCCTCAGTTTGTGATCACACTTGTGTCAACTAACACTGGAACCTACAGAGCAGTCAGCCTTTGTGATGCACTTGTAACAATATGACCTTCATTAGGTGAACATCCATTATGACTCTAAGTGGTTTTGCCTTTGGTCACTCATCAGTAAATGAAAACAACTTAAGTGTAACAGATCATGGGTGAACTTCTAGATGGAAACCACACAATGGGAGTCCTAGACCCTGAGTTTCAGGATGAGGAAGTCAGAGTCTTGGTTATTGCCTTATGTTGTGTTGATTGTTTTGGTTTTTTTTTTTTTTGTTTGTTTGTTTTGGCTAAACTTAAGACTGTGCTTTCTTTAATAGTTAACCTGCTGGATTCTCGTTCTGTGATGGGAGATCTTGGATGGGTGGCCTATCCTAAGAATGGGGTGAGTATCTGTAAGATGTTACAATTGTTGATTGATTTTTTTTTCCTGACATAAGTCAGATTTGACTAACAGTGTACATTTATTCTTACAGCTATTGTGGCAACACCTAAAGTTTATGATTATAATCTTGTTCCTAGATTGTCTTTATGGAGGCACATGGTTTCGTTATTAAGTGGAGGTCATTTGATATGTTGATTTTATGTATTTTGGCACAGTTAATACACCTTGTGACACAAAAACATATCCTATGTATGTGGTTCAAATGTATTATTAGACAAAAGACATCTGTAACCCTTTCTTTACTCTAAAGTACCACCTCTTCATTCGTTTAATCAAGGTTAAAGGTCGCTTAATTTCCAAGAACTTTCATTTCATTATCAGGGTAAATTGAATTCATGAATAAGATATTGAAAGTCACCGTGGAATATATCATTCTCAAGCCAGGAATTGAGTTTCCATTTCCAAGTATTCCCAGGGTAAAGACTAATTAGAGAATGACTTACTAGAGGTGGAAAATGGTTATTTCAAGGTATTATATAGTGTTTTTCAAAAAAAAGAAATTTTGTTTAATAAATGTATTCATACACTCTGGAGTTACCGTGAATCATGAGATGGTTGTTCACAGCCAAGTATGCCACCTTTCCTCAGGAAAAATTAGATTTCTCAATCTCCAGAGGATTGATGATCCTGTGGCTGGTTTAAATTCATTTGTGCACGTCTTTGATCCACGTGTAAAATCTCTCGCATAGCCACTTCTGTTGGCAAATATGCAGCAATACAAGCCCGACCAGTAGTGCTGACCATAGAGTTTTCTAAGCTCTGGGTATTCAAATCACGACCCACTCTGTATGTAGATGGCAGAGATAGTGCTGACAAAAGCAGCCGTATGCACAATCATATTAATGAAGATGTGATTATTTTGTGTGGATTTTACAGAGCACTGGCATAAATAACTGCCTTTAGGGTAGATGGAGGGCGAGAGAACAAAACGTGATAAGACAATGTAAGGATCTCATAATGACATCCTCTCTTATCGGCTAATATGTTCTTATTCAGCTTCGTTTAAGGTGATTAGATTTTTTTAATTAGTGATTTGTGGTCTGACACTGAAAAGACAAATGTTTCTAACAAAATAAGTCTCATTTCCTGTTTGGCATTTCAAATAACGGGTGCTACCTTTGTTGGCTATTGGAATTCTTGATATGTTCAGAATTTACATGACAGAAGAGAACCCAGTCAGAGTACTCTTGCGTGTTTTCCACTTGGCAGCAGCAGCCTTCTGTGGCTAAATAAGATGTTGAGGAGGCATTTTTATTTTTTTTTCTCCCAGACTCATGCTCCAGATGGTTTGTTTGATCCCTCATTTTCTCTTCCTTTCCCACCCCCGATCCCCATTATTGTCTCTCCTCTCATTTCTTCCTTTTCATTCTTTTTCTGTCTCAGCTCTCATCCCTGTCCCTCCCATCCTTCTTTGTCCACAGACATTTATCCATATCCTCATCTTTCTTTTATTCTTGTCATCTGCCTGTTTTTGTTATCACACCATCTCCCCACTGCTTTCCTCTTCCAAAGCTTCAATGTACTTTTAAAGTTTTTGAAACATGCATTTAGGCAAAAAGGAAATAGGATATAATAAGTTGTTTGAAATGTGACAGATGACCTTGAAATATTACAAAATATTTCAGTGAACAGCCCAGTACTGACACAGTAGCCTGAAAGTGAAGACTATAGAATGTTAAAAATGTGAAATTATGGAGACTTTAAGAAGTGATCTTTTTTTTAAATGTAATTTTGAAGTCTCTCTTTAAGATATCATAGCTAGCACCAGGCCTAAGTAAATTTTTGCCTTGAGACACCCTACCAGGTTAATCTGGTAGTGTGGAAAGAGGTGTGGTGTTAGACAGAGGTGGAGAGAATTGGAGAGAGATGAAGAGCTGCAGGACACTCGGATGGTAACAGCCTCAGATGGGCAAAGAGTGTGAGAGAGAACTTTGAAGAAACCAGGTTTCCTATGAGCTTAATAATAGGCCTACTAGTCTTCTTGGATAGAAGATCTCATGGGCAGTCAGGTTGGCATAGATAAACAGGAGAAAGAGAGAGAGAGAGAGCATTTGTGGCACATAAGGTGTCTTGAAGCCAAATCTTTAAATTGTCTGCTTCCTGTGCCTTAATGTGGCTTGATGACAGCAGTAGAGCAGATGAGGTTGATGAGCATTTCAGGTGGGGGCAGAAGAATAGAGAGAAATGTTTTGATGCAGTTCATAATAACTTGAGCACAGATACAATGCTGGAGTTATTTTGCTAACGGAGAAAACAAGAATATTAGGAAGAAGGGAAGCAGGGTTCAAGTTACTGGAATTTCATAACTGGAAATTCAGTCAGTTAATCAACGTTTGCATTAGTATTAATTTTAATGTAGTGTTCAACAGTTACTGGGGTACAACTGAAGATGATGATGAGGGGAAAAAAATACAGAGGAATTTTGGTTCCTTGTCCTTCAGGACTATTTGGCTGTCAACCCTTTGTCATCTATGTCCATTACGTCCTGTTCTCAGTGTATTGGGGGAGTGTTTGTCCGTAGATTGGGCAGGCTGCCGATCATGTGCCATTTGGAGAATGCTTTTATCTGCTGCTTCTTCAAGCATCTTGAAAGCATGAGAATAAAGTAAGAAAACTCAGGAAGGAAGGAGTCATTAAAGGAATGGATCCTAGAGTGTGATTAGTTTGCTCTCAAATCCATTTGTCTCCATTACCTCTCGTCAGTCTGGCAAATCCAAGAACCGTTTTTATGTACTTATCTGAACATCTGCAGGATGTCCACCTGGTCTGAAACACCAAGCTGATCTTAAAGCACTGGCAACACCTGACTAATGAAGTGCACTGTTTCACCTTATGCCACCTCAACTCTGAGGTTAAAACTTTCATTAGAAGAAAACAAAAAGACTGTAGTTGGTGGCTTGCTGATGCCCAACATGTGTTATGCTCTTAAGAAAAAAAAGTCAGAAGTAAACCTTCCAACTTGGCATTGCACAAAGATGAATAAGCCAAACTATCTCACCTTTTTCCCATCACTGGGACTCTGTAAAATAGACTTGATACATCCTCTGAATATGAACTCCTGCTTAAGAGCTTTGTTAACAATGAGCTTAAGTGATATTAAGTGCTTTAAAGTTAAATTGGGAAAATTCGACAACTCTTTCTAACAGCTTGCTGTCTTTCACACACAGAAACTATTGAGCTATGAGTTAGGCAGCTGAAATTGAAGTGATTGGCTTATTCTTCAGACCAGTCCAGGGTGTACCCTGCCTCTTGCCCATAGTCAGGTGGGATAGGCTTCAGCCCCCCCGCAACCCTGATGGATAAGCGGTATAGAAAATGGATGGATGGCTTATTCTTCACAACTTTTGCCCACAGTGTTAAGTTTTTGCAAGTAGAACAAATAAAAAAACTAAAAACATGGTGAAGCTGCCCTAAATTTGTGTAATCATTTTTCGCTCCCTCTGCAGATTCTGCATGTTCGGTTAGCAGCAAAGGTGCTGAACACATTGCAAAACTCTGGGCAATGGTTAGACACAGACAGTCGCTGATGGCCAAATGATGGCTAACTGTTGGCTTAGTGTGTCAGGGACTTAAACTATCTGTCCCTAATGAGGAAGGGGAGCGGCTGTTTGAACAGTTTGAGGAGTGTTTGCTTAGAGATTTATTGTGCTGCAGCTCATAGGTTATTTAGCAGATCTGCGTTTTTTTCAGCACAGCTCATTATGGTACTATGAAGGAGGGAAGTTGACATGGGGTTAAAGAAGAGAAGACAGGAGAAAGATGAGAGTATGGAGGGGATTATTGAGGAAGATGTGACAGGAGGGAGGGAAAGAGGAGACAAGCAGGAAACGGGGACAAGGAAGAGGACAGGAAGTCAGAAGCTCCAAGTGGAGGGGGTGAGATGGAGAAGGGGGTAACAGTGTTTCTGGGTTAGACTTCAGATTGGATAATTAAAGGAAGAATAGAGGACACATAGAGGGAAAATGATGATAGACATGAAATAGAAAGAGGATTGAGGCCCAAGAAGAGGGATGTTAAAGAATGAGATGGAAGCAGAAATCGGGGGGGGGTCTTGTATAGTTACGACGTGAGGGGCACAGTTCGATTACAGTGTCATGACGGTCAGTGGTAATGGACGGTAATAATAAGTTGGAGACAGCTTTATAGACTTAGTGCCAGGAGGGCACTCAGCACAGCCACAGGGGGGTTGCTGACGGATGTGACACACGGACACACGCATAACCACACACATAATAGTCTACTAAACAAACACTAATGAGGACCTAGAAGGATTCCTATAGGGACAATTCAGTGGAGGGAGTGAAGTGGGAAAGTGTATGCAGAGGTGAAAGTGAGGTTAGGAATGAATGAGAAAGGACTGAAAAAAAGCTCTGCTTGTTGGGACCAACTGCCGTCGTTCACATTAAAGCATCAGTTCAAATTTCCACCAAAAAACTGGGGTGGTTGGGGTTTAGACATTAAGATATTTGCCTCTTAAACTTCTGCTGTCAACCTAATATAGTGTAAGCAACTTGAATTGCATTCATGTTGTTCAAAGCTTTGAAAAGAAAGGTTCCCCTTTACACAATGTTGTGCTTAATTAAGATAACTGACATTCTTTCCAGTCAGCAAACTGCAGTATTCTGAGAACTTGGGATATTGTTTCAACTAGGAAAAAAACAAAAACGAGAAACAGATATCTTAAAACTTCAGCTGCTGAATGTGCATGAATTTTTCCTTGGAATGTGGGTGAACTGACCATTGTAAGAAAGGTTTTTGTGAATGGCAGTGAGGCGGATGCCCTGAAAATGTCAATATCACATTTTCAAAAAAAAAAAAACAAAACAAAAAGGATGGTGAATTACTTGACAGAAACAGTGAGAAAGGAAAAGACCCAGGAGAAATAGATCAACTGTAACAGGACAGTAGATTTACTGTAATAGTAAAAGGGTTATTAGGTTTTAAACCCTATTAGTGCATGCTTTTGTTGTGCCTCACATAAACATGGGTGGTCCTGACTCTGCAGTGCTGGTATGTTGGGCTCTGCACTGAGCCTTGTGTTTGACCTTGGAGGCCCCTATCCACCCAATACAATGTACAGTAAGCTGTAAAGATCCTATGCAATAGGCACCTGAACCAAGTTTTGTTCTCCATTTGTTTTATACTTAAGACAAGGAAATACTTCATTTGGAGAAAATAAGGATATCATTTATTAGAACATATTTAAAGCAAATGTGTGAAACCCCTCATTTCATATTGTATTTGCTTGTAAATGTTTCATGTTAGATCAGTATGAGATGACTCCCTTTGAAGATTTAGCTTTAAGCAAGTCATGTTCCATTTACATTTGTCGTCAAGCACTGTTAATACAGTAGAGTGTCAGAGTGGGAGGACTTCCATTGGCAGCAATGGTAACCACGCTTTACACACAAATGCTGGACCCATTTGCTTCCAGGCAAAGCTAGAGAAGGTCGTCTGTTAAACTCCCTGCTGGGCTACCAATAATGATTTGTGTGTGTGTGTGTGTGTGTGTGTGTGTGTGTGTGTGTTAAGCTATGTAAAGCTCAGAACAGGCTGGTGGATCTGTGTGATCTAACCAGTAAGAGGCTTAATGTCTGCACTGGGACTGACTGGGCTAGAGTCTGGGAGAGATAGGGACTCAGTCCCAAACAAGCACATACAGAAATGTCTACATTGTACTTGAGGACACTCGCATTAACTGTCACGCTAACCTTAACCTAAACTATGGTATGTCTGACCTTAACTTTTAAACTAAATGTCAACCCTCAAACTTTTGAAAAACTGAGGTTGGTTAAAATCACTTGACCAGAACTATCCTCGCACTCAAGGTTTCAAACTGAAGTTGGTCTTCCAAGGTACAAGAATACAAATAGACCTACACTACAAGCATATCTGCAAAGGAGCATGCCCATGTAACAATGTACGTAATGTCTAATAACTTAACAATGCCTTCATTCACATCACAAAATTACACGAATCACAAAAAGATCAGAAACTGAATGATTCTAACCAGAAAACAAAAGAAGTAAAGCAAAGAGCAATGGAGAAAAAAAAAGACAGATGGCGAACAAGACAGAGACGAGACAGAGAAAAGACAAAGCCAGGAGGTTGTACACAACGGCTCCGGCAAAGGATTGATTAATATGGGTTATTAAGCCATAACACCAGATCATAGTCTGGTCCCTCTGGCCATATTACGGTGACATGATGAAGCGCCTGTATTAGCCATGGGAGACTGCTAGTGATGCAGATAATAGCCATGTCCCAGGAGACTTACAGAGGGAATTAATGCTGCTGTCTGACACACACACTCAGGCATGGATGCAGACGCTCACACTTGTGCAAGCTTGAACACTGACAGAATCATTTACATATATTGGACACACACAGGCAGGGACGCATACACACACACTTGCTGCATAGATATGGCTATACAGTACACATAGATGAAAATACTTTTAAGTACACGTTAATTCTTTTTTCTGCTGACACAAACTCCAGCCTTTATTCAGAGTTAATGCATATGTGATCTATAACACTTTTTATTCTTTTATGCCTGTCTGCAACAGGAGGAAATGAGGTGGAAGGGATGAGGATTATTTTGCTATCTATACCACCCACACACACTCACACACACACACACACACACACTTACACTTTATAATTTTCTTCCCGCTGTTAAGCCTTTTAAAAGACGTTGCTGTAGTTCATTCTCTCTACATTTTTATGGTTCTTAATTTTCTGTACATCAGTGTATAATGTGACTTTCTGGAATAAGTGTATATATATACCAGACCCATACGGTACTTGGTACTGATACCAAATCTGCTTTTATAAAAATTTATAAATTTTATATAAATTTATATAAATTGTTAAATGTTACTGGCAAATGTAAATAACAGTCTGAAAAAATAAGATTCAAATCTGAAATTGTCTGATTAAAGAAGGGAAAGTGACAAAATAAAAGAAAGTAAAGATTACCAATCTTTTTGGCTCGTAATCCCTCACAAAACCATGGTGTGTATTTGAAGCACCTTGTGGCATTTCACATCTTGAAGGTTTAACCAATTCTGTCAAAGAGGCGTTTCCCATTGAAATTTATATTTTAATTTAAATAAATGTTTTAAGCTCAAAATGATTCAATGTTTTACAATAATTGCTAACAATATCCAAAATATAAACACATCAAGACTCCATTAATCATCTCATAATCCCTCAGATTTATATTGTGGCTACAGTGGCCGCTGGACTAGACTGCAACTAAGTGTATATAAAGAGATTAAAAGTAGCTTTACCTTGACCAGTTTCTTGGTAAAATACTGCTTACAAATTGATAAATAAATATCAATCTAATAATGTCATGTATATATATCACTCACAGAGGATGATTCACTATTGAGTGAGTACTTCTGGTACTTTCATTAAATTTTTGAATGCAGGACTTTAACTTGTAGTGGTAGTATTTTCATATTGTATTGGTACTTTTACTTGAACTGAAACCCTCCTCCACCACTGTCATTCAATGGTAAAAATGTAATGAGGTTCGATACTCAGATCTACTTCCCTGTTATCAAGTGAGTGATCCTGTTTTGTTTTCTTTCTGTTCTTTTTTGCTCTCCCTCTTTTCTCTGCCTCAGTGGGAGGAGATTGGGGAAGTGGACGAAGACTATGCTCCCATCCACACCTATCAAGTGTGCCGGGTCATGGAGCAGAACCAGAACAACTGGCTCCACACCAACTGGATCCTGACAGAGGGTGCCCAGCGGGTCTTCATTGAGCTCAAGTTCACCCTGAGAGACTGCAACAGCCTACCGGGGGGTGTCGGAACCTGCAAAGAGACTTTTAACATGTATTACTACGAAACGGATGGGGACGAGGAGGAAATGGAGGAAGGAGAGATGAGGGATGCAACCGGGATGACGGAGGAGGAAGACAGGGTGATGAAGGAGAGCAGGTATATCAAAATTGACACCATAGCAGCTGATGAGAGCTTCACTGAGCTGGACCTGGGGGACCGCGTGATGAAGCTCAACACCGAAGTCCGGGACTTAGGTCCCTTGACCCGGAAGGGCTTCTACCTGGCATTTCAGGATTTGGGGGCCTGTATTGCTTTAGTTTCTGTGCGTGTTTTCTACAAACGCTGCCCGTTTCTCGTGAAGAGTTTGGCCGAGTTCCCAGACACCATCCCAGGTTCAGAGGCCTCCCAGCTGGTGGAGGTGGTGGGCCACTGCGTCAACAACTCCCTGCCTTTGTATGAGCCTCCCAGGATGCATTGCAGCACAGAGGGAGAATGGCTGGTACCCATTGGAAAATGTGTGTGCCAAACTGGATTTGAAGAAATCAATGGGTCCTGTCAAGGTAAGATGAGAAAGTATGTGTGGAGTAGTGCTAAAACAAACAATTAATTTGTGAACCGATTAAAATGCTGCTCTTCATTTGTCCAGTGTTTCTAGTCCTTTTAGGTTTCTGTACGCACATGCATGTGTTTGCCTTAGGTTGCATCTTCATCCTGTGCTTATTTTTATACCCATGGACGTGTTTGTTTTTAGTATTGTGTGCTTGAGTGTGTGCATGAATCTCTTCATTCTTTTATTTAGAGTGTTACTTACTGTGCGAGTATGTGTCTGTTTCTCCCTAGCTTAGTGGAGGGCATTCCCTTGAGCCTTGCAGCACTTTGCTGCTCTCATGCAGCCACTGTTATGCTCTGACTCGATCCCAAAAATTGCCATCGCTGACCTTAACTGCCATTTCCACGGGCACCCAGGGCCTCCCTATTTCTCTCTCCTTCATTCCCCTCCAATCTTCCTCTGTGCTCTCTTTTAAATTACTCAATTTTCAGACTTGCACACTAGACTCTACTTGTACAAGTGAGAGCGGCTCTGAGTGGCATGGTGAAATTTCTGAAAAATTCCAGAAAACAGACGTTATAGTGGCATGAAGCTGAGTTGTACTGAAATTTGAAATGAGTGATTATTCATTGCTCTTGGGTGATTCAGCTCTTCTTACAATTATTAATTATTCCTGTGCCGCAAAGCTTGTGTAAATGCGTGCAATGGGCTTTGGCTTGAATGGAAGAGCAGGGAGGTTTGTTGATGTGCATGGCAGCAGTGGAGTCAGGGAGCACATTAAACATCCAGTTTTCTATTGAATTCATCACACAATGCCTCCAGAATATCCTCTTAGCAATAATCAGTTCATTATAATCAAACGTTAGAGCTCAGTAGCTGTGTAACAAAGTGTGCACCTTCTCTAGCTTAACTTCTTCAGACATGGAGTCCCTGTGGAGAGGCCATTAGAAAATAGTTGTCAGTATGCCACTGGCCTGCCTGGAGTTGTGCTGCCCCAGACTGTACAGTCACACAGACTAGTACAGATCTGTGGCTGACAAGGCTTACAAAACGATTCTGGTGTTGAAGAGTAATACATGAGAACTCAAATTTTTCAGCCTGGAAACAAACTTTTCTGAGGATCTTAGTGTACATGAGGGCATCAGTACATGAATATTGTACTCAATATGGACATATTTGTGAAAGAATGTTTTCATTTCATAATGACACAAAATGTGCATGTGCTCTAATTTCATTCAGAAATAATGACATCTTATGGCTTTTTGTGCCATGTGTACATATTTTGCAAGTAAAGAAATTAATTTTTTATTTAATCCCGGACTATGGGACTTGTATCTTTGTTTGTTTAACTTGTACTTTAGTTGTTGTCGTGTTAAAGAGTAAAATACTGTGGCGCAGTTTTCTGCAGTTTTCATTAATCTAGCAGTGTGTCTCTGGGGTTGGCAACTTACAGACTGTCACTCTGTCGATCGGTTCGACCAACCACCACTGAGATCTCAACAAGATGGCTTGGCATGGAATTTGAAACAAATGTCAATATTCCCCAGAGGATGAATCTTAATGCTTTGGTGATCTCCAGCGATCTTTTCTCTAGCACCACCATATGGCTGATGATTATGGTTCAGACTGAAATATTTTAACAATGACTAGATGCATCATCCTGTAATTCAGTCTCCCACAGATTGAACTGTAACAGCTTTGATGCTTTACTGTTCAATCTCGTTGATACTTTGGTTTATGACCAAATAGCTGTAAAGCCTATGATTGTCCCATCAATCTTAACTGTACTATACCACTAATTAGCAAACATTATCAAGCTGTCATGCTGAACTAAAATGGTAACAATGCTAAATATTATTAACTTTGGCACTGTGTTATTGCATATTCATTTGTGCTATATTAGGACTGAAACCAAAAGCAAATCCAGTTTTCCACATTTTTTAAAATTCCAATTGGGCGGATGACAGTTTGCTACATAAACACAAGCTTTAGAATCCAATATTATTAATTTGAAATGGCTTCCACTTTTCCATAGATTAAAAGACATGATGAGCATGTAAGAGAGAGGTGGTCTTATGGACAGCAACAAAGATTAAAGCAGTTGTTTTGTTTTAAGAGACATGAAAGGAAAACTCCTTTCTGGTGTACTGAGCTTAAAGGAAACAGCCAATAAGTGGCATTCCGTCTGTACCCCTATTCACAAAGGAGTGTGAGGGTATTATTCTGATAACACGGTGATAAAATCTGACCCTGGCCACCATGTATTGCATCAGTATTCTGCATGGCCTGTTCTCACTGTCTTGTTGGAACAGAACAAAATTTTTAATGTTGAAGAAGGTTTAACTGATTTTCATTTTAATGAGTTTCAGTGTTTTGTTTTCCAGGAAGATAAATTTGTGTGATATGCAAATTTTGGGATTGATTAAATCATTTAGAATGAAAACATCATCAAGGCTCACAGTATTTATTTATTTAGTTATTTTTTGAATTACGGTCCATATGTTAAGTAAACAAACTTAACAGTAAGTTGTCAGAGTAGAACACGCTCCCAGTGATTAATGGAGCTACAGGATTTTTTTTTTCTTACAGTTTCATATGCAGATGAGGCTGTGAAACTGACAGCCTTTGAAATGTCTACAGAGAGAAACATGGCAGGGCTTCCTCTCTATCAGCTTTGTTACCATATGTGTTCACTGCTTTAGCAAACACTTTCATGTGCATTTCAGTCACCCACATCGCAAGTGTGAAGAGTTGAATACTGTTTTTGAGACACTGAAGGAGTGCCTGGACTCCATACTGTGCAGAGTTATGTATTCAGTATCTCCTGTTTGGGGGGAGGGGTTCTGGTTGCCTTTCACATGTGGAAGTTCTGAACATCTGCTGATCAGGATCTGAGAACCTGCACTGGGTGTAGCGACTTAATTTCTCTCTATTATGTTTATTTTGCTCTCTTTGTGAATGTTAATGTGTTTTCAAAGAGCTGTCTAAAAAGGCATGTTGCATTTTTAATCACCAAATTTAATTTTATGACCTGTTCAGCATTTTCATTTGGTGCTTGTCACAGTGTGAACTGTGAATCTGTGTATTTCGGTTCCAGTGTATGTACTGGAGATGTTCCCAGTGACTAACTTCCCAGATGTTTAAGCCGTAAGTTTAAAAAAAGACTATAAGAAAACATGCAGAGCGCAAATTAATCTATAGGTTTAAATCTTGTCCAGATAATAATGTTATTGTGTATATTGTAAGAGCCAGATGAAATCGCTAATCTTAGATACAACAGTTAACCAGCTTTGTTAGCATTAGTAAGGGCTGCTCATTTTTTATAATGTAACACTTGACTAGGAAGACATGACATTTCAGTAATTAACCTTACCCTTAAAATCACTGAGGGACTCAATATACACACTTGGTAGTGTCTAGTGAAATAAGTTTGAAATAGTTTGACTTACAGTCCTTGTCTTTGACGAAATATTTATTCCTCACCGTTGATGTTCTTGAACGTGTTACATAAAAGAATCCATAACCACTGTCCATAAATCTCCACACTTTACCAATACAACAATGCAGCATCTGCCTATACTGTAGTGTCAAATAAAAAAATTGTGCTACTTCATTTGGCAACACCTGTCTGCTGAATGAAAGTACTAACCAGGCCAGCTTGGTGTCCTTCATACAGTTAGCTCATGAAATGGCTGAGAATAACAGTTACTTTAAAAACCGAGTAGTATTTCTTGTTCAGACTAGACAGGGTGGCAACAATTAAGCGACAAGTCACATGCATCCCTCATGTTTATATGGGAGAGAATGTATACGTGTGTTTGTGGATCCTGGCTGTATTGGCTGCATGTGCTGCCTAGTAGAGCATGATTTAACGCAGCCTTTGTGAATATGGGACAGAACTCATTTTGGACAGTTCTTTCTCAACCTCTTTGTCCTGTTCTTCTTCTCTTTTTGTTGCTCATTCACACATCTCTAGTTCTCTCTGGCTCCCACCTTTTCTTTGTCTAAACCTCAGTTTCTCATTTCCCCATCCTTCTCACTCCTGTTTTTCTTTCTTTTCTCTCGTTTTATCTTACTGTGACTGCCTATCATTCTTTGCCTCTCCCTCCCTCCCTCTTTCTCCATTGCTGCCAGAGTAGAATTAGGATTCTACTCGCTTTCACACTCTTGCAGTTGCTTCTGACTTCATATTCCTCTCTTTCCCATCAACAATCCAATGTATTTTTTATCCTCATTTCTTAGTGTACTGTAACATCTTTAAAGGAATGCATAGTTATTGTTATTTATGTTCTCCTTTTTTTTCCAGCCTCTGGGTTTGATCATTTTATTTGTATTTTCTTTTTTTTTTTTCTATTTATTCATATGATAACACAACACTGTATTGAAATGGTCATATATAGTTTAAATATCAGCATATCAAGAGTAAAAGATGCATAGAAAGTAAATACATTTACGTCGAAAGCATGTGGTGTCTTGTTATTCCAGAAATAATACTGTGTCAGATGACATCCAAAGATGTTGTATGTGATTGTGTGAGATGTATAGATGTAGGCTCAACTTTAAATGAGATAATTGGTGCTAGCCTGCAGCAGTGTCAGACAGAAGCGAGGGAAAGGGGAGGAGGGGAATGCATCTATGGGTGGATGGATGGATGAATGAATGGAAGGAAGGATTACAGTAAGGAGAAATGATGGTGAAACAAATGGACACAAGATAAATTGAAGGTTTCTCACCGCAGGGTGTGAGGACAGAGGGACAGAGAGATGGATGAGTGTTGTTGCAGTGGTGATAGCGATAGAGGAAAGATAACTGTGGATAGAAGTGGGCAGATGGATGAAGAGATAGATGAGAAGGAGGGGGGGGGGGTAGATTGAGTTCACTCCTGCAGATGTGACTTGGGCTGAATGAGAGCTACAAGAAATGTGGGGATAATGGCTGAATGGAACACTGGAATAATGAACTGGATGTTTGAGTTCATGGAAAGAGCTGAATGAAAGTTTTAATTATACTCGGATATGAATACACATGGAACATGACAAACCTGGTTATTTATATCATTTTATACATTATTCTTGACCAGTTTTTGTCATTTCTTCATCAGTTAAGTTCTCTCAGCAGTATGTAGTCCAGCTGCATTAGAAGATGAGAACAGCAACAATGAAACCAAACTTGAATCAAATCAAAAAATCATATACTTAATATTCTAACAAATGGAAGAATGAGGGTACAAAGGATTGTTCTGATGATGGAATTTGGGTTTGAAATAATGATATAATAAAGACTGTATGTAACGTTGGTTATGTGAAGTGTTTTACTGACAGTTAAAGAGGTCAGTGACAAACTGAGATGATGGAATCCAGACAGGATTCAGTGTTGGGAGGATGGAATATGGGCTAAATTGGATGTTTGAAAGACAGAATAATGAGTGACTTGTTAGAATGATATGATAAGTGCTGAATGCCACATTGGCATGATGAAATAAAGGCTGAATGGATGCTGGGATTGACAGCTTTGTGATGTTGGGATTCAGGCTGCATTTAATTCACATGACAGAAGAAAAAAGACTTGATGTAAGAGATGGGCAGCAAAGTCGGGGGAAGGGAAGAGAGGAAGTTGGGGGAGGGTAGGACCAGGCAGAGAAGAGGAAAAGGGCAGCAGATGTGGAATACAAATCAAGGACTACTTTTGGTATCATCAATTAAAAGGATTGCATGGAACGATAAAGTGCCGCTTACCGGTAGAATAATACAACCACGGAGCATTTCGATCAGCAAGTATCATCTAAGTGTGTTGTGGATAGAGCTGGATTTCCTTTGACAATACTTTGTTTCAGTGCCAGGGCTCCCCTGATGTTCCTCTATGTTTGCCTGCCTGTCAGACGTCACTGCAGCATATGTCAAACTCAATCTGGTCACGGTGATGGTGCTGCCATCAGAAACTGTCTCACAGGCGTAATGCGAGGAAGATTTCTGCCTTCTCCCTCTAGGGAATTATGGGATAGCAAACAAGCGGCTCACAGTTGCAGTGTGGGGCTTGTGGTTGACGATGTGGTACCAGACGAGGGTACCAGAGCCACTTATGTAACACAAGAAATACACACATGACCATGTTGGCATCTGCCATTTCATTATGATTAGCCATATTTACTGATAAGGAGTCCCCACACCGCCTTGCTTTGGCTTTCTTTATTTATAGTATACAGTATACAGTTGAAGGGAATTCGTTGAAAAATTGGCTTCTTTTACTTTTTCATTTACAAACTTTTACATAATATTCCAGTGAAATGGATGGTGAAAACATAAAATTTTTATTTTATTGTTAATTTTTTAATGTAGCTGTCATCTATTTTTGATCATTGTTAGTTTTGCAATATTAGCCCCGCTTCTGTTGATGCAAGCGTGCAGCTTAGATTTGTAGATGCTGAATTTGGATCAGAACTCACATCACAAGTCAGATGTTTCCTCCCTTTTATCTGTTGCTATGCGTCATTTAAATTTTTACCATTTGAGTTAAGCAGTATTCAGTAACCCTTTACAAATAGGTTCTGTCATCCCAGAGATGCCCAAAAGACAAAACAGCCTGGTGAATGATGCACTTGTGCAAAAATCTGCAAGTGGCAGGAAGCCTTTTTGATTCCATCATCTCCTGAAATATGAATTGACTGGATTTGCTGCGGAAAGAGTCACCATTCATCTTTTTAGATCCTGTTCAATTGGAAGCTGCTGCTGGCTTCTTTCACTTACATTCTCTCACTTTGTGCTCTCCACTACATCTCTCTCTCTCTCTCTCTCTCTCTCTCTCTCTCTCTCTCTCTCTCTCTCTCTCTCCCTCTCCCCCTCCCCCTCCATCTCTATGCCCAGCCCCTCTCCATCACCCCATCATCTCAACGTGGTGATACTGTCATGACAACTAAAGTGCTTCCTGAGTGCTTGTTGGGTAAACTGACTTTCCCAGAAGTGCCTCCTCCCTTTTACCCTTCCCCCTGCTAACATGTACACACATTCACATATTTTTCCTATACTTGCGAGTAGCCTCATTGGAACAGCACATTTGCCGAGCCCCTAACTCCAGCCATAAACCACATAACTGTGCCTAACCTTCTTTGTCATGACCTTGACCTAAACCTAATTCTAACCCCACCACTAAAGCCAAGTCTAAACCCTCAAACACCTCTTTATAAGAAATGTGGGCCAGCCACAATGTCCTCACAAAGATGTAAGTACAACAGTACACGCACATTCTTGCAGTTGGTGAAATATTAATAAAATGCTTCATTCAGCAGAGCCAGTTTCTTTCCATGAAAGCCTGGTCGTCTCCAGAGCCCCAGCCAGCAGTGGCTTGTAGGACTGCTCAGCCTGGTAGATTCATACACTTCAGATGCATGTAGGTCAGGTGATGTGTTTCCCGAATGATACAGTTTACAAAACAATCACAGTTTTGCAGCCATTACACATTGTTGACATCCTTTTCCTTGCACCTTCTCAAGAAATCTGGAAAGAAGTGATGGTGAAGTTAAAACACGTGAGCTGGTCAACGTCATGATAATGTGGGATGAAACTGAATTTTTATATTTCAAAGCTGTCTTTAATCCTGCAAATACTGAGATTCAGAAAACTGTAGTTATTGCAGCTTTTTCTTCATTTTAGGAAAAAGCTGACTTTGCTACTTTAGGAAAATTTTGACAATGTACAGCCCTTGTAAAGGATTGATCAAGCATTGATCGTGGAACTGCATCTGTAATTCAGATGAGTGTTGGAAAAACGATAGTACGCAACCCATAAATTTCTCTGAGAGTACATGTCTTGTAAGACCTGGCTGGTAAAGAAAACACATCAAAACATTTTTACCTGAGAGTGCAATCAAAGTACATACAGTATCAGCATGCATGAGATGAATTTAGGTAGGAATTATACATACACTCGCTGCAATCTGCAATGCACATCTGGATGGATGCTCAGAAATGTGCATCCAGAAACACAAATATTCTGGATATTTGAATTTAAGTGGGTCAAAAGAACTATCATTCGATTTATAACCATCTCATGCACATGCGTCTCTCACGTTTGTCTTATCTGACAGCCCTCCGCATTTGGCTGAGATCACATGTCTCAGGGGTATTGTAATTGCACTGAGATGCTGACCCTTGTGCACCTATTCTGTTGATGCGTGCAATTTGTGTTCACAGTCTTTGGTTCATTGTTGTTTTTTCTTTTCAAGTAAAAGAATGTCAGCTAAACACTGAACAAGTAATATGATATGTTTTTTGGCGTTATTGTTATTCAGTTGATTGATTTATTTTCCATCACAATTGGTCAGCATAAGATGACACTTGATTTATCACTATGATGTATTGCTAATTTTCAATCTTCCCGACTAGACTTTGACAAAGACAATAAATTGGTTTATGTTTGAAAGCTGTTGTGACCTGTTTGACCTCTTGGTTTCTGTCTGTGGCCTGATTGTGAGAATAAACGGGTGCTAAACAATGACCTTTTCTGTCATTCGACAGACAGGAAAACTCCATTGACTTGATTGTATATTATTACGGTATTATCATCTGGCTTTGTTTGTGTTCACACAGAAGCATACACAAATATGAGCATACACATGTGCATGTGCAGATGCATGCACACAAACACAGTAATACAGCAGTAATTCATGGAGGCATGACATCCTCATTCATGCACACACACAAATAGGAACACACACGCTGTGTTTACGTTCCTTAGGCCAGCAGCTCGCTGTGGGACAAATACAGGAAGAGGATATTTGCTGTGTTTCCTTGCCTGGTTTATTAGTTCACAATGCTATCTGTTAACAACATAGGCATTGTATTGAAGTTCACCCATACTATTTTTTGTGTTTCTTCTATAAAAGTTTACTTTTATGTCAATCCTGCTGAATCTGTGTACAGTTGGAAGTCTTTCAGCAAAGATGGAAAGTGTGTGCCGTATGCAGCAAGAAATGGGAGCCATATTGGCTTTTTGCATTCCTCACACAATTTCTGGCTGATATTAAGATTGGAAATGTGGTTACAGTAAGAACATTTTAGGTATAGTTGCTCAAAACGGTACATTTTTTCAGTTACACTGAAGAGACAGATTTTGCATGCACAACCTACGGTAATACAAATATGACGCATCTGTTCACTAAACTGATACTATAGCAGTAGCTCATATTAGCTTGACTTTTTAACCAGTTTCAGGATTTTAATGCAGCTTACACATTGGTGCATAAGTAATGAGCCAACTTAATGTGATTTTCATTCAACAATGCATAAATAATGACAATTGCTGATATTTTGAATAGATTTTTGTGAAATTGTGCATATTAGAAGCAAGGATTTAACTTGAATTAACTTGAACTTGGGTATTTTTACATTGTGTATAACTTGATGTACAGTTCGTACATCAGTTAATAAGCTTCGCAAGTGAAGACATGACACTCAGTCCTGTGATTTGTATTTCTTTGTTCTTTATCAATGTTTGTGTCTTAGGAAGGTATTTCCATATTTGGATCCATACTGTGACTGTGTTCATGCAAATGAATTTAAATCCAGTATTCTGTTGACACACAGTATGGAGCCCTTAACTGTAACTTCTGTTTTATACCCCCTTCCCCCTTCGAGTATGTCTCTCTGCCTGTGCCTTAATCGCTTACGTCTTCTAATCCCACCAAATGACAGCCAGTCATATAAATCAACATGTTTATAATGAAATGTTTCCAATTAAAGAGGACGCTCGTTAAGAAGCATCAATGGACACCACTGGATCCTTAATTGCCTGGGAAGCCAGAGAGTGATGCATATTAATTACGTATTAACCTCACACACACAAAAACGCACACACACACTAAAGCATACAGGCACATTAGTGTGTATTGCATATTAATTACCTATTACCCTTTGTGCTGTGCGTTAAGTGCTGTGCGACAACAGAAAGACAGCTTGCCCAAGGGCAGCACACACACACAAACACACACACTCTAATACCACCAATGCCGCCTACTCAGATTGCATTCCCAATGACGAATGAGCCATTTCAGTCAGCTGGCCATGACCATAACTAATCTCACCACAGGATGTGTAGAAGTGTATGTGTGCGTATGTGTGTGTTCTCATATAAAGACCTATCCATGAGTGGATAGTGTGTGTGAGTGTGTGCCGCTTCAAGACAATTAAACAAGTAAAGCACCTGATCCACAGATCTAACAGCCTGCCCGTCCTTGCATGTGGAGGCGCTTCATTGTAGGACATCAATCAAGATAAATAATGTAGAGGTGGTTAAATTAAATCAACAATACAGTCCCTGGAAAAAAGGTTATTTTTAAATTTTAATGTATATATTAAAATACTGATCAATAAAGTAAAACTGTGTGTGCTTGAAACTTGAGGTATGGCACTGGTCATTTTAATCTAGACATAAACAATTTATTTGAGAGATAAATTATCCAATGAAGATGTTATTAACATAATTTCATATCATGATGGTAGTAGTAGATCATAATTATGAATGCAACAATCATATGTACAGTGATCCAATTGCCATTTACTCAACTAGTTTCAACATATTTTTTGCTCCTGTCTTGACAGCCACACTGTGGACTTTAGGGCTACCCTCCACACACTGAGCATGCATCTTTTTTTTCACTATCTGTGGCATTTTAATCG
Organism: Scatophagus argus; assembly: GCF_020382885.2. Lineage (NCBI taxonomy): Eukaryota > Metazoa > Chordata > Actinopteri > Scatophagidae > Scatophagus > Scatophagus argus. The sequence continues at coordinate 13,155,704 of NC_058512.1, forward strand.
CTTTACCCCGGTTTCAGCCTTCAGCTGGCTGCCATGACCTTTATCACCCCATTTGCCTGCATGTAGTAAATCCTTATATATATATATATAATTAAGCAAAAACAGTCAAAAACGGAACACGATATAGCTGTAGTGGTGTAGTCATTTGCATTCACACTGCCATGTCATGTCTAACAATGCATGCTTTCAGTTAATTCCCACATGTGTTTTGTGTTCACTTTTCCTGTAGAGCACGAATAATCTATTTATCTTAAATGTAAATGAGCTAGAATTAATGATAATAAATACCTTAACATACACAATGTTGCAGCCTATTAGTCAACTGAAATTGACTTTCATTAAAGTGGCAAGCAAAAGGATTTTTTTTTTCACACCAATTTTCACATTTTAATTGCAAATGCTTTTTATCATTCCCACAATCATTTGCGACTTTCAGGGTAAATAAATTCATTTTTTTAATTTGATCAAAATGTGTCATGTAATCTTTGACACCACATTATCTGCAAATGTCTGTCTGTTTATGCAAATGTATGCATCTATCTAGTTGACTGTCTTCCTTTTGTATCTTTTTTTATATAACATTTTTAGTGAACAAATGCAGTTTTATTTTTCATATATAGTAAATGCCTAAGTAAAGTTTGCTATTCCATTTACCAAGCATCATACCTTTCTCTTCATGGGTCACATACAATTTCAGTCAAAACACTGAGACCTCCTGCCTCAATATTGTATAACCCTCCTCGTTCTGCTAAAACAGTTCTGACCTGTCAGGTGCACCACATCTGAGGGTGTGCTGTGATGTCACACGATTCCCAGAACAAGATGATCTGTGTTTTTCTATTCACCTGTCAGTGGTTTTAGCATAGTTCAAGGTGTGTGTGACATAAATAGAAAAACAAAGAAGCTATCCTCAGCAGTGACTGCTTACAGCCACAGCCAACAACAAAAAAATACAGAAACTAAAAACTCAATCAGCAGGAAATCCAAGTATGAAGCCGTCACAGTACCACGCTGTGCCCACAGCATACTGTTTGACTGGCAGGTGATCTTTGGGGAGTGCAGCACTGACAGACCAGGCGGTGAAAGCTTAGCACCAAAAATAAGAAAAAACTAAATAAATAATTATCATAGTTACAGTGGCACGATATCTGAACATACCATCTGAAAACATTATTATGCTCAAAGCTGTTTTTTTCTTTATTTTTTTTTTCTTTATTTTTATTTTATGTATTTTTCTCTGCTCCTCTTCGTTTTGCTTCACTGTCTGCAAGTCTGCCTGTATGTCTGTATATATGAAATGAGCTGCCACCCCATTTTTATTGATTTGGCCATGGGGGACTGTAGGATGAAGTCAAGGAGAGCTCGACACCAGACTATGGCAATAAATCTGTATGCAACCATAAATGTGCGTGTGTATTAACTGGCTCAAGCAGACAAAAGATCAGGTGTGTCCTCCTGCCCTGAGTGCTGCATACTGCTTCTCACACTCAGATGCCACACGTAGGCCGCGATAAGACAATATATACAATATATTATATTATGCTGCAACAAATCAAAATAAAATAAATAGAAATGAAACACAAACGCATCCCCTTAACAAAACGAGATAAAAGCATACTAATGGCAGAACTAAAGCATCTTTTCACCGTCCAAAAATAAACCCTCAAGAAATACATTATTATCTGTCCTCTGTTGAGCATGAATTATCCAGTGTATTCCTATCTGCTTATTCAAAACTAGGCCAGTTTCACGAATGCCTCAAAAGCAATGTCTTGAGCCTCAGCTCACAATTAGGGTATGTGTGGCATCCAATATGTCTAACACATTTCATGAAAGCCCTCCTGTGTGTGCGTACAGGATTATGGCCTTCCCCCCCCCCCCCCCCAGAAATGGTGGTTCCCCAGTATGCTGTTCTAGTGTTCTTACAGTAATACCACAAAGACAAAGATCTGTGCATGTGAGGCAGAGGTGAGACACAAGCGATCCAGGGCAGAGGGAGAATTTTTCAGGACTAATGTTCCGTGACAATAGACCAAGGTTCCGTCAAGGGGAATCACAGCCACTGTCGCCTAACTCCTGACACACATACACACGCAAGCATGTACAAATCTTCCCCTCTGTTCCTGTTCTTTCTCCTCTTCTCTTTGCCCCCTCTCCTCTTGTAAACGTAGCTATTCTCCTCTTCTCCTCTCTTCCCTTTTCACGTATTTTTTCCTTTGAACCGTCCCACATTGTCTCCCATCCTTTATCCTCCCATCCTCTTAACCTAAAGTTTAATTTTGTAGTTCGTAATCACAGTTACGACCTGACTGGGCTTCACAATAGCCACACTGAGAAACAATGGGTGAAAACAATAGTTCCTAACCTTAGAGCCCCCTCTTCTCTTTTGTCCTGTACTCCTTTCTCTGCAATCCTCGCCTCTGCTCTCCTGTCCTCAGTAATAAATGAAACAGAAATTTGTCATTGAGTCCATAGTATCTACAGAGGCAGTAAACTATGGAACTATGGAAAAGTTCAATATCCTATTAGTATTCCATCCTATATTGTATGTGTCTGTTTGTGTCTGTCTGGTGCAACAGCAAAATCAGGCAGAAAATGATGCTGTGAAAAGTCATAAGTCTATTGGTTGGCTTGGGGGTGCAGCCATGGCGACAGAGGTTGTTGATGTGTTTTTGCGTGTTAACATTCTGAGTGTGTCACCCTGCTGTCTACCTGCCCCACTTAGATCAACCATGAGACTGTTTGTTTCTGAGACAGGAAGAGCGATTATGTTTGTCTCTGTGCTTGCTGTTTGTATGTTTCACGTATGGGTACAATATAATGAAGCCGATGCAAAAGCGAATGAATTAAATATTTTGAGTAAGAAGGAAAGCCCCACAAAAGGAAAAAAAAAAGATAATACAACTTGAACAAGAGAATAAGGTTGCACAGGTTGGATAAAAGAAATAATCCCTTGAGGCATTTAAGAAAAAGTCAGACTTAAAAAGGAACAAAGAACAAATATAAATTTGACAACTTGACAACAAAACCAATGTGACAAATGCTGATTTTAATTTCAACTCTGCAGCTACAGTAGTGTGTCTGATGAGTAACCTCAAAACAACCACAACCACTGAGGGAAATTATTTCGTTTTGATGCTGACCTCCTTTTTTTTCAAAGGAACTAACCATGCTGTCCTGCTATTTTTCTCCCCCCACTTTTTTCCACCTCTCTCTCCATGACCCCCTTCCCTTTCCCATTTATATGTCTGCTCTTATCTCATCTCTTGATCCAACCCCAAACACCCTATGGCAACCCACCACCACTACCTTTCCCCCACTCATCTTTCAGTCTGCAAAGTGGGGTTTTACCGTTCGCTGCTGGAGTCTTCAGCCTGCAGTAAATGTCCACCCCACAGTGTGGCCAGGCAGGCAGGAGCCACCGCTTGCACATGTGAGGATGGGTACTACAAGATTGACTCCGACCCTCCCAATATGGCCTGCACACGTGAGAATATAGTACTTTTATGTATCCGCATATTTACTTTGATTTTGCTACTTATGTTCACAGATTTAACTTCAATTTTTGGATATCATGTTGCTGCAGAGAGTTCAAAGATTTCCCTGTGTGATATCCCTGGATGCATTTCTTTTTCCTCAGGACCTCCCTCCGCTCCTCGTAATGCCATCTCCAATGTCAATGAGACCAGCGTCTTCCTGGAGTGGTCCATTCCCATGGAAACAGGAGGCAGGAAGGATGTGCGCTACAACATCCTGTGCAGGCAGGTCCTGCCAGATGGAAGGGGCTTGGAGGAATGCGGTCCCAATGTACGCTTTCTGCCACGACGTGTCGGCCTGTCAAACACCTCTGTGATGGTGGCCGACCTGCAGTCACACACAAACTACAGCTTCCTGCTGGAGGCTGTCAATGGGGTGTCCGAGCTGGCCAAAGACCATGCAAAGCAGTATGTGTCACTTAATGTGACAACCAATCAGGCAGGTATGTTGTGCCACATCTGTCACAGCTGTCAGTACTTACTTTTTTTTTTTCGTCAATCATAGCCTCCCTGTGACTTCTCCAATCAGCACCACAGCTGTCCTGTCCCCCACCCCCCATATTCAAATTTGTTCTGAATTTCCCAACAGAAATCATCACCATTTTGTCACAACTCTTTTATTTTTGTACTGTTTTATTATTCTCCTTCATTAAGTCTGCCACAGACCAACCTGTCTGTCGGGTTACTGGTGTGAATATGTGAGTGTCATAACAAAGAGACCAGATGATCAAATTATCACAGTATTTGTCCAGTAAATCTGTTACTGTATTAATTTTCCCTCATGCACCAACCCTGCAGTGAATGATGGAACATTGCACAGTGGAAATCTGTTTTTTATTTTTATTTTTGCATCCAGATTTGTCATTGAAAAAGCAGCTTAATCTCCTCAATTAGGCAGTATATTTCATCAACAAAATTTGCAGGAATTGGTAGCATAATGTGTGGGCTGTTTGTCTATGGTGTTTCTTGTGTGGTAGCAGATGTTTTAAAGTGTATCTATCTGCAGTGACGGGCTGATAACTTGAAAGTATACGTGTTAAATTTAGGCTGGGAAGTACGATTATTGATCATGTCTGAGCAAAGAAAGACTATTTCAGCTTGTATGTTTTGCACTTGTAGTTGCTGGGATTATTTTATCTGCAATGCCAGAGTATCTTGTAAAATCTCTGTAATTATAAACTATGCTTAAGCAAGGCCCTAAACCAACAATACTGATGTGAGCAGCACAGTGGCCAAGCACAAAAGACCGCTCTAATATTGGACAATGAAAGAACCTAACTACTCCCCATAGCTGTAAATATTGGAAGATTTGTTGGTTTTCCTTTCAAATGGAGATTAAAATTCTGCCTTGGTAACCCATTTTTATATTTACGGGAGGTATGTGCTTGTGTCGTCCATTTTATTTGCTTGTAATGAAATGGGTAGCACACAGCGTAATGAAATGAGAAAAATATGGGCTTAATGCTCTCCTTCCCAAGGCTTCCATCTGTAGGGAAGACTAGAAAAAACAGTGTTTGAAGGAGCACGTTTGTTTCTGCTTGTTGAACAGATGGTTTGCTGGCAGTGTGGTTATAGTAGGAAATAATATGAGAGTAATAGGATGTATACAGCAGGTGTATAGAAGAGAGGCAGACACTACAGGGTTAGGGACAGCGCTCTAACTTTGGTGTCACTGTGGCTGTCAGCAGACTGAGTGGATTACACCAGACTGCAGAACTCACATTCAGTTTATTGGAGTTGTTGCTGGATTAAAGTTAGCCAGTCACTGGACCAAATGGGGATTAAGGATTATGCTAGATTACACATGGCTGGCAGAGTCACAGCTTTGGCATGAACATGGCAAAGACGTGTTTTTATTTCTGTTGATATTAAAGATACTACTCAAACCAATAAGACAGCATATGTATATGTATTACATACAACAGTGAAGCAGTGGCAGACTATGGACCCAAAAACAAACTTAAATAATAAAAATATAAAAATTAAAAAAGAAAAAAATGCAGTGCAGGATATAATAGCAATGGATTCGAAATGTCCTGATCTGTGTTGGTAAGTCAGGTTGTTGCAGGAGATAATGCACCAATAAGCATAAAAATTTAGAGGATCATAAACTGGAGGTTTTGGAAGGTTGACAGATTTTGAACATCTGTACTAATAACACTGTTTAGCTGTTCCAAATATTTGGAATACAGATTGCAGAACACATGTGCAAACCTTTGCTCACATGCAAATACCTGAAAGTGTTGATATGAATGATTTGCAGTGAACTCTACAGTTGATATATGATATTTTGCCAAGTAAATGCAATAAAAAAAGAGATGGTGCAAGACAGCAAATCTTTTCCCTGTGGCATTACTCAACTGTTCATTTAACAGAAGGTCTACATACAATTGTAAACGTTATATGAATGTTAAATTAATATTCTCTTATTCTGTTTCTATTTGTTATCAAGTCACTGCTCAGACTCATCAGTACACCAAATCATAAGACCTTCCTCACCTTTGAAGTTGGTGGTATACAACCTGTAGGGACTCAGTGCTGTTAAAGTATCGACCAAATGTACCCAGTATCAAAGTAGTATCAAAACTTCAAACCAGTCAAATGATCTTTGCAACTGACTGCTCTACATTGCCCCTAGGTGTGAGTATGTGAGCATGTGTGATTGTCTGTCTGTGTGTCAGCGCTGCTATCGGATGGATGGATGGACGGATGGATGGATAGATGGATTTGGAAAAAAATGACAACCAATCATGGCAAGCATTCTTTGATTTAATGCCATGTGTTTGGCGTGCTACCACGGCAGCTACAACTCGTACAGTCCTTTGCGTGTGGTGTATTTGACAGTTCAGCGTACTCTGTTGATGTCAGTATCACTTTAAGAGTACTGGAACTGTGACTTGTAAGACATACCCAGCCCTACCCAACACTGACATCCTTTCTATATCACTGCAGCAAGGACTTCAACCGGTGGAGGTCTTTGTTAGGAGATTTCCAAAGTAACCAGAGCAACCATTTTAACAATAACCCTGAAGTAGTAATTGTTATGAACAGTTTAATATATTCTGATCCTGCCTGGCCTATGTATCACAGATGTAATTACCCTCTACGGACTTTGATTACCATTGTAACCATCTGCTTTTTTTCTGTGGTGTTTCTGCTGGTGAAGGTAAAAAGACAAAAACAAGATACCAAGACAAAAGTACCTAGAGGCGGGGGCAACAAGGAGACTCGGTTAGACAGAGAGAAAAGAGTCAGAGGATCTGCCGTTTGATGTGTGGGAAGTGTCACACTCGATAAGGGATCCGTGAAATAGGTGGTTTCACAGTGTCCCTGTGAAGCCCTGCTGAATAATAAAGTGTTGGTATTCATGAGGAGGTGAGGTGAAAGGCAGGAGGGAAGGTGGAAAGAGAAGGACAGAACAACAGGATGGAGGTTGAGGGGACAGGTAAAAAGTTTGCATGAAGCAGTGAAGAAAGGTAGAAATAAAAGAAGGGATAAGGAGTACAGGGAAAAAGAAGGAAAGAGAGAAAAGGGATGAGGTGGACATTAACTGCTTGTACACATTCAGAAACACTGAGGGCTCTGGTGCAGATTAACAATTTTTAAAATACTAGTTATATATTTTGCACTGCTTTGATGTTGCCTTTCACACCAATCCATGGCTGTGATAAGGGAGCTGTTAAATAGTAGAATTTAATTTAAAAGAAAACCAACCACCAATCTAAGTACAGAATTATACCTGCAGCCCAGTGACTTTTCCAAGTATTTTAATTTTTAGGTATTTTGACATACTTTGTGTATAAGAGTGTGATATTTTTTCTGTGGTTTTACTCTTCATTCCACACAAGGAGAAAATATCATTCATCTGTCATAATAAAAAGAAACTTTGAAATCTTATAGGCCCTTAATTGTTAATAATCACAGAAAACTCAGTCTTTTGTTAGCTAATAATCATTATAGGTCCATTAAATGCATTTCTGCTGTAGCTCTGCTCTATTATGTCTTTATTTCTGGCCATTTGTTGTTCATGTTGTTCACAGTGGGAGCACTGTGTGGTAACTGCACACTAAATGCTCTCATACATTGTTTTGGCTGTTGTAGGCTATTAATCAAATGAATCATGATACATTACCTTGTGGGTGGTAAAAATAAGTGCACAACCTGGTGTTCTGCCCATGTATCTTACTTTTGTTTTAGATATAAAAGTAGTGGGGTCACTGCAGTGTTTGCATTGAATGTGTAATGAACTTAACTCAGGATAATAGAGAATTAACTTCGTCTTAACACTACTGGGATGCAGTTGTCTGCTAGTTGGACCTCTCTGCCTGTCTCGCCTTGCTGCCTCACACCCTTTTGGTAAACAGGAATACATGTGGTATTGCTGTGATCAGGAAAACCTCATGTTTAAATGTTATTTTTCAATGATGATCATTAACACAGAATTTTTGTTTTTCACATCTTTCACTTGTTACTTCATAAGAAGAATGCTTTCCATCTGGTTGATTTTGTATATTTGGTGTCTTTTGAGCAGATACGGAGTCCTGGTGTATGTATTTGCAATGTGCAATGAGAGATGACAGGAGATTAGGGGAGAAAGGTGGGGAGTGATGACAACACAGATCCCTGGCCAGACAAGAAATGGGGACCTTGCGGTTTATGATTGACACTTTAAACCACTTGGCCAAGAAGGCGCCACATGGTTTCACTGTTCTTGTCAAGACTTATGGATTCCTGAGTGTCTGAAATGTATTGGTCTCAGTGCAATACGTTGCAAGAGGGATCAATTCTAGTCTGCCAAATTACTGTCACTGTAGCAAATATATGAACAAAATAAAAGGTGGCATTTGATAAAACAGGGAGTTAAGTTACAAAAAATAGATGAGAACAGCCTTGTTACTTTACAGCCTTAAGAAAACCATCTCTCTGTGTCTCCTATCTCTCTTTCAGTCTGTCTCTGGATCTTTTTTCTTTCATTCTCTGAGGGTAGTTAAAGGATAATAAACCAGATAGTTGAAGGTCTGTATTGATTCTGGTGATGCTTCAGACAGATTGTGGTCTGAGAGGCTTATGTTCTGCACTGTGATAACGTTGCTCTTATCTGAGGCCAGAGTTGTTTCACTGCAGGGCTGCACTTGTCCACTGAATAGCTTTTGCAACCTTTTTCTAACCTTTCTCTTCATGAAGTGGAATTTTTCATGGTTTCACATTGATGGTTGGAGAAACAGAAAATGGCAGCACCAATGAAAATTATGGGGAGTTCATGTTCATTTGTGGTCTGCCTTACTGTACTGTGGGTGCTCATTAGCAGATGTAAGACACACACACTGGAAGTGTTTAAATCAGGAAGTGTGATTCCACTGTCTTCTTGGTTGCTAAATTGAAAGTGTTGCTGGGACCCTCTGTCTACACTTTTCATCACATCACCCTGTTGATGTCTCTGTCACATTTCTCACTTTTTTTCCCCGTTTTTGTCAAACCACTTGCTTGTCCTCCAACCCATCCTCCCATTCTCTCGCTGCATTGGCATTTCTCAGTTATGTCAGATTTTAAAACACTTGTTTGTTCGTCACAGTCACTGAGTCATGGCACTAAAAGGTGTGACATTGTGCAGAAAGGTGCTTCTGTTGACTAAAATGCTGCTTTAGGTGTTATTTTTCGACAGCGTGCGACTGTGCTGTCTGATATTTGATGAAAATGAAGTAAGATTAGACTCGGAGGGAACGGCCAGAAATTATCTAATGATTAGATCGTTCTGCTTTTAACATATTTTTTTTGTAAATATGGTTTAAATATTAACAGAATTACTTCCATATTGAATGCATAGAAAACACAGCACAGTACAGTAAATTACTTTAAAGAGAGCTTTAAACTTTCATGTTTTCTAGCTTCTAATTGTAACTAAAATAAGAATAGGCACGATTTACTGGAACAATAAAAGAAAAATTAGCTTTGGATTGGATGAAACAGTCAATCTAAAGACATCAGCGTAGGCTCTGAGAAACTGTGATGAGTGTATCTCTTTCACTATTTACTGACATTTCATTTATTAAAATAACATTTAGTAATATGATTTTAAAAATATTATGCTCACCTCTGCTTTAAATGCATGTGTACAGTATTATACATACATATGTGGAATGTCAGCTATATTTATATAACCCAAAATCATAAGCGTGTATACCAGAGAGCTTTAAACTCCATACACCCTCTTATGATGCCCTCTGTTCAACTTTTGATTAAATATAAAATAGCAAACTGCATCCATTTTTGGAGGATTTATACTTAGATTTTGGTGTATTGTTACGCGTTAAGCTGCTGGGAAAAGAGTCCCCCTCTCTCATCATCACATCCCAGCATTTATACCATTTAAGCAGTGAGTGTGTGCATTTGGTTTCTGGTTTCAGGCTTTTAAGATGTTGCAGATAACACTTCTGTGCGACCATCCACTTAGGATACAGTTACTGTGTTTGTAGCGATGATTTATTCCCTGTAGGGTTCTGCTGAGGCTATTGAAACCTAAACAGTGTTAAGCATTTGCAGTAGAGGCTTACAAGCAGACATGCACACACACACACACACACAGACGCACACACACACACACTACACACACACACACACACATTATCAGCATGTTGCCTGAGGGAGCATTTTGCCTGGTGAAAAGCTCTTTATGTGTCAGAGACTCTCCAACTGCCCCCCTGAGACATGGGCCAACAGTTCAGGTTACTACAGGATGGTTTGGTGATTGATACAAACTCACCCTCAATGACTTCAGAACCTATAGAATAAATCGCCAAAAAAACAAGAATGGAAATGGAAATTTTGCAAAGAACCAAAAACAAAAGCTCAAGAAACGCATTCCAATTTTCAGACATGAAGTATTATTAACATCTACGGTATAACAATATTACATTAATTAAATAGGTATCGATGTATATGTCACTTGTAGTCTTTTCAGTGACACTACCTCACAACTATTTTAATGTGTTTAGTATCCATTGCAAATCACCAAATCTGGTATTGCAAAAGCTGTGTGCCAGATGTGTGAAGTCATAGCTGGCATAATGGGCTCCTTTACCAGCAGCTACTGAATAACAAGATATAAAAGGATAGTAATTAAACACCGGTGCACCGTGCACCTCAAACTTAGTGGTTTAATCAAAGATGAAGGGACTGCACCAAATAACTTCAGAACTTTGGTAACTAACAAACTTGAATTCCAAAGAAGGAACTCTTGAGAAAATATGATAAAACAATGGCACATTTCTTTAGTTTTCTTCACCCAGCAAGACAGAAATGACACATCAGACTTGTGTACATTTCTGTGTCAACTCCAATGTGGTTAACCCATCAGCTTTAAACTCATTTTTGTCTCTTTTTTTGTGATTTTGTTCTCTGTGGTTTCATCTTCAGTTAAATATTTCAGAATGTTCAACAGTCACAGCAAGCATTACAGTTAGCTGTGTGCATGTAAACATCAAAGGATGAGATGTCAACAAAAGAGAAATGTCTTACACATGCTGATGGTACCCAACAGATTATTACAACTTTGGCACATTTCCCTCCTCTGTTTAATCACTGGTTATTAGGCTGTTATGTCAGTCATGTTAAACACTGCAATTAAAGAGATGCAATGGGTTGCATCATATTGAACTGTTGGAATTTGTTTTACTGCTCGAGCAAATTAATGTGCTTGAAATTTATTTGTGTTTGTGTGTGTGTGTGTGTGTTTGTGTGCAGCACCATCCCCAGTGAGTGTGGTAAGAAAAGGTCATACAGGGAAGAGCAGCATTGGCCTTTCCTGGGCTGAGCCTGATCGCCCTAACGGCATCATCCTGGAGTACGAGATCAAGTATTTTGAAAAGGTAAAAGTAATCTTTTTCCACTCCTCTCTCCTTATACAAAGCTAAGCATGTCCATCCACTATCCTTCATAAAATACAAATGTTGATCACTGAGGTACTGATTTTGCATGCTTTGGTGTACATAATTTACAGTGTATTGTGTAACAAACACATGTATCTACAAACGCATAGCAAAATGCCACATATATAAATTTTTTAAAGGTATATTTTAAAGTTACCTCAAATATAGTCTTTTTTTTAGTTTATTTGTCTAGTTATTGCCATGTTTCACCTAAATACAAGTTAATACAACCATATACAAGCTTCATCATTGCTTTAAAAGCAGTACTGCATATACATGTTTAAAGTTATCTGGTTGAAAGTAAACTTTCAAAAAAGTTTTTTTTTTTGTTTGTTTGTTTTTTTGTTTTTTGTTTTTTTTAGACTCTTGCGTTTAAAAATTGTTCAAATTGACCTTCAGAGATACAGCTGAGTGTACATTCAGCTTAGCTTGAAGTATATACATATATATATATATATATATATTAACAATGTGGCGACTGAGGAAAATAAAGTAAGAGCAGAACGAGAGTAATAAAACAGAGCACTGTGCACTGTAGTAGAACTTAGAGACAGTAATTTGATGCTTGTATTCAGATCATTCTTTGCCCTTCCTCTTTTCTCTCTTTTATCCTCTGATGTCTTCTTTTCTGGGAAGGTCAGAATAAAGGTACACAGGAGAGCGGAGCAGGGTTTGTGGTCAGTGGTTAGCTAATGGCTTCTGGCTAATGGAAGGGACATTTAGCTTTGTTTAAACCTGATGTGGTTACAGTTGGAAAACTGATCCTTCCGTGCATGCACTTACGAAACACTCCCACATGTACCACAGGTGGCTTTGCACTAAAAATGAATTGCAGATAAAAGGGCAGGGAAGACGATGTACCTGTACAACATCTGACCGAATAATTACTTCAACAGCAAATAATTATCAAGTCTACAAAGGTAGATGCAAAGCATGTGAGTGAACTCTCTCTCTCTCTCTCTCTCTCTCTCTCTCTCTCTCTCTCTCTCTCTCTCTCACACTCACACACACACACACACACACACACACAATACTTCTCTCTTTCTCCTACTGCAGGAGCAAGACTCCAGTTACACTATTATCAAATCCAAGGAGACTGAGATGGTGGTGGAAGGCCTGAAGCCCTCTTCAGTCTACATCTTTCAGGTCAAACAAAAGAATAATTCTGAAAAAGCCCTGATACATAGTAATGTTTGAACAAAAATATACAGATATGTAGGACAACAAACAGTTTCGTGCAATTTGACTTGAGAAGAGGTGAATAGTTTTAATCGAAGTCATGTGCTACACATAAATACGTTGTGATATTTATTGTAGATGTGTTGCATTTGGATATGATGCATTACAGGTGCGAGCCAGGACCTCGGCAGGCTATGGAGCGTTCAGCCGACGTTTTGAATTCCAGACCAGCCCTTACCGTGAGTACACCTCAGGGTGAGAGAGTTTAACTTGCATGTGACTCCCACCTGCTTTTGTTGGCTACATCAATAACAGATGCCAAGTGTGTGTGATGCCACTTGTGTGTGTGATCCAGCTTTTTTTTTTTTTCTTCTTCAACAGTAACAGCTACCAGTGAGCGTGCTCAAGCTTCGATAGTAGCCGTGGCCATCACATTGGCTCTGGTCCTACTGGCAGTTGTTGCTGGATTCCTGTTAAGTGGACGGTAAGACTTAAAACAGGCACCGAAAGAAACATTAGGTGGGTTTCCATCCAACTGTTTTAAGGGGCTTTTTAAATTGGCACATAAAAAAACATGAGTCAAAATGATGAAAATTTTCAAAATACAGAAATTTCGAAATACAGAATGAAAAGTTTTTATGACTGGCTGAGGTTCAGAGGATGGAACATCAGTAAAAGTAAGTGCAATGGAAATACACTGAAATACACAGAGAAATCATGACGTACATGAGGCATGTTACTCAAACATCTACTGAAGAGACAAAAAAACCCATCAGCACTTGTGGAGCGATAAGGAGACTTTAACATTCCTCAAATTAGGACTTGGTCTATAAATTCCATATTTTAATTATGTTTTCCACATTGTTTTTAACTGTTTGAGCGCAACTGTCACTCATTTAATGACATCACCGTGTTGCTGCTCTTCTTCTGCAGTGGTTAAATGGTGCCTGACTGGAGAATTAGCACCACCAGCTGTTTATTTAGATCAAGGAAGTCCTACTAATCACATAACAATAGTGGATGGAAATGCAAATGAATTTGCATTTGCATTTTAAAATGTGGTTACAATGTGTATAGCATATACTAGTCATGAACATCTCAGTGGATGTGAGCTCAGAGGGCATCCCCTTGTCCTCCACTGACCTTGTGGCTGACTAACAAGAAGGACAAATATCATATCTCATTCCTGACCCAGATTTCTCTGTGTTGTAGAGCAGCATTATGTGATTAGATGCTTTGGATGGTTTGAGGTTTTGATTTTTGTAATAGGTCAGGATTATGGGTTGCATTTTAGGTTAGAAGAGCTTTAAGGTTGATGCATGCAAGCTGGTGGATTCTGCTCAAGTCGAGTGACACAACTTTGTTCTGTTAGGCATCAGCATTTAGCACTCTGTGCTGCAGATATTGTACACTCCGTTTATGTTGTATCTGCATGCCTCCAGGCTCATACGACCTTCACTTAACCTTGTCTTGTAATTGTTCCAACCAATTTTCTGATATCACTTGCACACACACACACACAACATGCACAAATGCAAGGCTCATAATCACTGACTAGAGGAAGCATATGCAGCCCTTGAGAAAACAGTCAGCGTCTTGTTGTCAGGCCTGTCATGATAATTACAGTATTGACTAATGTGTGTATATAAATATATATATATATATATATATATAGATATATGGGCATTACCCAACCAAAAACTGGATTGGCAGTATATTTGTTTGCTGTGCCAAATCTTTAACTTATATTGAGGTGTTAATTCTGTTAACGGAGCTGAAGGGTCCTTTTTATTTGTTGTTGTAAATGTGTGATTCTGTTTTGTTTGTTATAATTATTTAGGATATTTTAATATTTCTTTCACCTTCAAATTCCAATGTCTGAATATTATTAAGAATTAAAAAATCGTTATTTAAGTGACATAACATGGTCTTAAAACGACCATAATATCCTTTATCGTAGTTATGTTTGGGGACATATATATCTGACAAAAGTAATTATTTTGACAGGCCTGCTTGTCTTTATATGATTTTGTGTCTAGAAAAGTCCCTCAAATTTTTGTTGGTAAAAGTTCCTCTTGAACATCCTTCTTTAGCTGCATTTTGCTGTGACATCTATCTAATTAAGTTAATCACAAGCTATAAATGTCCAAATCATTTTAGTGAACCATAATTAACAAAGCTAAGGGCAGTTTTCCAAGGTTATAAGGCTCAGAGCAGGAATTCAAATTTACATCCATACTATGATGGTTCATACACTCATCTTTCTATTCATGCATTGTATTATTAAGCCATCCATAGTTCTGTTAATTCATTTTTTTATCCATACACACATTTGGTTGCTCCTTATTTGTTGACCCCTTCATCCCTTTAACTATTAGGTCATCATTTCAGTAATTTATTTGAACACAGATTGTGAATATGTAGTTACCTGACAGAATGATCAGATGAGTAGACTGTGGCGATATTCAGGGATTAAAAAGCAAATCAAGAAGACACAGTAGGGATTTTGGTTTAGCTGCACACGGATGGGTATCGAGGATCGCTCTGGTTTCGTGTGGGGGAGGAGAGATGGAGGAATGCCAAATTTTCCAGTGATGGATTTGGGACACAAGCACCCCAACCCCCTCCATCCACTGTATACAGCTTTCCCTCCCCTCCTCCTGCATGACCCTCGAGGCTACATATGCATGCACAGACATCCAGACACAGCGCACATGTGTAGACACACACATACGCACTGATGCATGTGTGCATGCGTTAACACACACACAGACACACACATGCAGGAAGTTTGGAGGGCAGGCCAGGCATTGAGCGTGCTCAAACCCCTTGACTCAACAGATCCGTAAAACTAAACACCCGCAGGCAGACACACATATATAAACCACAGACACACACAGACTCCCCTCCCCCAGACTATCCAGCTGCCCATACCGAACCCCTCCAGCCAATTCTGGCTGTCCTACAGAGAGCTGTGATGGGAAAGAGTTGGACATGACCCTAAGTGTGTATTTTTTGTATGTTGTTGATGTGTTCTCGCACTTTGGCTTTTTTGTCTTCAGGAGTGGAAAAATGAGTAAAACTCTTCTAAAACATTTTGTTGGCTCTTAGTTTTACAAATGCAGTAAAGTAGGTGAATGTATTTTTAAAAAAAGAGTTTAAAAATCTTGCCTTTATGTATGTTCTGTCAGTGTTGTATATGAGCTTGTGTGTGTTTGAGTATGGGATCATGCTGAAGATAATTGCTCCTGTTTAATCTGGGTTATTTTCAGCTTTTTCTTCTTCTGCGTAGCCTATAAGTAAAAGAGAAACTCGAGTTGCACTTATATCTAAGTGTGATCCTGTTATTTGTTCACCACAGTTTGCTTTGCTGTGTCTGGTCTATGTTGTGATGTCTTTATTACAAACTGTGTTCTTTCTTCTCTCTAAGTGTAGATGACACTCCTTCCTCTGTAGGATTAGATAGAGTAGAACAGTCGATGAAACATAAATTCATACAGTAATTTCTACTACTAAAATTTATGTAAACACATGATGTACAGTTATAGCTAAATGATGCTACTGTATCATAGACAAGCCTGAAACTGAACAACAGATGCAGTTTTTCTCTTTTTTTTTTTTTTTTTTATGTGATATTATATATAAACAATTATAGATAGGATGCTATTTGTCAGAACTGTGTTATTGCTGAAAATACTGCTAATTGCCATCCAACTGTTAGGCATAGTTGATTAATTAAAAGTCCTTTTCCATGATGAGTTCCTATTGTTTTGTTTGTGCCCTTATACATCATCAGTAAGTGTCAATTATGCAAGTGTATGGCTTTCTGCGATTCAAAAAAAAAAAAAAAAAAAAAAACACTAGTCATTGCTCTCATTTGTGCACATAACCAAACAGTGGCATGGCACTGAATCCGAGGTGTTTTTCTCTCCTCCCTCTCAGGCGTTGTGGCTATAGCAAAGCAAAGCAGGATCCTGAAGAAGAGAAGATGCACTTCCACAACGGTCACAGTAAGTTAAGAAAACCCAGAGTCATTCTGTATGTTTTATGTGTGTGTGTGTGTGTGTGTGTGTGTGTGGACAAGTTCAGTCAACGTTTACATGTACAGTAGAGGGTTCAGTCAGCGGTCATGTCTCTATGAGTTTGTTCATCCCCGTAGGCTCACGCACGTGTGTCTGTGTGGGTACCAGTCCATTTGACGATGTCTTGTGCTAAGAGCAGTTCTTTGAATGGCACAGCTACAAACCAGCTCCACTGCAGTCATGTTGGCAGAAGACACACAAAGCTATGATGATTTATAGGCCGTGACAGCTTTATATATTTAGCCATATTTTTGGCATTGTTTCCAGCTACCCATCTGTTGGCATCAGAGCTGACCATGGTGGGTACATCAGCGCCAGAGAAGTCAGGGAAAAATACCACAGTGCCAATATGTTTGATTTACTGTCAAGCTGATTCATACCATACACAAAAATATATTAAAATGGGTATTATTTGCTTATCTCGTTAGGTAGGTAAGGTAGAATAATCAAAATCACATCAACACAACAATACAAAAAAATGAAATTTATAAGTTGACGGCATCTTCAGCTATAATGAGAGGGATCACTCATGCTGTTGTTATGTATTGTATGCATGCATGCATAGTGTTGTGGGTACAAGCCTGCATATGTTAATAATAGTAAATTACATCTAAATGGTAATGGTGCTATCCATGTGTGCCTGCAGTTAAGTTCCCGGGGGTGCGTACCTACATCGACCCCCTCACCTACGAAGATCCCAACCAGGCAGTGCATGAATTTGCCCAGGAGATTGATGTCTCGTTCATTTCCATAGAGAGGATCATCGGAGCCGGTGAGTCAGCTCAGTCTGCCTGCCTGCCTCTGTGTGTGTGTGTGTGTGTGCGTGTGTCTTATAGATACACTGCTTCTTATTCTGAGCGTCAGATTGGGGCTGATTTGGAATAATGTGTCACAGAATACATTATGGTTCTTTCTGAGGTGAACCTGTTCAGTCAAGCATGAGGTGAAGTAATCTAATGTCCTGCAACAGCTTAATTTCACACAATGCTGTTTGGAAACACAGACACACAAAAACTCGGTGTACACTAATAACAGTAACAATTCTTCCCTATTTTGTCGTATTTAACCATTTTCTTATAACCTCTGTGAAAGTACATCGTATTTTCCTTCCGTGTCACATTCATAATTGTGCATCATCGTATAGATGAACATTTAGACATGGGCAATTAAGCCAGGCACTACTAGAAAATGACAGCAATAAATGGTGTTTGTCCTCTGCTGACAAACAAAAAAACAAAAATAAATGTTTCAGCTGAAGCTGCCCTTGCAGTCATAACCAGTGTCAACATTTTAAAAATCTAATTGAATATGTGCTGGGGTAGTTTGAGGTCCTGAGCTGTAACACCTAAATTGTTCAGAAATGCTCTCTCCACAGCTTTGCTTTAACATTCAAAATTGGTGTGGGTTTGTTGTCCTAAAATCAATACCTTGATGATCAATAAAGTGAACTTTTAGATTTAGGTCACAATGAAATGTTTATTTCACCATTCAACGAGACTTCTGTAGATCTAGGTGGGCTGAAATGTTGAGGACACAGTCAAGCTCTGTCTCTTTGCCTCAGGGGAGTTTGGCGAGGTGTGCAGCGGACCGCTGAGGCTGCCAGGGAAGAGAGAGATCCAGGTTGCCATTAAGACCTTAAAAGCAGGTTACACAGAGCAGCAGAGACGTGACTTCCTGTGGGAGGCGTCAATCATGGGCCAGTTTAACCATCCAAACATCATCCGTCTGGAGGGAGTGGTCACCAAGAGTGAGTCATCAGCATGTCTGCTTCTACTCGTATTTAACACGCTTTGCTTTGCTTTTAAGTTTTGAGCCTTATATGATTAATAAAATGGTTTTCAGAGGAAATTGCTGGGTTTGTTTACCCAAGTACTGCAGTACTACTTCCACTCCACTACATTTTAGAGGCAGACGTTGTACTTTTTACTTCACTGCATTTATTTGATAACCTGAGTTACTCTGTACTTTGCAGATCCATGTTGCGTCAGTGCCAAAGCAGAAAAATAAATTTATCTTATTTTTAATTGATGTAAAATAAAACATTGATTCTGATAATCAGAAATATGCTGCATATCTCTTCTCATCATCAGCCAGCAAAATAACCAGCGATCCCTAGGATATAATATATTCATACATGAAAATCCAATGACAATTTACTTGTAAATGACTTGTAATTTTGATACTTAGCTACTGCTAGAAAATTACTTTGTTATTGAATACTTTAAGATTTTTGCTGAAGTATTCTTCTAATGGATGACTCCCTTTAACCAAAATAATGTTTGAGCATGATGTCTTTACTTTTACTCAAGTATGACTTTTGGGTACCTTTTTTTCCAACCCTGTTCGTGGAGCATCTGTACTCTGTAAATGTTGAAGAATCTCAAGCTCAACTTGTCAGGTTCAAGTTTACTTGTGAAACTCTGCTCTGATTTCTTCAGTGGATGAACTGTACTTTGTCAGGGTTTTTCAACATCGCACTCAGCTGTACTTCATCACAGAAGTACTTTGACAGCTCCAACCGTGGTTCATCAATCTCAGTTGTACTCTTGAAATGTCTTTTTTTTCTGACTCCTTCATACTAAAGTGAAATGCAATATATTTCAGAAAACTCAAATACTGCCATCCTACCATACTGATTATGATGTGTATGATGTCTGTAACAAACAAGTATTTTGCTTTACATCTGGAGGATATGATTCATAGACCAGGGCATCTCTGTAACATCACATTGCTTCATATATATGATACAGTATGATGTGACACATTTTATCTTCATGAAGAAAATGCAGCTCTACTGCACTTGGCCATATTGCAATTCTGATAATACTTCAATGAAATGCTTATCCCTATTAATACATAAGTGTCTAGAATACATACATACAAATGCACATCATTCATTTTTTAAGAGTCAACTCAGAATATCAAGTTCAGCTTTAGTCAAGTCCAAAGAAAGCATTGATTTAAAGTAGTAGCCAGGATATCTTGAAATGGGAACTTTGATATGATGAATTTATATGGAGAGGCTGTGAAGTTAAAGCTGAAAAACTATTGACGTATGTTCTAACTCTCGACGTACGCTTAGGCTGATGAAACAGGACCAGGTTTCTAATATTCTGTATTTTTGTTCAAAGCGAAGTTGTTTGAGAAAACTTAACCTTAAATGGAGATTCTCTTGTTTGTGTACTTTTTTAATAGTGAAATATGTTCTCATATTTTGCTTTTTTAGGCAAGCCAGTGATGATCATCACTGAATACATGGAGAATGGATCACTGGACACTTTCTTAAAGGTAGGACACAAGCTTAAGAGGCGGGAATATAGAAAGAAGGAAATAAAAGTGTGAAAGGTGATAGGGTGGAAGAGGCTGAGAAATCATAGGGTGAAAATGATGGTGAAATAGGCACTGGATAAAGAGGAGGAGAAGCAGGACAATAGAAGAAGAGAAGGGTAAGTTAAATCTCCACTGATTCTGAAGAATCAGTCAAAAGCAATTGTTTAAGCAGCTTGTTTGGTGTGTATTTGCATATGTAAAGATAAGTTCAAACAGGCAGAGTTGGAGAGAGTCGCTACTTGTTTTTTTTTGTTTTTTTTATCCCAAATTGTGAGGACAGTCATCACAGAGGTGGAAAAACATTTAATCTTCTAGAAAAAGAAAGCGTATTTATGCGAACTGTTTATAATGGAGATGCGCCACTGTGGGCACGAGCATCCGATGGGGTGAAATGACAATATGTCCACCAAAGGTATTATTATTCCAGGCCAGCACCTCATCATTGTACACACTGAAGCAGAAGTTAACTAGAGAAGAACATGTGATAGATGTGAATGTTTGTGTAAAACCTTAACCGAGGCAGGTGTTACACTGACATCTTTCAAGGGTAAAGTTACTTTGTTGTTTGTTTAGGTTGGTGTTAAGTTATTATTTTTTTTAATACACACAATAAACAATTTAGGGGAGAAACACTAAATAATGCCAAAAGAAGTCCAGTTTTTAGTGTGTCCGATTTCAAACTTTCTCTATAAAAATTTGAAATGCCTCGACTGCATAAGAGCTCACTTTGCTCAAAATTATGAGACATCAGAGCACTCAGTGTTGGAATCATGTCTGCACTGTCTAGGCAATTTGGACTTCACTGAGTGGAGAAGATGAATCATAGTGAAGAGGCAGGCTGACAAATGTCTGAGTTAAGTGATCCCTCTCCAGAGCTGGTCTACTCACTGGGAACAATGGCAAGGTGTTCAATTGGTGGACAAGGCCTGAATCCTGTATGAACAGTGGGTGAACTCCTGCAGCAGATGGCTACTGGCGAGACGAGAGAAATTAGGTCATACATTTGCAAGATGGTAAAGACATACTTCAAAGCAGCAATTATGGAAATTTGGGAAAGGTGAGAATAACATTGTGGTGTTTGGAAGGATGGGTGTGGTTGCAAGGCAGTGCAGACTGAGCGAGTTGTACTCTTGCCCCGACTGTGTGAAAAAGGGAGGGCTCTATGAGACAAAAGACATAGGAAGGCTGGAGGAGTTGTGCCACGGGGCTGTGGTCACAGGAAACTGCTGACATGACTGCCTTGTGTGCCTTTGGGAGTAATCCTGGATGGGAAAGGGGAGACTGAGGATCTGCGGAACCTACAGGCGGAGTAGCACAGCAAACCCAGTGCAGTAATTACATGGATGGCTGGCGTACTGAGGCCAGTATAAATGACACAGTCATGACAGAAGCAGTGGCTGGACTGGGTCCTGGATTAAGTGTCACAGCTATGGACAAGGCAATGTAAAGCTCGTAACTCGCATATGTGGCTTAACATCTTATTTCACTTGGAAGTGCAATGTTCTACTGTAGATGGAGCTAAGGCTTAAACTAATGGTGACAGGTGTCATTGGGAGAAAACTAAGATGAACCTTATTACAGTTTCCCATAGGAAGGAAGGAGCAGCTACAGTACCATAAGTTACTGTTTGTATTAATATTGTGTGAAAGCGAACACACTCTGCTTCAGCTTTAAGCAGCCATCCATATTTTCTTTTTCTTTGGTAGATGTTTATTTATTATATATTTTGATAATTTTTATACGTTATACATTTATATAAGTTTTTAAATTATTATTATTATTATGTACATTGCAATAAGAGCATGATTACAGTTAGGGAAAAATCATTATGGAAGATAAATTATTGTTATGATTAGGCAACAAATACACTTGATATGAATATTAAAGAAATTGTGGAGGCTAGACAGATTTTACATACAAATAAGTACAGATTTAGTGCATACAGTAGTACAGACTACTGCATATATAAGGAAAAAATCAGAGGGTGTGGAGTTTGACAGAAGTGAGCTTTTCAGACATCTGTAGCCTGCTCATCATCTAGGCATGAGGTTAGCAGCTCCAATTGGTACTAGCATGACGACAAAATCTCTGACCAAGGTGCTGACAGGATTCTTCTGTGCAGACTTAAATCTGGTTCTGCTGCATTGATTTGATTTGTTTGTTTTTTTTCCAAATACTTCATCATGAGCGCAATGCTAAATTGGTAAATCAATGCAGTACTCTTTAAAGTCTGCGAGTTCCTCCAAGGAACTGCCTCCTGATCAGCATGCAAAGGTAGAGAGAAGAAACATTCTGTCCTTGGAAAAAGTTCTTCTGCCTCGGTTATTTAAAGATCTAATTATCATTATTGAGGTATGGAGATTTGAAGGTCCCACAAGAGGGAATGGCTTCACTTGTGTCTGTATCAGAGACTGATTTCATAAAACATGGTACGACTCTGGGCAGCAGGGCTTCCCAAAGAGCAGGAGAGCTACTGACAAGAACACACGTGGGTACACGTGGGAGGAATGACAAGTCAGCGTTAATGAAAGAAATTGATAAACGCATGCATGGTTTTGATGGATTAGACAATTTACATTCTCATCCCGATAGCTGTTGAGTGCAGAGGTCATACATACCTCTGTCTTTCGGCTTCTTATGTTGACCCAGGTTTTCAGGCTACACACCATATAAACCATCACCTCAGAACCACATTCTTATACTGCTTTTTAATTTTTTTGTTCGACTTTCATTTGATATCTATTTCATTCAAGCCTTTGTCATGTCTGTCTCTTCTTTTCTTCAGAAAAATGATGGTCAGTTTACTGTAATCCAGCTGGTTGGTATGCTGCGTGGAATTGCATCTGGCATGAGGTACACATACAAGTCCACACAAACACACAAGGCATTACTGAACACATCAGTGGGGCACAATGTTTAGGTTTAGTCCTCTCTTTTGTGTTGATAAATGCAGATACCTGTCCGACATGGGCTATGTCCACCGTGATCTTGCAGCTCGTAACATCCTGGTCAACAGCAACCTTGTTTGTAAAGTTTCTGACTTTGGCCTGTCCCGAGTCCTGGAAGACGACCCAGAGGCTGCGTACACCACGCGGGTAAGATCTATAGATTATCTTTTCAGTTAATCAAGTCTAGAAGGCTAGTCACAATTTCCCAGAGCCTTATTTTGTCTGTTTGATGTGCCACTTGATGTGTGATGTGATATTTTTGATGATTTAACGTGATATGAAAGCAAATAATATCAGCAAAATCCCACATTTAAAAATTTGCTTCAAATTTTGTTATTTTTCTTAATAAATGACTTAAACAATTAATCAGTTAATCAATTGTAAATTATCTGACGTTTAACTAATCAATTAATCACCCAGTTGCTTTGGCATTGGTCTGAAAGAGGAAGGATAAACTAGAGACCAAAGTGTTGTGTCTTTGAAGACTTTTGTATTTAATCCAGTTTGTATCTCTGTGTGTACCCAGAAACTGTGGTATATCAAATGTTTTTGTTAAGTAAAAAGAGTTTTGTTCAGATTCACGCACATATGTACTTGTGTTCACACATACACACACAGACGGCAGCAGCGGGTTTTAAATTGAGCGGCGTGTCCCAGGCTGAGAAGCGTCCTGTCATCCAGAGATGGGCTGCTTCCTGCAGTAGGAGGGCCAATTAGTACTCAGCTCAGTCTCCGCAACAGACTCAATTAGCACTGAGTCTTGCTGCCTTAGTGCCAAATATCCTGTCACTCACCTCTCACTGCCAGGCTACATGTCTTCTTGCTCTCTCATTTTTTCTCTCGTTCAGGCTCGTCTGGCTCTCTTTCCCTGACAGAGCAGTGAGAATGATATAATTCACACCCTTCAAATAATCAGACCCTGAGACATCCCGCTGCTGTGTTCATCAATACTGCATCAGGCTAATTTCACTACTCATCAGCCGAAAACACATTTTCCTCTGGAACTCAGCAGTCATCCTGTGAACTCTTCCATCTTTGCAATGAAAGCGCGATAATGAAAATGAGGAAAAGCAAGTAGAGAAATCTCAGGCCCCCCTACAGTTAGGACAGGGAATTTGTAAAAGAAAGTGTAACTTCTTGTCATGAATGTGTTCCTAAATTGGTATTCATTAGTGAAATCGTGGGTTGGACCACATGTGGCAGAAGTGTCTCAATTAAGGTCTGTTCTTGGTTTCCATCTTTGAGTAACAAAAAAAGGAAAAAAAAAACTTTTGAGTGACTACAGCTGTATTTATACCTCAAAAGGGCATTAGTACAAGCGTTGCATTGAGCTGTCGACAATGTAAATAGTATGATTTATGCAACAGGTGGAAAGATAAGATTACATTTTCTAATCCAAAATTCCTTGATATTCTCAGAGGCGTTTGCTTTATGTGCTAAATGTTCTTACTTGTTGTTGCAGGGCGGGAAAATTCCCATTCGCTGGACGGCTCCAGAGGCCATCGCGTACAGGAAGTTCACCTCATCCAGCGATGTGTGGAGTTACGGAATTGTCATGTGGGAAGTGATGTCATACGGGGAGAGGCCATACTGGGAGATGTCCAATCAAGATGTAAGTTTGATGTGACGTTGTTGTGGAAATTTTTTGTGTGTGTGGCGCATGTGTTTTGTAGGTCTGAATGTGTCTCAGAGCATTCAAATGAAGCAGGATTGTAAAAGGCTGTGAAATATCTCGGACAACCAAGAAAACAGTCTCCACGTCACGTTCTGGAGCTTTCAATGGTATCAATTCAATTCAATTCAATTCAGTTTATTTATATAGCGCCAATTCACAACAAAAGTTATCTCATGACACTTTCCAATTTGAGCAGGTCTAGACCAAACTCTTTAATTAAATTGTAAATAGAGAGAGCCCAACATTCCCCCTTGAGCAAGCACTTGGCATCACATGATCTCCATCAGCAAAGTGGAGTTTGCCCAGTTAGATTTTCCTTTTTCTTACTAATTAACACAGTGTATCTTGTTTGTTCAATCTGTGTATAAAAAACTAAATCAACAAGTTGCTTTTTTATATGCCATGAAACAGCATTTAACCGTCCCAAAAATCAGCAGTCGTTTTCTCACTGTCTCCAATGTTTCTGCTTAATTACGCTACCTGACTGTTGGCTGTAGCTTTGACTTAAACAGATTGATACCAGAGTAGTATCTATATTCTCATCCAACTCTTGACTCAAACTGTCAAACTTTTGCTTTGATCTTTGAAACAGTAGTTTACTGTCACTGTTTCCAAGGACGAAAATAAAATCTGAACTTGGGCTAGGACAGTCTTTCTCAATCTGGCTGTGGGGAGCCAACGTGAAGGTGCTTCATATGTTAAAACAGATCCCAGTTGATGTTTGACTAAAGTTTTATTCACCTTTGTTTCATGTTTTATGAATTTACACATTAAGAGCATAAAATCAATCAGATTTTGTCTGCCAGGTTGTATTTTCTTCCTTTATAAAATAGAAAATGCAAGGCTGTCTTCATTGTTGCTTGAGAACTTGTGGTTTGTGTATAACAAAGACGGCAATAGACAGAGGGGAAAGAGATGTGTAGGTCAGGTGACGGAAGTGTGAATGTGGGCTTAAATGGGGAGGGCCGTGTGGGACTTCATTATTATAATTCTACTGTATTACTGCAATATGTGAATGATGGGAATTAATAGCTTTAATGGAAACACAAAGATAGACATTGTATGGTGTCGAGAAAGGTGTGTGTAAGCAAAAGAGTGAAACAGGTGAATACTCAGGAGGTGCAGTGCTAAGCAGAAAAACTCGGTAAGGACAATAGAGGCTGTACGCTCACTTGGACTATATATGTATTTATAAGTGCTTAAGGCTTTTTTATCACAAAGTGTAAACAAAGTGCATAAATGTTTATTTAGTTTTTTTTATTACAGCATTATTTATGCCATTTGGCCAAATGTAAAATTCAGAAACTTGTACATGAATGGCTACAGATTGATACCCTAACAGTTCAACTCAGCACGTACCCAGATGACCTGCATGTGTCTGTGCATCAGAGAGGAGACGGAAAAAAAGTGAATCAGAGAAGAAGAAGGAGGAGAGGGTAGCACCCACATTAAAACGCAGCCCAGAGTTCATTTTAATGAGGAGAAGTGCAAGCTTGTCACATGGTGATGAGTGAGAATGTAACATCGGATTCAGACACCACACAGGTGCACTCATTTCCCACCCACAGATGTATACACACGCACACACACACACACACACACCAGCAACATATGCACACACAGCCCTCCTGTGACCTCTTCATCCCTTGCTTCAGACCCCTCCCTCCTCCTTTGGTTATTAGGCTGTCTGTCTCAGAGAAGTCTAGAGAGGAGGAAAAGAGGAGAGGAGAAGACGTTTGATGTTTAATTGAAAGCGTTATGCTGGATTTTCTCTGATCTGCACAAGGAAGTGCAGGCTCTCACACTTTCTCTAAGCTTCTCTCCGTCTGTTTCCCATTTCTGTCCTTTTCCTCCTCAGTTCTTTCTCTTGTCCTCTCCTTTGTCTCTCAAAAATGCAATCTCTGTCTGCATTCTTCTTTGCCTCTCATCCGCCTTCTCTTTCTTTCTCCCACCTCGGTGTCTCATTTTCTTCCTCTGATCTTTCCTCCCTGCCAGTCAGCTATGTGAAGTTCTTCTCCCTCTCAGCATGCAGCGATGATTCAATGCTGTGCCGCTCTCTTGTGCTTTGGTGCATGCTCATGTGCGGCTTCATGCATGCATGTATATTGGAGTGCTATCACGTCTGTCTTTTGTGTGAGTCTGACAAAAGTAAAGCCTGTCTTGAACTCAACAAATCAATTCCCTGCAGTGTTTTGCACTGGCAGAACTAGGCTGAGAACTCCAGTCTGCTTTCCACTGCAGGGTCTAACGGAGAGAGCCAGGTTTATTTATTATTCATCAAACTCAATCTCCCAACCCCCCCCCCCCCCCCAAAAAAATCTGATTCCGTGCTACATTTTTTTACTTGCAGAATTGATTAACCGATTAACTGATTAACTGGTCTGTGCAGCGCATCAAATAAACAATGTTAATTTCTCACAGGAGGTTCATTTTGGCACCCTACCGTCATGGAGGTTTAAGTGTAGGGTCAGATAGAGTGCAGGATCTTGCTTGAGGGCATTCAGATTGGAAGTAACATTACTTTTGCTGAAGTTTGTTGTGGTCCTGCTGTGAGAAAGATAAGACATGCTCAAGTGTCAAACAAGTTGTATCCTTTCCATTCCTTGGAAATGATTCACTGTCCTCCTGGTTTTGCCCGGGAGGATTTTTTCACCTTTTCTATCACCTTTTTTCTGTCATCTATGTCTTTAAACTTTATAAAAGTGATAGAACAGATCTCAGTCTTGTGGTGTATGTTTCATTATCTTATTACATAATAGAAAAGTAACGCATGCTAAGTGCTGCAGGGAGGTGCTGATCACACTGATGAAAGAAAAGAAGTGTTGCACACTCTCATCATATTACCTCATTATCTCATTTTAAAATACACCCAGTCGGCAGAATACTCAATGTATTGGAAGAAACCATGTCACAGAATCTCTTGAACAAACTTTAAAGCCAATCAGTGTATTTTAAACATTAATTAAGAATCAGTTCCTGTAAGAGGATGAGAAAATATTTTGCAGACAGTCCATCAGATTGTTAAAGGCTTAGGACAAGTCAGCTGATGATTAGTCTTCCATAAAAATATTGCTGACTGATGATGATGAACTTCTAATAATCGGCAAATGGTTGACATGATGATGGCTGGAGGTTTAGCATTTTACTGCCACTGATGTGTATTATTGTTTAGGTGGTTTTAGCATATGTTTTGCATTTATTTGTATTAAAGTTTTACTGTTGTGCTGATTGCTACCTTTGCTAACCTTTGCAAAACCTATGGTACTGTAGTGTCTTCCTTCATCTCACTCATTATCTCTAACTTACAAATGAAAGAAAGTCATTTATCAGACCTTTTGGACTGTCCTGGATTATTGTACCATTTCATGGCCTATTGTAAAGCTGAACTCCATCTGTCTATCTCCATCCTACTGTCTGTCTACAGGTAATAAAAGCAGTGGAGGAGAGCTACAGGTTGCCAGGTCCTATGGACTGCCCTGAGGCTCTGTACCACCTAATGATGGACTGTTGGCAGCGAGAACGCAGCAACCGCCCCAAGTTTGATGAAATTGTCTGTCTACTAGACAAGCTCATTCGCAACCCCAGCTCATTAAAAAAATTGGTCAACTCCTCGCACAGGTATGAATTCACACTAAAAAAGGACAGGCATATCTGTTTGAAATTTGATACATTTTCATTTTGAAAAAAATCTGTTTCAAAAACTTTGTATTTTTTAATTTGTACTCTAACACACAAGTTATTTTGGGGGGGATCTGAGCTGAAAGCCAACCATTACACTGATATATCTTTTGATTTCAGCAATCTACTAAATCTACTTAAATGTAATTTTGCAAGAGAAGAGATGTATGTTGCCTTTACTGATGTTTCTTTTAATCTTAAAAATGTATTGTGTTTTAATTGACCTATTCATTCTTAAGTGAATTAAATCCAGCGCTGCAAGCTAATAGACTCATCATCGTTCAGCTGAAATGTAAATAGTGTCTCTGTTGAAGTCTTTTGTAGCTGCATAATTAAATCAGGATGGACATAGTCACTAACTGCTACATGCTGGCAAAGAACAGGAGAGAAATAAATGAACATAGCTTGATTTTCTGAAAAATACGCATTAGTGCGAATTGTATTCAGTAGGGTATCGTTTGATTATCGGAACATTTGAACATTCAATTAGTATTTCCCACTATGCACTGCATTAGCGTATAATGGCAAGAAACGCCTATAAGTGCTCTGAAGCAGACATTTAGCCAGACAGCCTCATTACCTTATTTTCTTTGCAGAGATAATGAATTGATGTGTGATCTTTTGTTCTCCTTTCTCTTTTCCACGTACAGACACACTCACACACACAGGAACACACATAAATAAATCAATGCCATATGCCAACAGCTCATGCAATAACATATGACAGTTAGCCAGATTAAAGGGACACCAACAGGAACTGTCCTTGCTCCATGTGAAACTTGTGTTCTAGCTTCCAGCATGGAGAATATTGTAAGGTAGCATGAACATTTGTGTTTGAAAGCATTGAGAGTTCTATTTGTTAGCATAAAGAGTGAGCTGAATCACACAGTTTTGAGGACATAAGTTTTTAGCTTTCTGTGCATAAGTAACATCATGAATCCTAACTGGTGATTGGACTGTTGAGCCCTGGGTTTAAAAATCCAGTTGATTACAGTGAATCCCACACATAATATTTTTGATAATGATGTGAAATATGCCTGATGCCAATAAAGTCTTTTTTACTACATCCTGACACTGAATACTGTGTGAAAAAAGTACATGCATAATTAATTTGACTACAGTCTTGCTCTATCTTTTGCTGTTTCTTCCATCTATGTGCCAGGGTTTCTAACCTGTTAGTGGAGCATGCCAGTGAGGACGGGGGCCACAGCACTCGGAGCCAGACCGTAGGGGACTGGCTTGACTCCATCAAGATGGGTCGTTACACTGAGCTCTTCATGGAAGGAGGTTATTCTTCACTGGAGACAGTAGCTCAGATGACATCAGAGTAAGACCACTTACACACATGCAAATGGAAAGAATTAGTACAACATCTAGCTGAGCAGATCGTTTTGGTTTCAGTCAATCAGGTTTTTAAATATTTGTCTCAGGGATTTCTGCGTCCACCCTATTGCAACAGAGTTGCTTGCGGAGCTTCCAGCAGTGCAACGTTATATTTTTACAAAATCAACAGCAAAATCTCCCTGTTACTCTGGGCAATTGGCAAACCTCACTGTCATCATTTTTTCCCCTCAGTAACACTGGTTGGAATGGGCCTGTTAAAGATCATAATTTAGAAAAATGACAAGATTCATATTAAGATTCAGATTCAACACTCAAAAGCACAATTCGGTTTTAGTGGCATTCCCTGCACCGTGTACATTTTTCATTATTATGTCTTTTGTTTTTAGTTAGAAAAGCAATTGTCACAAAATGCAGTGAAGCTCAGAGCAAAATAAGAATGCAGGATCTGTTCAATGATGAAAAAGTTCAAAAAGTCAGTACCCTTTACAGAACTAAGATGGTGGAGATGGCTACAGAAAATCAGTATAAACTATGAATGCATAACCCAGGGACTGACGTCTCAGCGTAAAGAAAAGTACGCTAATTTTTCAATCATTTTTTAATGTATTTATTAGACTGCTTCATCAATAAGGGCCTTTTTATTGTGTACTGTTTTTCAGAGATCTTCGAAGAGTAGGTGTGAACCTGGCTGGACATCAGAAAAAAATCATCACTAGTATTCAGGAGATGAGAGTTCATATGAACAACACCAACTCTACTGTAAACATCTGATGCATATGTACAGGCACGTGCACACATACACACACACACATACATACACACACACACATAATATACACACTACATATGGACCTATGTGTGACGAAAAGACTCAAATTTGCTGTTGGACCTAGAGCGGCTTAGCACTTTCTACAGACAAGGAAACCTTGGGTTTATGGATCTAAACTGGAGGATCCACATTTTTGTGGTTCTTGAGTGTGGCGTTTGGTTGTGGTGTCATTGAGGAGATTTGACACTGCAGCACTAAAACCAAACTGAACTGAACTGAGTGGCGCTACATGAAGGGAAGATCTTGGTAAGCTAAATTGAACTGGAATCAAGTGAAGACTTTTCATTCTAATTATTCGGTTTGTGTGAATCTTGGGGATTCTGATATCTTTGTGCACTGTTTGGATTCTCTCAGATCAAATATGAAACCACAAGTATGTCTCTGAGAGCAAACCGGCACTTTTGGCTGTATCACAGATATGACAGCTTCATGCAGTGGGATCAAAGTGAACTTTTTTAGAATGTCTCAGGTGATCTGAACCCAGTGGATCCGAACAGTAATGACTCTTTTCTCTGGAATTACAGTTCCATTACAAGTAATTAAATTTTTTCTCAGGCAGGACAAACATGTAATAATGGACCAAGAGCAAAATCGTAGTTTTAGTCTTTGCTTTGACATGCTGATGTGCTTTGGATTTATTAGTTTAATTGTTGGCCTTTTGGCAGGTCTTCATGCAGCACGAATGCAGTTGCAATCCAGCTGTACAGCTCACAGAGGGCGTACTCGTATTCAACATCATATATGTCATTATCTTCCAAAGCACATGTTGCAACATTCTTTGTTAAAAACATTTAAATTTAAAATACAGTGCAATTAGTGACTAGATGTGTTTGGATCTTTTTGAACCTATAAAAGTATGAAAAGATGAAAGGCTTAAGGTGTTCGGATACTCTCTATATCTGTTATTCTGGCTGAATGTATAGCACTACACAATGCTCAGTTGCAGCATCAACCTGTTATGTTTATGCTGTCAAATAGGGATAGAATGTGGCAATAGAACCATTCTTGTCCTTCATACCAGCTTCCAAATGACGCCGCAGATTGTGTAAGAGATTCAGCTTTCTGTCATCTTTGCTCTCAAAATCTGTAGCAATCTTCACTGAGATCTTGATGGTTTCATACAGAATTCATTCAATCAACTCCTAGACCATGAAGATTTAAAATGAAAGTTGTTTCAAACACTGGACACGTTTCTTTCAGTGGAACTTTCACTCAGGTTCCTGGTAGCCTTTGTGCAGGTTCTTGCGTCATCAAGACGCACTTCACTTGTAACCTAACAGAAATATTTACTGAGATTCTACTGGAACCTTTGCTCAGACACTAATGGATCCCTCACCTAGATTCTGATGAACCTTCATGCCGGTTATACGTCAGACATTCAAATGGGACAGACACAAAAGGCACTTCCAGAAGAACTGAACTGGATCCATCCAATTTTCATTTCATTCTTGTAAATTCATGGAAAGTTCAGTCAATCCTGATCAGACGTTCATGAAGGGATTACCCAGATTCTATCGGGACTGTTTACTGATATTACAATGGAATCCTTTGCTCAGATTCTAATAGAATCTCTCGTAGGATCCCAATGCAGCCTTCACCCAAGAGTGCACTCAGAATTTCAAGGAGCCTTTACTTAGAACCAACAACCTTCAGGTACCGCAGAAAACCCTCAGCAATCTATTCAGTTCACTGGAGTCTCTTTCCACCATGTCTGCCACACCACAATAAACCTCACTCATACAGGACTGCTGAAAATACGGAGGCAATATTGATCAACTTGATAATCATTTATTTATTTATACTAAAAAATGAGGAAAAATGATGTACACAGTTTGTGTTTCATCGTAATACTCTATGGGACTACTGAGCAGCTCTGCCTTCATGTCTTTCGTGTATATAATGTATTATATATTTAAAGCAGGGAGCATTGTTCTTCTGTCTACCATCATGTGGACAAGTTGGTATTGATCAAGCATCTCAGAGTAGTACACATTAGTAAATAGTGACAAATATTCTAAATCAGAATTCCTGCTACGCAGACCTGGACCATTGTCAGTTGGGGGCAACCAGCACATCTGTCCCCATATAAAGGCACCCAGACGTATGCAGATTGATCAAATATTTATGTTACATTGTCAGTGATTGTGTTTCATTTCAACTTTTGATGCAAGAACTAGAAATATTTTCAGTGGCCCTAAATGAGACAGCAAATACTCCGTTGTAATGAAATTTGAAAAGGGTGCGCAGGGATTGATTTATGAAATTCTGATATGGTTTAAAGGTATAAAATGATGTCAGTGATCAAGCCCTTGCTTTACTTCTCTTTGGTATGTTGTACATTGCTGCTCAGTGCTACTCAGTAAAGCTTGACCCTTTTCACCATCCTGTTCACCTAAGCAGGAATGGAGTTCTGACCATATATATATATCCTCTTTGCAGATGACATGCTCATATTTTTTCTTGGTTATACACGGTTATACTGCTAGTGCTGTGACGTAAGGGTGGGAACAAAATGAGATTGTAAAGCTAGTTTTATAAGAGGTGGTATCTGTATGGAAATCATAGAAAAGCACATAAGAAGAATGTAAGGTTTTAAAGGGGTATATCACATATTTAGAAAGCATTTTGATTTTAAACACTCAGACCTCCCTCTGAGCTCAAGGGGAGTCAAAGAAAAGGGTCTCATCAGTGGTAGAAAACCAACTCACTTGTGACATTCAGGTTTTTCCACCTGCTGTCAAGATTATACTTAGATGGTATATATAAAAAAATGTGAGTTATTGTACATGCATATGTGATTTTTAAAATCAAAATGTCATACTGGAGTGAAAGTTTGCTTGAAAGATAAACATCTGCATCGTCTCTTTAGTCTACGTTTCCAGCTTTGGAGGTTTGGATCCAACTTGTACATTAATATACTATATTGTGGTTTTAATGGTGGTGAACGGTAGCCATTTAGCAGCATTAAGTGTTTGGCTTGTACTGTTTTTATCCACTGCATACTTATTTTTAGTTAAAGATCTATTATTCTCAAAAATGCAGCCATCTCTATGGCAGTAAAACATATACTTTATGTAGACTATTGTGACTATGCAGATGTTTAATTTAGCGGGGGAATGCATCAATAGTGTGGTGCACCTTTTATATTAGATAACATAAGGCATGTGGAGTGAAAGTAATTGTGCTGGGTGCCTTTAATTTACCACCCAGCATGTATTCAATTAAAGCTTCTTCAGTCATATAAATACCTTAGGTTTTTGAGGAAGCTTCACAGTGTTTTGATCCTACCCAAATTTCCTGGTATTGGCTTTTTACAACCACCCTTTTCCAACTTGATTTTGAACTTAAAACCTATGCCTGGGGCATGAACAGTTGGTGAATAGTACACCCTAATAAGTGCCTCTCATCTTTCAAGCACCATTATTTCCTCCCCCACCAAAATACTATGCCCCAATTGTGCCCCAACTTTCTATGAACTTACTTTTTGCCATCAATATCTACAGGCAATAAGAAGAATGTCAGACAATGTGTATGTTGGAACTAATTTAATTTGCACTTTATGAGAAATATGTTTTCCTATTGTTTGACTAAAAATGTCTGTAGGTGACTGACTTTTTGGTCTCAGTTCTTCTCAATTATTTACTATATAATTAATTATTGTGTTTCCTTATACTGATTTTATCACTACATATTTTCAATGCTTCCAATGGTGTTAAATTTGAGAGTTAAGCACAATGCATTGGTAATATTTTTAAAACAAATCAAAGCTGTTTATCTGTTGAAAACTTAAGCATCATTGATGTAGAGCACCATTTTCTTGTATAAGGCACAACAGTACACCTTCAGAACGTAAGCACAGGGTTTGACAGAAATCTTTAAGGACAGTGAGAAGATTATATGATTTTGTACAAAGGTCAAAAGCACTAGCCATTGATGTCAATAAACTTCAGCCAGAAATTTTGGCTAAGTGTTTGTGACACTTCAGCATAACCACTGCTAATTACAAAAGTGTGAAAACTGATATTGATCTGAGGTCATTGCAGACAACTATGAATATACAGTTTAGTTGATACATGTTGCCGTGTGAAATATCTTCATTAATTCAAATGAATTATTGTCAGTTCTTCTGAAATGGCGTGATTTTATCCTGACCGTCTTTTATTAAGCAGTTCTCATTTATCAGGATGAAACAAAGCACAGCAAACCAGCAGAGACTAAATTTATTGATATGTTGTTACTCTACAGTGAATGTCAGCTGGGACTCCATCAGGCATGCAGTGAAGTGTTTATGCAGGAGCTAATTTTTCAGTGTCAAATCATGTTACATAATACATTTCATGTAACTGCAGAATCAACAACTTTGGCATTCAAAATTGACTTTCAGAAGAGGGCAATTTAATTTCTTCACATCAGTATATCATAGACATTGGGGATTGCTGGAATTACTCTGTAATAAAAGCACTGCATAAAAAGTCAGACTGAAGGTTTGACTTCTAGCAAATGTACAAAAGCAATACCTGATATTAATAGCAAAAAAAAAAAACATATTTACATACACAAATGTGTGAGGATATAACAACCATAAGAGGTTACACTGACATCTTAATGGTTTTAAGACGCTTCATAATGATGAAAAGTGTTGGTGTATATGAAAACCGCAGATATAAAGCAGAGAGGTGGGCGGGGCTGTGTCTGGGCCATGGTCCTGGCAGTAAAATTCTTTGTTTCCCTCTATAGTATTAATATTTTGACAAGCTCAAGTTCAAGCATTGCCAATACTAAGGTGGTATGAACTTTCTTTTGGCTGAATCATAGGCACAGACACAGGATGTTTGAAATAAGCCTGAACTGATTTCCCATCTCTAGCTGACATCTTTGTATCAACAGCCAGTGAGGAAGTGGGTATTGTAGTATTTTGTGCCACTGACAAACCAGACTGTGGGAAGATGCTTTCTCTAAAGCAACTGTGCATTGAAATATTTATAATTGACATAAGAGTACTGAAGACTCCAATGTTTATGTGTTGAGTGACATTGAGATTTTGCTAAAAGTACCCTTTCAAATGCAAATTTTCTGTAAGAAAAATACTTCTGTTACCAATTGCCCCGCCCACTTTATAACTGTATAGTTAACTTCTCAGGAAGAGGAAAATAGGAGATATACTTATTTGGGTCATGACAAATTTGGCGTTAGGGGAAAATGTGCAACTTTCACTTAGAATGTCAGCATACAAAAGCAGGTATGTGATAATTTGGCATTTCCCAGGTTAAAAACAATGATCTTGTTATCGGTAACTCACACATAAAGTTTTAAACAACTGAATAACTGTTTTGTGATTCTTTGAAAGCACAGTAAAAATACTTTGCTATTGATGTGCTATTGGTTTGTCTTTGAGACTGTCATGTATTATGTTTGTGTTGATGTTTTTGTAGTGTGTTCTCAAATTCTATATTTTTGCAATAAAACATTTTTAAAAATCTCCTCAAGTAGCTTTCATTGTCTGCTTTGCTGTACATCGCCATCATTACCAGTCCTTAGGATGACCAAACATTAAAAATATGTCCTCTCATGGTCTACTTGTACCTTTTGAGTAAAAGTATTTACTACAGCACATGCCATTTTTAGCCATGCACACGAACAGCTGGCGTAAGGGACAACTCAGTCCAGGCTGTTGTATCTCAACAGCTGTGAGATAGGTTGAATTTGTTTCAGACATTCCTCCCATGATGCTTTGTGGCAATTTTGGTGACCCCTTACATTAGCATAGTACAGCACCAATTTCAGTTAGTTATTAAATGTTTATGGATGCGGCTGTGTCGCTATTGGAAGCGATTGCTTTTCAGCATCACCAGTTAATAGGCCAACCTACAGCTTATGAACTTTATTGTAATGTACTTTGTTTGGATTTGTGAGCTGTTTTTTGTGTGTTTGTATCCCGTTAGTTTCTATGAGCTGCTGCATTAAATCCAAACAATGAAAGTGCTCAAAGATGTTTCCCAGTAAAGCAATTAGACGTGGTTCATTGGTAGAGATACAGACTGTAAGGGTAACAAAGCAGTCAGTTAGCAGTTCTTCTCTTTGTCTTGATGGAGACTGGGAGGAAAGGAGGAGAGGAGAGGAGGAACAGATGGAGACCAATGGTCAATAAGGCCACCTCAGGTGACATGGTCGTCATATATTTGTGAAGCTGTTTGGTGAAAGTTATTGATGATGATGCTTTGTGACTGACAACAGAATCCAGTAGCAGACAGTTCATCACTGGGTTATAGTGATAATGAGCTGTGAGGTGCTGTAAAATGCATGATGTTTTAAAGCCTGATGATGCAAGACCTTGCAATGGTGTGTCTGTCAGATGCGTTAGCTGCTGATGTCAGCAGCTCATGTTATTGTGTGATCCCTCTTTAACAAACGAGCCAAATGTGAACGCCTTGCTTACAATTAGCGTATTAAACAAGACAGGTACATCTGATTTTATGCAAGAAATCGTATACAGAATGTGGGGAGTGCTCATTATGGAGGATTTCCTCTTTAAATCCTTCTGACAGGTTTTACAATGGAAAATGATTTCCTTAATCTCTTTTGCAATACATAAAAATATCCCTAATTTACACGTCTTTTCATGATTTCTGAAACAACCTTGAATTGTGTGAAGGTGACGCTCAGTTCTTACAGCTCTACAGTAGTTTATATGTAAATATCAGCTCCAAATGGCTGTGTGTGTGTGTTATGATATCAAATCAAACCTAGCTGATCTCTGGGGGAATGCATTGCCTGTACGGCTCAAGGTGATTACTACACACACACGCACATAAAGTGTATGAAGGTGAAATTAGCCATCACACCATCAGCGTGGCTATTACCAAAACCACTGTATCAGCGGCTTGAAGAAAAGAGCTGTAGGCCATGTGTGTGTGTGTGTGTGTGTGTGTGTGTTGGGAGATTGCACTGGAGCTGTATTCCCAATGGTGCTGACTGGAATTGTTCTTGGATGGATGGACAGGGTTCTCGTTTTGGGCAAGCCCGGCTGTCCCTTTATATGTATGCATACCTGCATACCTGCCTGCCTGTTTGTCTGCCTGTTCATCTGCCTCTGTCTGTTTTGACCAGCTCCATGAGCCTGACTACAGGCCTGTACATCATCATATCTGCATGGCATTTCAATTTGTGACTATTGGGTCTTTCTGTCTGGTTTTCTATTTTCCTTTACATCTCTGTCCCAGTCTGCCACTTTTAACTGTCTGGGTGTCTATTAGACCTTCACAGTGTCAGTGTAAAGTCAGATACCCCAGGGCACGATAAAGTAATTTTCTATTGAAGAGGTGTCAGTGGTCGAGGCGTCCCAAGGGTCATTTGAAAATCATTGCCGAGATGCCTCTTTAATCATTATGAGTGACCTTCAGCAGAACCTTAGCTGTCAGTTTAGACATGATTGTGTTAGGTGTCTGTGAATCAGTTGGTTTTTTGTGTTGCTCTGGTCTGTGTTTGTACTGTACGTGCATCTACATCCACACCTGTTTTTGCTATTGTCATTAGATATAAATTTTTATATCAATAATTTGTGTGTTGTGAGGAAAAAGGTTATCATGAGAGTCTGCAGGAAAGAGGTGTGCTTCATAGTTAAAAGCTGATGCTGGTGCAGACTTTATAGTGGGCAGGGTGTTTGAAATGGCAGTCATGTTTTGAAGCAGACCTGACCTACCCTTTTAAAAATGCAGAAACTTGCAGGGAAATTATAAGCTTTGTGGGGTTATGGTCACTTCGGATTGGATTGGATTTGGTTTTTCTAGCCAGGAATCACTCTCTTAGCTGAAGTAGTAATTGCCTATGTGTGCATCTATTAGTGTGACCATGATTGCTTTTTGAGTAGATTACTATAAAAACGCCCATTAAAACAATTCATTTGCATTAAATTCTCAATTACAGTATATCTGAAAAGCAAAATTTGAATAATTCTATTTTTAAAGTGTACCTTTTATGTGCACTGACTAAAACTAAAACTCAAAATCAAAATCCCAGGATAGATTTATTTATTTTACATAATTGTCTCTTCATCATTGAAATCCCTGGCTGTAGAGATGGTGTTTACATAGCATGCTCACTGAAGCATATAATCAGTTGAATGAGAAAATGAAATGAGCGTTTCAGTGTGATATTGACTCAGGACTGTCCACAAACCATCTGTCACCATTGAAAAAGTGTTCTAGCATGGGCTTATTTTAAGAGATGATATTGTTGTTAATATAACTAACGATTTCAACTTGTTAAATTAAGTAAGAAAATGTATTTTCCCTGCATGTCCAGGTCATGGCCTGCTAGTTGTCAAAATGTAATTTTTTAAAAAAAAATCACTTCTCATGCAGATGGAAGCTCAAGGTGCACATGTGCAGATAAAGCTGCTCGCCTCCATGTAGCAACTACCATCAACACCCATTAAACTGTTACAGGGGGTCTGACCCAGACCAAATAAGCTGCTGGTAAATAGCCTTATCCATTCTGCTACTGATCCGAGAAGCCTGCCATGAGAGGGCTGAGTGATGTCAAGTGGCTGGCAAGGACACACATTTAGACACGTGCACACTCACACAAAAACCTTGACAGCGGTAGCAGTCTAGCACAGGTCTTTGTGTAGTGTTGGAGATAACACACACACACACACACACACACACACACACATGCTCTCTCTCTCTTTCTCTCTCTCTCTCTCTCTCTCACTCCCTCCCCAGTATCTGTCTCCTTCACACAACAGCAGCCAGTGGGACGTATTTGTCACTTGCCCAGATGTTTTTCCAAGGTCCTTTATTTGAAGCAGTCAATCATATGAGCAGAAATGTCCCTAATGTGAAGTCCCTTTGGTGCAATGGCTCTGCGTGTCTGTCTAAGTTTGTATAGGTGCAGCCATGCATGTGTGTGGAAGGTCAGTCAAGGTGACACGAAAGTGCAGTTAACCTGAGACCAGGGAGGTAATATATTTATAACAACTACAATACACCACACACATGCAGTTGCTATTTTTCTGGTGTAATGAGTTCTGTCACTCTGGCACACACACAAACACACACACATACACAGAGATGTTAACTGGCCGCACATTCTTTGTTACTATTTTCTCAATAAAAATGAAATCAGCATCTTTTCCAATGTAATTTTATTCATGATACTTTTGAATACTGACAGAACTACTTCAATGTGAGGTGATGAAATCCAATGCAATGAAAAATATGTCATTAATTATTGCTAATATGTAAAACCTGTCAAATAAACTGGTCATCTTTTAGTCAGACCAGCGATCAAAAATGTAATATAGGTAATTATATTTCTATTTCATCATCTAGCAGGTCAATTTTATTCCTTATCAGCCAAGAACATAACCCCTTATGTACTTTTCTTTAAAAGAGGGTTTTCACTACCTTTTACTAGTCCTTCACCTCATTTTTTGGTCCCAATGTGTAGTATGGAAGCAACTCTAAAACATATACAAAAATGAATGATATCTTATTACAAATAAAATGAAAGAATTATCTCCATTTGAACCTGTAATAACTCCCACAGTCTGTTTTACATTTGCAGAGGATTGTTAATGCAAATAATAACAATAAACTTTGAGCTGGCGAAACCCGTCATTCAACAAACAAGAAGAAGAAGTTAGAGAGAGCCATGCAGCTGTGACATAACCTTCAAGAGCATGAAAGAAAGCGCATCAGGGAACTGCTAAAAAAGAGCAGAGAAAAACCTAAGGATAAAGGTGAAAAGGATTTGCAGAGTTTCATGTCAAACCTTGCATAGTATGCGCTGCCACATTTGGAGCTTGTTAGCCCCCTCAGCCTTGCTCCATAATGAAGAGGTGCTGCCTGCCCACTGAGCTGTCTGGTCTGATAATTATTTTGACATTACCAACTGAGAACTTGAAGGGAATTATCCTCTACAGCCTCTAGTTGCTATACACCCTCCATAATCAGCCTCACCATGCATATGTACATGTGTGCATGCCACTGGACTTGATTGGATTTGGAGCACAGTCTCTTTACTTTTTCCTGCATGATTCAGTTTTTGTGGCTGAAGCAGAAGAAGCAGCATCGTCAGTGCTGCAGCATGCCTTATTATGGATACAGCCTTTGTTTCAGCTTGTGGAAAGAAGAATGCAATTAAACACCTACAAATAAGTGGGCTCAAGGCTTCATTACAAGTGTTATTGCTCTTCTGTATATCAGATTCACTGCAACACTACTGCTTCAACTTGCAAAACCACATAACATTGGTTATGAACTTTGTGTTATTCCTCACTGTAAGGTTTGAACAGTGTACCTACTAATAGTTCTGACTGTGTTAGAGCAAGTAAAGCAAAGCAACAGTAAGTCCCTGAATGCATCCTGAGGGAGCGCAGGGCCAGATGTTTCTCACAGTTTGAACAAGTCGCAACACTGGTGAAGTTAAAGTGAAGTTAAAAAGTATATTTTTTTCCTTGTAGAATTGATTTTTTGAAGTCGTTCATCTATTGGTCTTTGAAATCCGTATAAACGTGTTTAATTGATTAATTCAATTCATTTTGCTTGACATCGGGTAGCGGAGTGTAATTCAGTTAATTTCAGTTCATTATAATCCAATCAGTCCAATATAATTCAGTTAAATCCAAACCAAACTGGCAAATAAACAAATGTCTTGATCTCAGAAAGTGTCTGTACAGAACATGAGGCTTTCATTTAAAAAAATATGGGTTCAATCAGAAAAGTGTAAGGCGGCAATTCCGTACTTTGTATATGAAAATTCAATTTTCTAATAATATCACAAAAAGCAGGGCCACCATCTTCTGTAGCACATGATATGAAAATTGGTGTTTTTTCACATATATGTATAAACTGGAGTTAATAGCTGTGAGAATTCCTTGGTGTCTGTGAGAAACATTCCATTTGTCTTAATATTTACT
Source organism: Scatophagus argus (assembly GCF_020382885.2). NCBI lineage: Eukaryota > Metazoa > Chordata > Actinopteri > Scatophagidae > Scatophagus > Scatophagus argus. The sequence goes on from NC_058512.1 coordinate 13,197,151, forward strand.
ATGCTCTGCACAGGCACACTAATGACGGCAATGCATCACCTGGATATTGTTATTCAATAAAAACTGTGTATGTGATGTGTGTGAGTGTGCTACAGAGTTCTTTCTCAGTCACTCTCCCTGCACATTTGCAAATATCTTGCTCTGTATCACACATGCGTAATGCATCATATATGTGTGACGAAGTGGCTCTCATCTCAACACTACCTGCACGGAATTCCATGCAATGAATTTTAATCGTGCAGTATATTCACTGGCCCATGCATATTAATTGATAGTGCGCAGAGTGGTGTGACACTCATGAAGCACATGATGCACAGGATGCTGATACTTTTAGCGTTACGTGAGCAGGTTTGGAGGAACACAGATCTGGTTCATTTCTGCTACCACAGCATTTCAGTGGAGGTAAATGGAATTCTATTTGCGTTATTTTTATTGGATTCACTCTCTACTAAAGAAATAGCCCGTTTAAAAACTGTAGACTGTGAGTCTGTGGACTTTTCAAATATAAATGAAGCTTCTAAAGCTACAGAACAAGAGATATTGTCTTTTTGATTTCACATATTTTTGCCACTATTAGTAACAGTTGATATAGTAACCGTAGTTAACTGTAGTTAACAGTATGTTGATATAGTGGTTAAAAAATACGCTTGGTGACAAAAACAAACAGCTAATACAAATTTTTTTGCATATGAACATAACTCTCAGCTGCTCAGTCTGACCTTTGCTTCAACAGTAGTGCTCACTATAGTGTGTAATAAGTCATTATTAAGTCATGTTTCTAAAATGACTATTGATTTTGTCCCACGGTGAGAGAGGACTACAACAAAATGCACAGATAGAGATATGAGCCGATGATGGATCACTCTGCTGTACTTTGATCACTGTGTGCTTTTCCCTTAGTGATTTCCCCCAGAGGTATTTTCTTCTTATTTTGTACTCTCCCTGGCAGAAAAATCAATGAATGTTTGAATTACTTTGAATGGATGATTTGTCCGAATGGATAAGGACTGAATGAATGATGTATAAGGTTAGGATGAGTATATTTCAGAGTGCACGATATGCTTGTCTCTGTACTTTGACAGCAGTCTGAAATAGAGCAAAAATAATTAAAAAAATATTAATAATAAATAAATAATATTTCTTAACAAACATGATCTCATTTGGCTGATTTTCATCTCATGTTGTATGGCCAATTTTTTTAGTATAACTATACAGGCATGTATAGGCGTGTTCATGAGCGTGTGTGTGTGCATGAACCCGTTTAGCTCAGTGTCAGACCTTTGGAAAGTGTATGTCGTAATACATTCAAGTCCATTAATGCCTAGGAATGAAACAGAATCCGAAAGAGGACACACACACGCACACAAGCACAGGCACATGCACGCATATGCCTGTGCACACACACACACACACACACACACAGTGCTCTATGTCTCTGATAGCTTCTATTATCTAGGTCTCCCTCCTGGCTGCACATCAAACATGGATGAGCTCCAACCATAAAAGGCTCCATTTTCCTTTGATTTATACAAGGAATAAAAATCGGAAAGGTGAAAAGTCCAAACCATGCATATTTTATCAGCTCGCTGACACCATAGGCAAGACAGAACAAATTTTAACATAGAGCAAAACTTAAAATAGACCATGATAAGACCAAAAACAGCAACTGCAGCGCCGAACCTCCTGACCTCATTGGCCAAAAGCCTTCTAACCCAATCATCTATCAACAAAAGTTTGTCACAAATAAACGAGTTTTAACCGCTTTTCAAGTAAGTTTGACTTCACTTGACAGATTATTCAAATTATGACAACCTACTCGGATACTCAGTCAACATGGTCATTTGTTTAGCCATTTATACCACAGAATAGACACATGAAATTGAAGTCTAGGCAGGAATGTAAAAATATATTTTACATGAGGTTTACATTTCTTTTGACACCGCAGACATCGAGTTAACAGATACCGCTTTAGGATCAAAAAAACGGTCCTCGGGGCCCAGTTTGTCTTGTTCCTTGTTAAAAGACAACGGTGATTACAGATCAGCACTCTGGCAATGAGAGGCTTTATCTATGTGTCCCCACGGTGTTTCCACTAATAGTTCCTGTGGAAGGCAGGGTGGGGGCTGGGCGGTGTGTGTGCTGGCCAATCATTGGTGAATAGGTGAAAATGATGATAAGTTGCTGCAGTAGCTGTAGCTTATCACATTCAAGAGTCCCTTTCCAAAATCCGAGTTCGACAGGAAATTTGAACAAATACATTTTGAAAATGCACTCTCGCAGCAGTTAATGTCAGATCCTGTCAATATGAAATATATTAAGCATTTATATTGTTTGAAAAGTGACTTCCCTATGTTTTATAAAATAGCCCCAAAGATATGTATGTGGTGTAAAATACTGTCATAACAAAATTATCATGACACTTAAGTAAGCACCTAGATACACTGAATAATCAACTTCCTGTCATGAATTACCCTGCACACTTCGTGTATTTTTAGGTAAAGCTCTTGACATTTGTAGTCATGTGACACCTTTAACTTTGTATGTTAAATGCTTTTGGTAAGGGCTCCCAGGTCCAGATACCACTCACATACTGGTGAGCATGTGAGTTCATCCCCAATCCTATCCACCTACTCACCTCCTCCTTTACAACCATCCTTCTGTACTGTACACCCATCTGCACTCTCTCCCTCCCTCCACCTCTCTCGTCATAAATCCCTCCTTACATAGCCCCTCTCCCATCCCCTCTTTCCCTGCTTCGTCTCATCCTTCCTTCCTGTCCTCCTCTTGTTCCCACTCCCCACCCCCTCCTTCCCCCTTTCTCCATCCATCCATCCTGTCTGAATAATGCAGTGGCCATGCAGCTGCACTGCCATTGTCCCTGCTCCAATGTTAATGTTGCGTCCTTGTCACAATTATTGGGTCACTAGCATCCATCACAACTAATCATTTTCATACAGATACATGGAGGAGAAAAAAAACACATTACGGAGAACAAAGGCACACATGTTGAGAACAAAGGCACACATGGAGCAGAGAAACACGCTGCAGTTTATGACGCTCTTGTTAAATTAAAGGATGCACTTCGAAAAGAAAAACACAGCAGGCACTTTATTTTTGACACTGAAACAGATGCCACATGTAAAATGTAAATAAGTGAGTGTTCAGGGATTCTTGTTTGCTAAATTGTGGGTATTTAAAACTTATTATCAAAATTTTATCCCAAATTCATGTTACACTGCAGTGATCTGGGAGAAAAGGGACATCCTGGACTGCTGTTCAACAATCTCATATGCACCTAATGGTTTTAGGTCACACAGACAATTCCGATTTAAAGTGCCAAGATGTTCCGATATTTGACACGCAGAATATTTCTTAATGACTGTGACAGGATGAGAGAGAGAATGGAAATTGATTTCTTTGTTAGTTTTTGCCCTGTTTAAACGATTATTTAAAACATTATATCTACAAAAAGACAAAAACCAAACCAAACAAAAAATACTTAGGATAGATATCTGTCACCACAGTACTACTTTTCTTAATGGAGTTTTGGCACAACTTTCACAACATCATGGTCTTCTGGCAGAGCTGCCTGCATAATATAGCCTACCAATAAGGATAAGTTGAAATATATACATTTTTACTTAGAACCATCCACCAAAGAGCAGTTTGTAAAAATCATCCATGTCTGTTATAGGATTCTCTCAGCAGCAATTTTATTATTTGGAGTCGTTGTAGCTTAATTTGTAATGAAAGTCGAATAATGTCAAGATGTGGTCCTACTGTTAGAGTCCAGATTTCCCCTGTGGTTTGGCTTTGCTTCAGATTTAAGGATTAAGAGAGTAGAGAATGTTTGGGATGGGTCCTTTGCAGGATTATTTGTTTGATTTTCATCAAACAAACACTGTTCAGTGATGGACTCAGTGTATGGATTTGGACTGCTACGCTGAAGAATTAGTGGGTCCGGGACTGAAGGATGGGGGCTAATGTGGATTAGGTTAAACAAATCCATTAAAACATGAAAGGTTGTTGATAGCTGATGGGAGTGGGAGTATCAGACATCTCCTCCTAGAGACCAGGCCCTTTAGGGTATTTGTGTGTGTGTGTGTGTGTTTTTCTGCAAATGAATCAATAGCGATGAGAGCAGGCTGGTTTCTATTACCGATTTAATTATCCTCCATCAAATAAACATGATAGCACCTTGACATCACTTAGACCGCGGTCCTAAACACACACCGTCAGACATACGTTCTTTCACAGAAAGAGAGATTACACGAACGTGCAGGACGTATTTTATTTACACCCAAAGAAAACAAGACAGAACCAAGGTCGCCAAGGCAGAGAAAAAACACAAACGCTTTCACAAAAGAGCAAAGATTGCAGGTCATTTAATTAACCCTACCCTTTAAACAGAGAACAGAAAGTCAAAAAGCTAGCATAAGTGGCCAGTTAGGTAAGATAGCATTATCTGATTTTGTCATTTAAATCCATACTAAGGCAAGTTTTAACACCATGAGTTAAGGAGTTGCAGTTTGTACTGACCTCATGCTGCTGCACATCAGCTCAAGCACTTACAGCTTTGTTTATGTGTGTTACAAAGCAGTCAAGCAGTTGTTGTGTACTGTTGCCATCTGACTCGGCATAAATAAATAATAAAGCCTTTTCGGTTGGAATCAAAATATTGATGCAGATGATGACTTGTCAACAACAAACTAAAACAAGCCATTTGGATGCTGCAGCTGGGAAAGAGCAACATGGCCACACTCAGTGTCTGACAGTGTCTGACTGACAGACAGCTGTGAGAAGTGTGTGTGTGTGTGTGTGTGTCTCTGCTGGTGTCTGATTAGGCTCTGGTGACTCTCTTTCTCTCTCTCTCTCTCTCTCTCTCTCTCTCTCTTTCTCTCTGGCATGATTACATAAGAGAAGAACTGCAGTGAAATCTGTGTGTCCTGTGTGTGTGTGTGTGTGTGTGTGTCCTGTGTGTGTGTATACAGAATGTACATGCAATTGAAAACAAGTTTGTGTATCGTGTGACTCAGTGCGTAAGTGTGACCTAGAAACGTCAAGCAGTCTCACATGGCTTCATTAGGGGTGTAAACTGAAAACTCAAAATCTATAACCTTCAAATTATCATCACCCAACTCTCTCCCTGTGTAGATGTTTTGCTCATTTCTTATTTTTCTAATATATCGCCCTGGTATGACGATATATTTTTCTGATATATCGTCATACCAGGGCGGCACGGTGGTGCAGTGGTTAGCACTGTCGCCTCATAGCAAGAGGGTTCCAGGTTCGAATCCCGGTCTGGGCCCTTCTATGTGGAGTTTGCATGTTCTCCCTGTGCCTGCGTGGGTTTTCTCCAGGTTCTCCAGCTTCCTCCCACAATACCAAAAACATGCACATTAGGTTAATTGGCTACTCTAAATTGCCCCTAGGTGTGAGTGTGAGAGTGTGTGGTTGTTTGTCTTTGTGTGTTGGCCCTGTGATTGACTGGCGACCAGTCCAGGGTGTACCCCGCCTCTCGCCCGTAGTCAGCTGGGATAGGCTCCAGCTCCCCCGCGACCCTGACGGATAAGCGGTATAGAAAATGGATGGATGGATGGATCGTCATACCAAGCTTGTTGCGGTTTTCTTTGTGTCTTTTAACACCTTTTTCCCACTAACTTTTTCCTGACAGAGTTGCAAAGTGAGAGGAGCCGGTACAGTTGTTGGAATATACTAAACAAGTGATTGAATATGGTAAATCTTCTGCTTTTATGGAGAGCTGATACTGAGAAACTGGGCAAGGATTCATCCTGGCACATGTCAACATAAATTTAGACAAGGCCAGCGTGCAAGCCTGCAAACAACGGTGCCTGCTGGCGTTTTGAAATCTGTCACAAGCAACAAGTCTTCCAAACTGACTGTGAAAATGTGTTTAAATAATATCACTGATATTACACTGCCATGGTTGAGTTGAGCTCATTAAGGTGGATAGAAGTTAGGGAAAAGATAAGGTTTGATTTGGTTTGGGCTCAAGAACAATCTGGCCATGGAAACATTGTGTTAAAGTGACTTTATTAAGGTTAGGGGATCTTCATCTTTATGGTCACAATGATAGTTACTGAACAGGTACAGTCATGGTTTAAAGAAGCCCACATTAACTGTCAGTGGTACACTGGGAAGGCCCAGGCCCTTTCCTCCCTCTGTGGACGGAGTGGCTCTAAAACGACACCATACTACTTCCTCCTTAGCAGAAGAAGCATTTTTTTAGGAGGATGATCTTGTCATTTGCCAGCAGTGTGTGAGAGAAGACACTGCACAGAGAAGGGAAACAGTTTCAAGAGGTCAAAACCAACAAAGCAAACCAAGCTCCATCATCATCCAAAAACTGACCCAGAATCTCAAAGTGACTGTTTTATGCATGTTTTATGTAGACATCACACCTGCAATGTTGGACTTTTCAGCGTGATATTACCTAACACATTTTTGCCATTTTTGTACAAAAGATTGAAACATAGTTTCATCCCTTTGGAGGTGCACCAATGCCAAACGCCTAACATCTATGCAGAAAATGAACACCATTTTTCCTACTGTACCTCCATAGCAGATGCCTGCAAAACACCTCGCCTTTTGCGTCTCTGTAACAGAGATAAGGAAGGCGGCACAGGAGAGTTATCAGTTCCAAGACCACTGCAGCATTTTACTACCTCTCTCTCACTCACCCTTCACTTTTTTCCTCCTTTGCCGAGTCCTGCCTCATCACCTCTCTTTCTCTCTTCTCACTCCTCTGGTGTTCTCTCATCTTTCTCCCCCCTGCTGCATTCTCCCCCCCTCTCTACCTCTTTTCCCCTCCTCCCCACATGTCTGTCTGTTCGAAACTGGAGCAATGTCTTAATCGAGGCTTGAAGACGTGACGGGAATTTCTAAGAGAGCCCGGCTCTGCAGTACAGACACAAACACACACACACACACACATTCTGCTTGGCAGCCAATTAACAGCCTGCAATCCAGAGCCAAAGGAATAACTGCATGTTGATGAGCTTGAGGCTGTATGTATGTGTGTGTGTGTGTGTGTGTGTGTGAGTGTGTGTGTGTGTGTTTGTGATGAGCTGGTGGCCGTCAGAACCATTTACACTGATAGAAGGATATCTCTTTTATGTGTTCAGGGGAAAGAGGGGGATTATGGTGCATTAAAAACCATCTCTGTGAGGGACAAACTAAGACAGGAACAAGGAAGTGTGACTTTGTTCCCGAGATTCTCCTTGTGTGCGCATACATGTGTGTGTGTGTGTGTGTGTGTGTGTGTGTGTGTGTTTGATGTTGTCCCAGCAGCTCCTACATATGTGTGTGTTTGTGCAAACAAGCAGCATTAGGAGAACAATGCGTATGATTTACATGGAACTAAGTCTTGCTGTCTCCTCCTCATCCTCCTCCTCATCCTTCCTCTATTTTCCTTTCCTTTGCATTCTCCTCCTCCTCCTTGCTTAGATCTTGCCTTCACTGTGGGGAGTTCATCCAGAGGTGAACACCTAACAAAAAAAGTATCTACCCCCTCTCCAAAAAACTCAAATATTCTCTTTATGTGTCAAAAATATTGACACCAGCCTTGACACAATATCCCCGAGCAGCAAAGCGCTGTGTTTGCCAGTCCAGGTTTCATCATCCGTCCTTGAGAGATAGAATATGTTGAAAAGAGGACTGTGGGTTTAAATCCTGCCTTCTGTGTTGTTGTTGTTGCCCTACTTCTCTGCACAAACCACCATATCATTTTTTTTCTGTACACTCCCTGGATAAATAAATAAAATCTGTCAGAGGAAAGATTTACACTACCATTAAAAAGTGAAAAAAAATAATATTCAATTCCATCACAGTTATAGCACCTCAAGGCAAGTCAAAAATTCTTTGAGGATAATTCCTCTCTACATTGTATTATTTCTTGTTTTTTAGTGAAATCTGAACAAGAACTTTTTTATTTTTGTTTAACACAGGTTTATGCTCATGCATAGAGATTAGGTCTTTGGTATAATGATCTCTTTAGATGAAAGCCAGTCAGCACAATGTACAGGCAGTGCATTATGATCACTTTGTGGGTAACAGGATCAATACATTTTCAGTTTTTCTCAGAAGTGAAACCAGTATGTGCCACAAAAATAAAAACAGAACGACCAACTGTATTAACAGTCACGCTTAGTTTGAAACTCTGTATACTCGTAGATCATAATGTACAGTAAAGCTTTTTTTCAAGTGTGTTGGGGAATTATTTTTTGTCATTTGTTAAACTATCGTGACAGCTAGTGGCAAAACGCAGACACAAGAGGAAACCTCGGGTCTGGAAGATGATTTTGTTGAAAAATGCTATTTATGTGGATTGAAATGCTGCCATCTAGCGGACAGACGTGCAAATAATACGAGACGACCAGAGGAAACGGAACATGAAACGCTTTAATTGTCTCATGCCGAGATATTTAATGAAACGTTGTGATTCATCCAACAACCTCAAAAGACTAAATATCCACAAGAGAAGCTGTCTTTCATGGAATTCAGTTTTCTCTCAGGACTGACAGGTGGTGAGACAAATGTAGTATTAGCACAGGATGTGGTGGGAAAATTGTTATTAAAAATGGCTCCATGATGGAAAGAAGGAAAAAAAGTATGCCTCTATTACAGAGATTATTCACTGAAATGTTTTATTATTTCTTCATTGATTCATTTACTTAATTCTTCCAGTCAAAGGAAAACAATACATAAAAGTTCTTCGAGACACACTGGAAACAAATAATACTTTCATCAGTGTATATCCAAATACTAAAATGAGTAACATTTTCCCATGTGTTTGATTTAATCTAACACTGAGTATATGATTTCAAAAAGGAAACAGCACTCTGGGATAACACTTCAACTGCAATAGTAGTGGGACAAAGAGGATATTTTAAATAAAAAATAATATTTAACAAAGTGAGATACCACTAGAGGTTAGTGAAAATGTTTGGGAAATTTCGGTAAAAGGATACTTTAATTTAATGACGTGTAGTTGAGTGTCAAACTCATGCAAATACAGGTGAATTCCTGAAAACTCAAGGAAGATAAAGATGAAGTACTCTGGAGTAACAGCTCCACCCAGTGGAAAGCTGTCGTAATGACTGGAAACTCCTCCAGGTAGAATATAAAAGCTGAGACTGTCTGACTGCTGAGACAGAAAGCAAAACACAAGCAGAACAGAAGAGAACAGACACTTTAACAGTGTTTCAGCTCACAAGAAGAGGACTCAACACTAAACACCCAGTGAAGATGCTGTGCTCTCGTGGATTCCAGTCTGCCCTCAGCCCATTCATGGACTTCTACTGGCCTGTACGCAGCCTGTGGCCAGAGGTCAGACCTCTGCTCTACCAGCAGGATGTTCTGCAGAGAAACCTACAGGAGCTCCGCAACAGTCTGGAGCTGATGGACAAACTTCAACACAAGATCCTGGAGGAGACGGAGCCTTTCCCAACCGGCGTGGCCGTGCAGCCGCTCTCCTGCCAGCTGGGGAAAGAGGGGGAGCGCTTTGGCCTGACCCTGGACACTCAAGGCTTTTCCCCAGAGGAGCTGTCTGTCAGGCAGGTGGGCAGGAAGCTGAGAGTCAGCGGGAAGACGGAGAGGAAGAAGGAGGACGGCAAAGGCTCCTACTCTTACGTACGCCAGGAGTTCAGACGGGAGTTTGATCTGCCTGAAAGGCTGAACCCCGAAGCCATCACCTGCTGCCTGGGACCAGACGGGAAGCTCCACATCCAGGAGGCCAAAGCTCCAAGTGTGGAGGAGGCTGAGAGAGAGCTGACTATCAAGAGGAGCTTGGAGGAGAAAACAGAGCAGAGAGTGTGTTCACAGACAGGAGGCAGCCGCTCGGAGACAGACAACAGCACACAGGACAAACCTGAAAACATGGACTCATCTGCATGATGTTCTACCATTGTGTCTAAAATGTTTTCTGCCAGTGTCAAATGATGTTCATATTTGCTTTTTCATTTTTGTAACTTCAAATGACAAATAAATGTGTTGACGCTGAAATCATATTTATCTGTCTCTAATTTCTTTTCTTGAAAATTTATGTTGTATCATTTTACACATATAGCTTGTATTTTGGTATGGAAAATGATTTTTAAAAACAACAAAGTTAACATGTTCATAAAATATATTACATAATTATATTACATTTATATTTTGTACTTCAAATTATAAAAGGAATTGATCATTGATTCTTATTTAAACCCTCAATGGTGAAGTGGCTGATTCTGTCCTTTAAAATTTTCTTTGCTTTGGTTAACTTTGTTTAAGTCTTCATTTATTTATTTATTTATTTTAATTTATTAATACGTTTGATTCCTGCTATGTTGGTAAAACGTTACTTTCAGCTGATAACATACATTAGCAACAGCTCCGCCTAGTGGAGAGCTGTTACTCCAGGGTGGTAGTGAGTCTCGATGTTTCCTGCGTTCTTTCAAGCACTCTCCTGCATTTGCATGGGGTTAACACTAGATGTCACTTAAATGAATGTAAATGAGGAATTTGAGCTGAAACAAATTGTTAAAGATTTAAACTGTATTGAGGATCATTTCATCATCAAAATAACTTATAAGTTAACAGTATATGGATTTCCTATTAACTGACTAAAAAATAGTAAAAAATATGACATGCATAAAATTTTTCTGACTGCCTGTATTCTGTCCCTTCAGTGTTTTCACCAGATTCTGTGAGAGCTGAACATGTCGAACGAGCAGGATGAGGATTACTCTGACAGTATAGAGTTTTGGCTAATGTCACAATACTTGAAGTGATGTTGCCTTTACAAAGTCATTTCTAGTATCTAATATTTAATATAAAGTTGTGAAATTTGCATATGAACTTTGTTGTATTTTAAAACTATTTTCCATACCAAAATACAAGCTATATGTGTAAAAGAACAGAAGATAATTTTATAGAGAAAAAAATGACAGAAAAATATAATTTCAGCGTAAACACATTTATTTGTCGTTTGCAGTTACGAACATGAAAAAGCAAATATGAACATCATTTGACACTGGCAGAAAACATTTTAGACACAATGGTAGAACATCATGCAGATGAGTCCATGTTTTCAGGTTTGTCCTGTGTGCTGTTGTCTGTCTCCGAGCGGCTGCCTTCTGTCTGTGAACACACTCTCTGCTCTGTTTTCTCCTCCAAGCTCCTCTTGATAGTCAGCTCTCTCTCAGCCTCCTCCACACTTGGAGCTTTGGCCTCCTGGATGTGGAGCTTCCCGTCTGGTCCCAGGCAGCAGGTGATGTCTTCGGGGTTCAGCCTTTCAGGCAGATCAAACTCCCGTCTGAACTCCTGGCGTACGTAAGAGTAGGAGCCTTTACCGTCCTCCTGCTTCCTCTCCGTCTTCCCGCTGACTCTCAGCTTCCTGCCCACCTGCCTGACAGACAGCTCCTCTGGGGAAAAGCCTTGAGTGTCCAGGGTCAGGCCAAAGCGCTCCCCCTCTTTCTCCAGCTGGCAGGAGAGCGGCTGCACGACCACGCCGGTTGGGAAAGGCTCCGTCTCCTCCAGGATCTTGTGTTGAAGTTTGTCCATCAGCTCCAGACTGTTGCGGAGCTCCTGTAGGTTTCTCTGCAGAACATCCTGCTGGTAGAGCAGAGGTCTGACCTCTGGCCACAGGCTGCGTACAGGCCAGTAGAAGTCCATGAATGGACTGAGGGCAGACTGGAATCCACGAGAGCACAGCATCTTCACTGGGTGTTTAGTGTTGAGTCCTCTTCTTGTGAGCTGAAACACTGTTAAAGTGTCTGTTCTCTTCTGTTCTGCTTGTGTTTTGCTTTCTGTCTCAGCAGTCAGACAGTCTCAGCTTTTATATTCTACCTGGAGGAGTTCCAGACTCTTCAGGAACTTTCCAGTCATTACGACAGCTTTCCACTGGGTGGAGCTGTTACTCAGGAGGGCTGATGTCACCAGATCAGGAAACTTTTCAACTACATTTTGTAGAAAATTCTGATAAAGTTACATAACGGACCAATTTCAGATATGCATGAATGACTGTCATAACAAATGTGATGTTACTGTCATATTCATTTTTCAACAAAATCTGACCACTTCTTCAAGTGAAGATTTGACACAGCAAATTCAAACATTTATTGTGGCCAAAACCAGAAAGAAAACAAATAGTGTTATGTCTAAAAACATAAAAACAATTGTCATCATGTCATGCCTTCAACACATCAGGTATTATTGGTGTATTTATGTGTTTTCACTTTCACAGCTCAATTACTACATATTTTATTTTTGATTTCTCATCAAGCTTATATGATCTCAAAAGTACTAATTTGCATTCATCATCAGTAAGGCAGGAACCTCAAAAGATCCTGTGTCACTCTTTTAATTTTCTGAAAGTGACAGAGTTCATGATAACTATAGGTTATCCGTTTAGTTAGATTTCTGTGTGGCCTCAAACTACACAGCATTTTAGACTTGCATTGATATGTATTGAGACAAACAAAAAGCTTTCATATATTAATAGCTGCTCTAAACTCCATTCAGTTGTAAGTCAAATGTCCAAATATACTTTTAACTATACATCATTAACATGCATAATCAATTTTTTTTAAGAGTTGTAAAAGACCTCTTATAGCACCTGTGTTATGTATGTGTGAAGCATAAAATGACATGTTAGGCTTCCAGCCCTGAACTGATGTGATTAAGTCTACAGTAAGTAAAATGAATACAGACTGAAGTGATTACAAGAGCTATTGCAGTAATAATTGCATCCCTCCGGAGGAGGAAAACAAAAATGAAGGTGAGAGGGCAGAGGAGGAGTGTGCTGACTGCCAGGTAATTCCTCATCAAGCTGAGATCTGGTCCTCAACGTGTGAACAAGAAACAAGCCTGCGATCTACACAGCAGGACCAAGGCGATCATGTGACAGACCAGGTGATGCTGCCCGTTCAGGTGAAAGACTGGGATGAAGATGCTGGTCAAGCTCATGAAGTGCATAAAGAAGCTATACACCACTTGTGATGGTGTTTGTGATGCCGATCCAGTAATAATGAGATATTAAATCAAAATTACAAATTCAGATCTTCAATTTTTGTCCTATTTTATTAAAGAATTAAATGTACTACTGTGGTTTTCAGCCACAGATTTAAAATGATAATAAACACAACAAAGGAAAAGACAGAAAAACTTTTGATACGTTTATTGGTTAAGTCAACTGTTAACGTATAAAAGTACAAATAATCACCATTTAACACTTGCATTAAACATATTTAAAATGTACTCTTAGAACATTGTGTAGCTGAATCCATGTTTTCAGTTTTAAACATATTTATTTATCACGTTCAGTTACATAAATGGAAAAGCACAAACAATTATCATCAACAATTATTAACTGTAGAAAACACACATTTTAGAAACATTGTTAGAACATCATGCAGATGAGTCCATGTTTTCAGGTTTGTCCTGTGTGCTGTTGTCTGTCTCTGAGCTGCTGCCTTCTGTCTGTGAACACACTCTCTGCTCTGTTTTCTCCTCCAAGCTCCTCTTGATAGTCAGCTCTCTCTCAGCCTCCTCCACACTTGGAGCTTTGGCCTCCTGGATGTGGAGCTTCCCGTCTGGTCCCAGGCAGCAGGTGATGGCTTCGGGGTTCAGCCTTTCAGGCAGATCAAACTCCCGTCTGAACTCTTGCCGTACGTAAGAGTAGGAGCCTTTACCGTCCTCCTGCTTCTTCTCCGTCTTCCCGCTGACTCTCAGCTTCCTGCCCACCTGCCTGACAGACAGCTCCTCTGGGGAAAAGCCTTGAGTGTCCAGGGTCAGGCCAAAGCGCTCCCCCTCTTTCTCCAGCTGGCAGGAGAGCGGCTGCACGGCCACGCCGGTTGGGAAAGGCTCCGTCTCCTCCAGGATCTTGTGTTGAAGTTTGTCCATCAGCTCCAGACTGTTGCGGAGCTCCTGTAGGTTTCTCTGCAAAACATCCTGCTGGTAGAGCAGAGGTCTGACCTCTGGCCACAGGCTGCGTACAGGCCAGTAGAAGTCCATGAATGGGCTGAGGGCAGACTGGAATCCACGAGAGCACAGCATCTTCACTGGGTGTTTAGTGTTGAGTCCTCTTCTTGTGAGCTGAAACACTGTTAAAGTGTCTGTTCTCTTCTGTTCTGCTTGTGTTTTGCTTTCTGTCTCAGCAGTCAGACAGTCTCAGCTTTTATATTCTACCTGGAGGAGTTCCAGACTCTTCAGGAACTTTCCAGTCATTACTACAACTTTCCACTGGGTGGAGCTGTTTCTCCAGAGTACTTCATCTTTATCCTGCTTGTGTTTTCAGGAACTCACTTGTATTTGCGTGAGTTTGACACTTGATGTCACTCAATTGCACGTCATTGAGTTAAAGTTGTATTTTACAGAAATTTCCCAAACATTTTCACCAACCTCCAGCAGTATCTCACTTTGCTAAAAATACTAGTTTTTGTTTCATGTGTTCATTTTTTCTCAGTATTACGAGAGCAACACTACTTCTGCTGTCAGAAAACTAATGATAGTTGAACTGTAGTACAAACTACAGTTGAAACTACGCAATTTTGACAAGTAGTAAAATTTGGTTTGTCTTGCCACCATCTTTCCATTTTCTTACTTGTGTTTAGTAGCTCAGTAATCTTCCTCATACGGTTTTTATATTTATATCTGCAATCACATTACTCTAAAGCCACTGTCTGGCTTTTAGTAGCAAAAGCAGTTATAGGAAGAATAGGCTTTAATACAAAGAAGAGAAGAGAAGAGAAGAGAAGAGAAGAACTTACTTTTTAAGTCTTTGTTTTTGTAATTTATTTATAATTCATTATTTTATAATTGTTACGTGTAGACACAGTGACAGCCAGAGTCTCAACCCTCTTCTGTTTTTGTTGGTGTTTTTCTGCAACAGTTTTCATTCTCTGGAGAAGATTCATCTCCTGGGGTTTCATTTCCCATCTCCTCCTCCTGGTAATTCAGCAGGGTAGATGAAGACAATTCTTAAAACTTTCTTTGTTTAAATGGAAATTTGTCTAGCTACTTCCTGGTTTTCTTTTATTTCTTGTACATTAAGTTAGTATATTAGTTAGTATACATATAATCAAGAGAATATTACATAGATGGAAATTCACACCTTTGTTTAAACACCCACAACTGCTGTACTTTACTAAATGGGTATTTAGACCTTTTTGCTAAATCAGTATTCAGTATTCAGTAAAATTCAGTATTTTCAGAGATAAACATTTATTTGTCCTTGAACATACATTGTTGGAATCTTTGAGGGTACCAACAAATAGCATTTCTGCTGGTTAGGCCATCTCCAGTAACACCTCCACCCATTTCAATTTTAAATAAATCTTTCAATAAATAGTTAACAAGATATCATCGTCGTCAATCACTTGTATTCAGTATTTCTTGACTTCAAAACCCATCAATTGGGAAAGCAATTCAGTCATTGTTGGGTTTTGTGTTTTGTAACAATTAGAAAAATAATTTGTAATGTCTATGGGCCCGTTTTGAAACAGCACTATGCTTGTTGCAAATTAACTTTGCCTGGCTAAAAGAATGTGCATGAATTCACCACGATCAACTGCATTTTAAATATTGGGTACAGTGGATGTAAGACATTTAAAAATGACTTAAAGAAATGATTCAAATTGATTAAAATAAGGGAAAACACAAATCCATGTTAACTGGTGTTAACGTGTTAACATATCACACATAAACATAAAGTATTCTCTTTATAGCATATAACATTTTATATTTTCTTTAAAAAATAAAACTTCCATGTTGAGCGGGTACAAATATATACCAGTATTGAAGTACCATGTATGTGCCCTTACTGTTGAATGCCCTCATAACAAAAGTACGCTTTGAGGTAGATCAATTTCCTACTCAGTGTTACATAACTCCTCAGAGGAAAGGTACAGTACTGCACATTGCATGTAATGCCTGCTTGACATGGAGATGCAATCATGAAGAGGTGTGTATTTTCCAAATGATTGTGGTGGTGCTCAGTGAATTTGTTTGTTATTTGACAGGCAAATGAGTTTCAGCATTGACCCGACAGATTCTGAAGCTGCTTCCACAGAGTCAGCATCTCCTTGGGACTCCGTCTGTGGACAAGCAGAACAGATTTATAAGCACATGGGTTGCCCCTGTCTATCTCTGGGAGATCAAATGTTAAAAATCCTGGATGATGGCTTGGAGAGAGCCCAAGTCTGTGCAGGCACATGCCTAGATACACGTCGTCTATTGGGAAGAGGCGCACCCTCTCAGACACCTCTTTCAATCGCAGTGCAAGTGAGCCAGAATACACCACCCCTCCTCCACCAGCGTAAGGTGGGTACCGGCCTTTGTAGAAACGTTCTGGTATGTAGTATTTAGTGGATGGCTCACGGTTTGGCATTGCATTATTGATTACATCCCCCACAAACAAATTAAATTCCATGTCAGTTTCATTTGTATAGGTTTTCAACAGGTTGTGCTCATCCCATTGCTTGTGCAGGTAATCCAGAAGGGCACCTGTTCGAACCAAGACATCATCGTCCCCCTTGAACACAAAGATGGCAGTGGGGCAGTATTGCTGTAGCCAGTGCCAGAACAGCAAGTCCTTAAGAGTCAGGTTAAAGAAAGTGTCTCTGAAATCCCACTGCAGGATATCCCTGAATTTCTCATTCTCAAGCTCCAGGAGGTTTTTGAGGTCTGGGTGAGGACCTGTACTTGAGTCCTGTCGTCCAAGCAGAAACACTGTGCGGACTAAACCGACTTTCTTTGTGAATTCCCCATTCAACAGTCCACTGCGTCCCCATGTTTCACGTATAGCCTGCCTGTTTTCAAAGTTTCCAACTTGAGATTTGATGGCCATGATGAGGATGGGAGAATCTAGATCAAAGCTCTTATTATTCCTCCTACAGATACCAGGCTGATTAATAAGGAGGGGATACTCCCTGCAATGCATTGACTTGATAAATGCCTGCATTTGTTCTGGCAAGCTGCTGAAATCATGCATACGAGGGACTGCACATTTACGTGACACACAGTCAGAAAGGCATTCATCTTCGATTTCCGATAAGACCTTAGTTTTTGATTTCCTGAATGTTCCAGTTATGTTTCCACGTAATATGGGATTGTGCTGACGGTCCCAAGCATGCTGTAACTGGTTCCACAGTGCACTGTCCTCCAGACGGAGATTCCAGAAAGGACCAAGTGGGTGAGAGGCCAGTGTGGAGGTGTTATCAGAAGCCCCTGGTGCGATGTAGTGGATGGTTATTTTTGGAGGAGTGTAAGAGATGGTGACAAATATGGAAACCATGACATAAATCAGAAGGTGGCCAGTCATCATGCAAGGCAGCAGGCACATGCACAGCAGTCTCCCATTGCATTTGCAACATCTGCCCATTGCCTGTAGTGTACAAATGAGACACACACATGGACACACATAAAAATACACAAAAATTACTATAACAGAACTGAGACTACAGTGACAATGGTATACATGAGTTTTTATGGCTAACACTGCAGGTAACTCTCTTGAGTTTCTGTCTCCTTGGTGACGGTCCAGTGAGGGTTATTATCTGTTCCTGTCTACATACTCAGAGCATCATCCAGTACCTACCTGCCAGGGGCCACACAGCCCCTGTAGACACAGTGTGGAACATTTAATATGCAACAAAGACATCAACTCCCTATTTCCTTAGTTATTTTTCAAATGTTGAAAAAACACTGCCATATTATTTTGCCCTTGGCTTCAAAAGAGTATTTAATAAGGGCTTAACAAGACCTAGACCAATGATTTATTTTTCCTGCTCTTTTTGGTCAGCAACACTGTTTCTTTAGACCTGTTTCCATCCTAATATTGCCTGTCAGCCTAATAGTCTCAAGTCTCCTACATAATGTTTTTCTATAGCCTATACAACAAAGTCAATGAAGATGAAGATTAAGCATAAAATTACTCACAGGTGTCTTCGTTGGTTAAGCCGACCGAGGTAAAAGATGGAATGACTTGTGGTCTCCACTTTTTGTTTTAGTGTTTTCATCCGGCTTGTTTATAGGCTGGTTATAACGTGGCAGGTCTGTAGCGCATCATTTATGTCCATAATGACGAGGGATAAAGAGAAACATCCTTTAAATCTGTAACAGGCGTTCACACAAGGTAGTAGACAGCCGCAGCTGAGCAACAGGTCCCAAGTGAGTGTGTGCACAGAGCATGCGCCTTTGTCTCCACCACAGTGAGTTAAGAGGAAAATACACACAGGTTGGATGTCTACGATCCGTGCTGACGCTATGTGTGCTGACACAGCCTGATATGAGCTTGGAAAGCAGCTTCATTAAGTTCTGATTTCTCCACAGACAAACGCTTTGATTTGCATGCAGGTGCTGCAGGTGCATATATCTGTATATTTGCATGATGTGGCCAGTTGGTCTATGAAAGGAAAGGTTGACCCAACCGCAGCTCACTTATCTCCCAGTGATTGTCTTTTTCTGTATGAAAAAGCATGGAAAAAAGCACATAATACAATATTTCATGCTTTGCACTTTGGTAGGCTTCTGTATCTCATTTGTATGCAGTTATGAGTGAAGGAATAGATAACGTAATTGCTGTAGATTAATACATTCATAAACTAAGCGTGATTAGACTAATTAAAAAATATGTAGAACATTTAAGAAGAAATAGGCTTTAATGTTTATCCTTATCCTCTGGGCTACTATACAATATTCATAAGTAGTAGTAGTTTGTTAGTACCAGTACAGTTTGGTTTATCTTTAGTGTTAGATACTTCAGCCTTAATAAAAATGCATATCGTACGAGTATCTGTTCAACCACAGAGTTGCGTGTCAGCTTTGAAAGATAGAGTATTGTGAAAGTAAAAAACGTAAGTGCTAACACTATTTTATTCTTTTAATTGTATTCCTGACTCTGTACTATCCTATTCTATTGAATTGACGAGGTACAGTACTTCTATTATGCAATTGTAAAAGGACAATCAAGGTAGTCACTGATACCCATCACTGACATACCTTCGTACGTAACAACATGTGACGGACGCAACCTCAAACCAATAGAACACACGTTTGTCAACAGGTTATCGACTGAAGCCCAGGATTCAGCCAATAGGAAGAGAAATAAGGCGGGGCATAATGGCGTCGGGCTGCTGTTTTGTTTTGCATGAAGCGATACATGTTTGGTTGAGCTTTGAATGAGGGGCCATCATCCCGGCGGCTCAGAGGTGGAAAATACAGTTTAAAGTCTCCTTGGTTGCATTTAAAATGAACAAGAAGGCTTTTCTCACATGTACCTGAGTGACTGTTCAGCGTTCTTTCGTCTCTCGTTGGGTAAGTGTGTTTTTAACAATGAAACTGATTTGAATTGTTAGCGAGAAAACATGCAACAGACCTGTTTATTTGTCTGTGACACAAAGTAGCAAGCTTGCTAGCGGATTTTTCGTACTCTTTTTTTTTTCTTTTTTTTTCTGGAGGTGAGGGGAAAGGGGTAGGGGGGTGGAGGAGCTATCAGTCATTTCGAGACAAAAGAAATCTGAATAATTCCACTTTGTTTGTAGATCACAGCAAATGGCATCCAGCAGTGAAATGAACTGGCTTTTTGTGGCTTGTCAAAGTCTGTATCCACTGACTGCTTAGTCTGAATTGCCGTTTGTAGCGTTAGCTTATTCTCCAAGCCGTGTGTTTTGTGTAACGTTATGGTTTCGGAGAAGTAACCCAAACATACAGTTTCTCACAAAAAGACGAAACGCTGCAGACAAAATAACGTTGTTTATTTTGCCTACAAGGCCTCGATAGCCGTGGTCAGCATTTCGAGTAGACGTATACATTGTGGCCACATCAGCACGTTTTGTGCTTTTTGTTCCTTACATTAAGACTTTCTGTTCAGTTTGAAAAGCTCCCACATATGACAAGGTCTTGTCCCTGGGATCCCCAACCACACTCCTCCTCCTCCTTTGTCCCCCTTTAGGACAAGGAATACCCATAGTCCTAAATTAAAGTTTGTTTAGTCTTTATTTAACTAAATAATTACACTGCAGTGACCCCAATGAAGTACTAACGACCCACCATATTTTACAGCACACTGTGTTTTTCCGGTCTTTTTCTCTTTCTCTCAAACAGTTTATGTAATGTATTCCAGCCCCAATGGTTATTTGAATGTTTAGACAATATCAGAAAACTGCAGGTACTAAAATTAAGACTGTAGTTAATTATTTTCAGGAATGTTCTGTCTACCTCTGAAAGCCATTCATACTCTTGTACTATTGGTAAGCAGTCCAAGGGTTAAGCCTGTGAAATTAATTCTTAGAAGGAGCTTGGACTTTCAGAGTAACATGCCAAGGACAGTGATCCTTTCCTCCCTGGCAACTGACATGAGAAATGTGCATTACTGAGTGTTTTTACCTGTATTTATTTAAGTGTCATTGATTAGTAATCCACTGACCTGATCTAAACACAACCAGTGTTTCTCTTTTGAGAAGACTGGCCCCCCAGAAAAAGATAAGTATTCAGATTTGATGTAATAATTAAATTAGAGTATTTTCCAAAGTTACTTATACAGTTTCTCATCTGAACATTGTTGTTGTAAAACAGGTAGTTTATCATCTGACAAATTTGATAAAATAGTCTTAAGAAGTGAACTGTGAAACTCAGAACGGTGATGTTTGGTGTGAATAGGTCAGGACATTTTATCCGATGAGGCTTTAAGACCCTGCTCCCGAGCAGGATTTAATACTCTGATGCTGCTCAGTTTTCGTATGGGGGGTTGAGTGCTGGTTTTGATAATGGGATAGGTTTAACATAGGATTAACACAGGATTAGTATGTATACTGACATAGATTCATCACCTCAGACATAAATTCCTCCCCTCTCAGTGAAAAACGTGCTTGAACCTGGCTGTAAGTTATCTTTTTTGAAGGTTGACCAAGGAAAATAAACCATATATTGTAACACAGGATCATATGCACCCTCGCCATTTGGAATAATTCTGCAAACATACAGGGTTTGTTTGAGATTTGATGTGTTTTGTGCAGATCTACACTAAGTACCTGACCTGTGACTTTTCAGTCTGGTATACAATATATGATGAGATGCTATTAATTCAAAACTGGCCGATAAATGTGGCATTTGAAGAGATAACATTGCCCAGGTTATTATTGGAACTGAAACTGAGATCTGTCACACTTAATATAGTGAATCAGCCTTACCATGTATAGTTTTTTACTGGTCTTTTGTAAGATGGCAAACCTGTGCAAACAGAAGTGTTTAATTTTGTTATTATTTGTTATATCAAATAAAGCACCAAATAGTATTGCACAGTAGTCCACAGTAAAGTGCACACCAGCCGTCAAGTATATTAATCAAATGTCGACCAACAGAGGAGCGAGTGTTGAATGTGAAAAAGAACCAGTTAGTGTGTGCAGGGTGTGCAGTGCTATGACTGCAAGTCTGGCTGATACATACAAGTACTGTACACGGTGGGAGAGTTACCAGCAGGGGGTTATGGTAGAAATGTGATAGTTTTGGCTCTGGGTGGAAAAATTGCTTGTCTGGATGTGTTGGCATAATTAATGTCATTATTTTAGAAAAAAATGTTATGCACTGATTTGTTCATTAGACTTTTCATCGTCTTTACTGTCTTTTTTTGTTCACCTGTGTTTCACCTGTATTTCTGTGTGCTTTCTCTTTTTCTTAGGTTTTTTTAGATGCACTCCTCTCTGCTCCTAATGTTTTGAGCTTTCCATCTGAAGTCTCCTCAAGACTGCTCAAGACCAATGCCTTAGTTCTGACTAGACATGAACTAAAAACATACATAGATATAATCTGTGTATAGTTCTTTAAAATTCTCCTCAAGAAATCAGACAACATCCCATCACCCATACCACCCTCCTTCCCCTCTCTCTTTTTCGATTTACGTCAGATCACGAGGGGCATCAAAACACACTTAAGACATACAGACACGCATACACATACAAAAGCCACAATGTCCTCCATCCTTCCCTTCACTCCCCCAGTCGTGAAACGCCTCTTGGGTTGGAAGAAGACTCCAGCAGGGAGTGGAGGAGCAGGGGGAGGAATTGGAGGAGTAGGGGAGCAAAACGGAGGAGGACAAGAGGAGAAATGGTGTGAAAAAGCTGTGAAGAGCTTAGTGAAGAAGCTGAAGAAGACTGGGCAGCTGGATGAGCTTGAAAAAGCCATCAGCACGCAGAACAGCAACACAAAGTGTGTCACGATACCCAGGTGAGATGAGCATACACACACACATAGACATATTCCAAATTTCTGTGTCTTCCTGACTCTGCCTTGTAGATGCTTACACACACACACCATCTGGTTTTTATCAGAAAGAATACTAACAACCATGTTTGCCAAGACATTTAAGTAAAGCACACACTGCCTTGCCTTTTACATGGTCCTTGACATAATACACACAAAAACAACTGTACTTTAGTAGTTACACATTTGTCATCATACTCAGGTACAACAGACGTGCTTGGATACATTTGAGAATCTTGAATTTTGTTTGATAAATGTCTTAAATAAGTAGCAAAATGAATCGAGTTGCAAATTGTTTCAGCACTGACACATTTGAAGTTGTGCTCCCATTAACACACACATTTGCAGTCCCTGTGCATTGGTATACCACAACACTACCAACACAGATCAGCACAGCAAAGTGTGTCAACACACATGAAAGCAAGAAGGAGGCTAACGGGCACCCACAAACTTGCTGAAGGTAAAGTATGTGTTGTGCAAGAACAGGTCCACTTCCTCATTCTGTTGTTCCATAGCTTAGCAAGGCAGCAGAAGTGAAACCTGATTGGAGGAAACAGATGTCAGACACATGATGCCAACCAAATTTGGCTCTGCGCTGAGCTTAGGATTCATAAACTGCATGCAGACAATGTATCCGTGCATTCAGACTGTGTGCAGCATTGTTGATCAATTGCTGCAAGTGTGACAGGCTCTGACTACTCTGTGGTCTTTTGCAGCTACACAATTCTGAACCGCCAAACTGTTTCAGTATCACCTCTCATCTCATTACATTGATTAGATGGGATGATGTAGCTTATTGTAAAGTGCTTCTTAGATATGATCACAGGAATTTAATCAAAACAAAGTACATTGAATGACTTGGGATCTTATAATAGACTCCAACATTTAGTTCCAACATTTTTTTAAAATCCTGGTAACAGCATGAGTTTGTTTTGCTCAATGTTCAGCACTGGCTGCATCACCTAATGAAGCAGTCAATGCCCGATTCAGTTCTAAAGAAATGCTATTCTTTGGTACATACCACATCCCTCTCAATCTCACAGGCTGTTTTATTTAAGAGGTTGAAGAGGTTGGGCACTATTAACAAAATAAAGAAAGTCTGAGGCCTAAAACA
This sequence comes from Scatophagus argus, assembly GCF_020382885.2. NCBI lineage: Eukaryota > Metazoa > Chordata > Actinopteri > Scatophagidae > Scatophagus > Scatophagus argus. The sequence continues at coordinate 13,220,522 of NC_058512.1, forward strand.
AAGCTGTAGAAAGAAGAAATAATTAAAAAAAGGAATACCGGTACTTATGAAAGCGCTGCAAAACTGTACTTGATGTACATTTAATGTGAAAAGTCTCATCACCTCTTTGTCAAGGAGCAAAGCTGCATTGGAAAAACGACATAAAAAACAACTTTCTGTTATACCTGCACATATTTTGCTGAAAACCAAACACCTTGAGCTCAAATTGCTTCAGATTTTTTCTCAGCAGAAACTAATTTGTGTTCTCTTTCTAAAACCTTGTGCACCCAAGTCTGCTAATAGTCAGTACTTAGACTGATTTTTTTTTTTTGTAGGTCATGTGTCTTTCAGTATAGATTTCCCCTGTGTTGCATGACTATGTACACGAGACAAGACACCAGAGCAGGTGAAACCTTATCATGACAAAGGTGGAGAAATCAGAAGAGCATGTGATTACGTCAATCAATCCACTGAGGAGATAACTAGGCCCCTCTGTGAAGATTTTATGAGCGTCCCTTCTCAGATTTTCTGTGTGATCTACCCTCTCTATCCTATTTCTCTTGCAGTTTTCTATAATTATAAACTATCAATAACAGAATTTGTAAGATCATCTTTTCTTACGCCACACTCCACACCCATCTCAGCCACAGATCACCTGGAGCTCATGGGGGTTTAGTGTCCTCTTTGAAGACATTTCGGTAGGGCAGTATTTCTTTAAAATGGTGTCTTGAACCTGGGTCTTTCAGTTCATTCATTCCAGATCAGTACACATCGTGGGAATCAAGACTTAATTTGTACCATGCGCTACAATGCAGTCTAAATAAATCTGGTTTGCATTTGACTAGACAGCAATCAGAGTATTTGTATTTAGAACATTATTGACTTCCAGGTGAGAAGGTGTAGTAGTGGCAAGCAAAACAAAGGCCAGGTCAGGAGAGGTGATGGTCATGTAGTGTTTTTTATCCCTTTATCATGAAAAGGTTTGTTTTTCTAAGACTCTTGTAAAATCAGAAGGTGTTGTTTCCAAGTGGGTAGATAGTTTCTCAGCAGTCCTCTCTGTAGTCCTCAGATTGGTGGCTGACTTTGCAGTGCAGCTCAGTGGAGCAACTCAATACAGTGAATGTACTGCTACTGTGAGCATAAAGCTTGGTAAAGTATGAGGCAGGGCAGTTCTAGAGTAATATGACTCATATAACAATATACAGTATATGTTGGTATATACTCTATGCTGAATAGTAGATCTAATACAGGTCTCATTGTTGAGGAAACTGAGAAATGAAGTGAATTTCTGTAAATGTAATAATGGGTAAAAGGAACACAAAAAGCATAACATGTTCACCAGTAGAACCACATGAGACAGAAGTGGCTGATGCCAGGCCTCTCTCTTTCTTCACTCTGAGGAATGTAGACCAGATTGCAGCTTCTAGAGTGGTACTGATAAGGTGATGTTGGTGTTAGAGATTTGAATGAGTTGAATAATGCTGCTATCTTCAAATCTCTGAACCTAACCCTTAGGTTTTTTTTTTCAACTCTATGATGAGTCATATCACCTATAGATTTTGCTTTACTACTTATGGATCAGATTGACATTGGCTTGCTTGAAACAGCTACATTTTGGGGGCAGCCCTGCCACCGAATCGTAGGTCAGGATGTGCTACTTGACGGTGCTCTGTGGTTTTTGGTAGATAGCACTTCAGGCTCTCGATGCATAGCTCACTTCCCTTTGAACACAGTGCAGTAACATTGATAAAAGGTAAAGATAATATGATCTGCAGTTCTCTCTCTATCAGCTCTGTTTTTTTAGAGGGGTGTGGTTGAGGAGGATGTCTGGAGGATTCTCCAGAGATAGCAAGTGGGTGACTTTGTAGATTTCTGTTTGAGTGGAGGTAAGAAGTAATGTAACAAAGAAAGAGTTTAATGGTGTGACTGTGTGTAGAGGTAGGAGGATCGGTAGCTTCTTGAGTGCTGACAGAAATGTTGATGACCTCAAAAAATGATAAAGGTTTCATGTTTTGAAAAAGGGTTATCATCAGCCATATTGACGTTTTGCAAATAATCCAGTACAAGTACTACCTGAACCTCTTACAAGTCCAGCTTTAAAGCTTCAGACAGACTTGTAGTAGAGTGGATGGGGATCAAGAGTCTTGCTCAGAAAGAGGGTTTTTAGCAGAGACACTGTAGGGATTGTACCAGTGACCTTTAAGTGAGGAAAGAAGAAGGCAAGACATTAGAGATAGTCTACACAGGGCTCGTATTCGTAGAACTCTTTTAAGTGGGCTGATAAGTGTCGAGATAGCAGGTCTTGTACAGACAGGTCTGGCAATTACTTTGCTCTGATCAGACAGCAGAATCTCCTCTTCTGTTCTTCATTCCTCGCCTCTTCTTCATTCCTCTCCAAGACAACAACTCATAAAAGCTTTAGAGAACAAGATAGCAGTCCGAATGTGTGCTTTTTGAATTCATACACACGTATGTATTGAATTTGGTTTTGCTGTCGTTATGTCTTGACACACTTTGTGTATTCTATTGATTTTTTTTTACCTCATTGTTGTGTTAATGAATACATTTCCTGTTTATTTCACATCATACTTCTCACTTCTTAGGAATAAGGGCTGTCACAATATCAGATTTTTACTCCACGATTATTCAGGCCAAAAGTATTCACCATAACAATGTGTTATAATAATATATCTATCTATAGAAGAGGTAAAAAAAAATGTGCTGATGGTCAAAATCATCTTTAACTTTATTTTGTGTTTTTGTGCTTTTTTGGCAAAGGATGTACACTCTACACAATGAGTGTAGAGAGAGTCTGTGAACATAACTATGAAATGTTGTGAAAAGAACAATTTCACACATTAACATAATATTGTCATATATATTAATAACACAAATCACAAAATCAGTATTTAATGTACCAGTTATCATCAATACCGGTATATTGTGACAGCCCTATTAGAAATACTATGCAGATATGTGAATTGTGCATGTTGTTCACATATTAGGTGTTGTCAGGAATTGTGGGAACATTGTTAACATTGTAGCAAGTTATGAGCAAAATGATCAGGCATGTTCTTTTTCACATCTGTGCACATTATGAGTATGATTACACAAGAAGGAAAGGGGTATCGGAAGATGAATTCATCTGGTATTGCCTCTGGTCTAGAAGTTTGAACAAGCGGCCACAATTCCATCCCATCTACCTCCTGCAACAGCTGTTTGCACCACACCACTCGCTGTCCAATTTGGATCTGTTACTCGATCAAGTGTCATCCATTTAGTGTCTCTTATTGAAAAGCACAAGGGTGGATTTTTTTTTAAATTTCCTTCCTTGGTGCCAGTAAGAGACCGACTGTACATGTCTGTGATTTCATCCTACTAATTTGGAATGAAACACTTCATGTTTCTCATCTGTTAGCTTTTATTTTTATTGTTTTTGCATTTGTCCTCTGTGTGCGTTTTGTGTGTACATGTGTGCATGTGTTTGTGTTTGCGTGTGTGTGTGTGTGTGTGTAGTAATTGCTCAGATCTATGGGGTCTAGGCTCAGGCCACACGATAGAGCAGTGGGACTCTACAGGCATGTACGGATATCCTGACCATAGCAGGTGAATATACTCACACTCAAACACAAAATGAGTCAACAATCTCTATATATCTCTATTCCTTCAAAAGCTGCACAGGAAAAATGTCACCACATTAATGTCCATCTGTCTTTCTGTTATCTACCATATCATTACAAACTGGCTTGAAGACTGTCTAAAATGTAATTGCCTGTCATAATACAGCCTTATCACTGCCATCAGGGTAATAATGCTTTATATAATACAGACAAAAAGAAAAGAATTCAGATGTATTTCTGTGAAAATGTGTGTGTAACAAGTGGAGCTGAAATATGTCAAAATCTATTATATCAAGCATAATTTAAGCAGCGATTGTGTTGATTACTCATTTAAATACATGAACAAAGATGGGTTTCATGGTAATTTCCACATATATGCTTTGCCTTTAAAAAGATTCATGTGTTTTGTTTTTACAAAGGGAATTTTAGAGCAGCAGTTTCAGAGATCATTTTGACTGTGCAGTCACTCTTTCCAACTGTGCTGATGAGTCTCATAAAATAAGATTTAGCCATAAAATTTATCAGTGTCCTTAGCTGGTTGGCACATTGGTAGCCTTCCTTGTCTGCTCCTGTATCTTTTCTATTTATTGTTGCCTTGGTGCATACTACCAAACCAGAAATTCAAGGGAGCACAGATTTCTTTTAACATCCTCCCAGTTTGTAGTCTCCTGTAAGACTTGAGCACTTCATTGAGCTATTGGCTATCCTCTCACCCATCCTTCTCAGGTCACTGGATGGGCGTCTCCAGGTTTCCCATCGTAAGGGCCTGCCCCATGTCATCTATTGCCGCCTGTGGAGATGGCCCGACCTTCACAGCCACCATGAGCTGAGGGCCATTGATGCCTGCCAGTACGCTTTCAACCTCAAAAAGGATGAAGTGTGTGTCAATCCCTACCATTATCAGAGAGTGGAGACACCTGGTAATAACCCTTGAAAATGATTTGTGTGTTTCTTAGTTTTTATTTTTAAGTACTGCTGGCTTTGATCTTCAAGGTACCCTCTAGTAAGTCTATAATCATGACTGCCAGGGCAGCTGAAATTTCTGAAGTTCATTTTGCCATTTTTTGCCATGGAAACTAGTCTAGATGTGTTTTTCACATGTTCTTAAAAAGTAGACTTTTTTGTTGGAGCACACTTTGCTCCAAAAGGTGCGTTTAATTATATCATTTAATTTGTTTTGCCAATCGTGTTTGCCTCTGTCAGCAACGCTTCCTTTTCTCTACAGTGCTGCCTCCGGTGTTGGTGCCACGCCACACAGAGATTCTGACAGAACTTCCGCCTCTGGACGACTTTACAAACTCCATCCCTGAAAACACCAACTTCCCTGCTGGTATAGACCCTCCTAATAATTATATACCAGGTCTGTATGAAGGGGTGTGTTAAAATTTTTTCTTCAAAAAAATCTCAGTCTTTTTCATTATGTGCAGAACTGAGTTACTTAAAATGTATCCTAATGTTTGCGTGGTGTGTGTTTTTAACAGAGACCCCTCCGCCTGGCTACATCAGTGAAGATGGAGAGACCAGTGACCAGCAGATGAATCAAAGTATGGAAACAGGTAGACAAGATGTGTGTTGTGTTAGTTAACATGCAGCTTTGTATCCTACTGTGTGGGGGGGGGGGGGGGGGGGGAAGACACGCTACAAGGGTGAGCAGATCAGTTATAACAACTTAAAATCACACTACTAACAAACATGTGAGCGTAAACACTACAGACAATATCAGTAACATTAAACAGCACAGCTTATACAATCTGTACATCAAATGTAACATATTACAATAGGTTGATTTATGATATACGTCACATCTTTCTTAAAGGCTCTCCAGCAGAAATGTCACCCAGCACCCTGTCGCCTGTCAGTCATGGCCTTGGTAAGGTTTGCTTTATTTTTATTTCTGTTTTCTTCAGTTTTACTTTATTTGAAGTGTTATTGACAGCCAAGGTAGTTTCTAAAAGTGTCATATTAAAATGGTCTGAAATCCCAAAAATTATGCTCTAAAATTGAGAAACATTTGAGGATTTCAAACAAACAACATGCAAAATGTCTCCTCCTTGCTTTCTTTCAGACCTTCAGCCAGTTACTTACAGTGAACCAGCTTTCTGGTGCTCAATAGCCTACTATGAGCTAAACCAGCGAGTCGGAGAGACATTCCACGCCTCACAACCATCTCTGACAGTCGATGGCTTCACCGACCCTTCCAACTCTGAACGATTCTGTCTCGGCCTTCTCAGCAATGTCAACAGGAACGCAACTGTTGAAATGACAAGGAGACATATAGGTACAAGTTCAGCGCTTTATTGTTTATATGCTGTTTTAAATTTTTATTTTATATGGTATTGCAGAATCCATGTCACGACAGAATGTGACTCCAGTGACAGAGACAATTTATGATTTATTTGAACAAGTTAATTGTATCATTACAGACAAGGCAACATGTAAAGATGAAGGGAATTTATTGGATCACAAAAAAGATTGAGACTCTATCATGGCAAGTTTGTGGGAAATACTGCATTAAGAGAATTTTAAATGTATTTTACTTAGGACATGTTGTTGAATAAGCATGATATTTTCTATAGCACAAAATTCATGATTTCTTCCTATTGATTTATGTTTTCCTCTCATACTTTTACTTTTTTTTTTTTTCCTGTGTCACACACTGCAGGTCGTGGTGTGAGGTTGTATTATATCGGAGGGGAGGTGTTCGCAGAGTGCCTCAGTGACAGTGCCATTTTCGTCCAGAGTCCCAACTGCAACCAGCGATACGGCTGGCACCCTGCCACAGTGTGCAAGATACCACCAGGTTTAAACACATTAACAGTTTGCTAATATTAATAATATATATAATTCTTAATATATTTACAGTCTTGACATTCATTCTCATAAAATGGATAGAAATCCTTCTCTTCCTCTTAGTTGGCAGCTTGCATCCACAAAAAAAGTTAGTACCACCAAACAAAACTTTCTGACTGTTTGCACATAGCGGCTTACTTTTTATGATGAAAATAGCCCTAACCGAATAGCGGGACATTACTTTTTGTTTTCACCTGATATCAATAGAATGAAGCTTGAGGAAGAGCACTAATGCCCTCCACAATGTGACAGTTTTTCTTCGACTCCCACCCACACACACTGACTCATCTGTACCCGTCTAACTTTGAACATTTCATTCCTGGCCAAATGAGCAGTGTGAACAATATCATTACTGAGGGAGAACTGTACCAAAAGGGAACAAGGAATTTGTAGACATTTAGGGGTCGAACTTGTCAGCCCTGTGGAGAATAATCACAAGCATACAATACACCCACACCTCACAATTCCTCTGCTTGGTGCTTTTAAGTTAAGTTCACAGAAATGGCAAAGTAAATGCATTGTTATCAATTAGTTCACAGGTAGCTTTTGAGTTTACCAAATACATCAATCACTAATTCAAATGTATCAGACTTTATCAGGGATAGGGCAAAAAGTACCGGAAGTATGGTCACTGCTATCCCAATGTTTCACAATCCACCCTCCTCTACCAAGATGGAGAAAGTTCTTCGATGTCTGAATTAAATCTTTCTGATGGTGCTGACCTACTTATGCTTCACCCCCTTTTTTTAGGCTGTAATCTAAAGATCTTTAACAACCAGGAGTTTGCTGCACTGCTGGCCCAGTCAGTCAATCAGGGGTTTGAGGCAGTCTACCAACTAACCAGGATGTGCACCATCAGAATGAGCTTCGTCAAGGGCTGGGGAGCAGAATACAGGTATGTTGCACTCTCAAGCACATCATTGTTTTTTGTTTTTTTTTAAACCATCATCCAGGATGAGTGGGGAGTTGTAGCTGTCTGGTCAGACCAGAGGATAGCAAATAAATTTAATTTGTGCATCCTTGTTAAAGATGTTGGAACATTGGTGACATAAAGGCTATTTGCAGGCTGTGGAGTGGCTGCTGTTGGTTGTGGCTAGTTTTGTTTGTGGCAAAATGGACATGAAGAGTTCACAGTGCTTTTCATTTGGTAGAGCAGTATTGTATAACTCCACCACAATATTTAAGCTTTGACTGGCTGATATCATGTTGGTCCAGTCAGTGCCCAGCAAATGCACTGAGTGTCCAAATGCCATTTAGTGCATACAGCAACGGCACTACCTGCCCTGAACACTGACTCACAAGCTGATGTCATATTCCCTCAGCTTAATGGACTGAACTCCGGTAAGGCTACAAATCTCACAGCGACATCTTTGAGAAAAAAGGCACGACTGCTTAAAGCTAAACAAATGCACTCACGAAGATATGTTTGTCAGTAGTTGTACTGCAATCCGTTTTGAAAAAAAGTGACTCGAGCCGAATCTGGATATTATACCAACGGGTCACATGGTCTAAAAAACACTTTAGATTTGACCCTTAGATTTTGACTCTCTGCTTCCTGTGCGCAGGAAAAATATACATAAAAATCTAGGGAGTGACAGTGTACATTATGTAAACAAGTGTCTGAAAGCTAAAAGGTTTGTGCACACTCTTATCTGCCCGGCATGTGTGTAATTTCTATTACATTCCTCTGTTGTAAAATGTCAGATTACAGGGCATTTGTCTACATCTCTCTGTCTTTGTGGCCCTCCAACCATCCACCCTGCAAACATCTGCTCTGCTCCTGGCTCTTCTTTGTGTTGCACCACCCCAGGAACCAGACAGCAGCATTTGTGGGGGTGGTTGGCTTGTCCTCACTGGTCAGGGTTGAGCCCTTATGTAGCCTGTCTGGTTAACAGTCAGTGTCTCTGCTGTTTGTAGAGCCCAGGCCAAGACTGGCAGCACCACAGAGCAGTCAGCTGTATTTGGTCATCTGGTCAGACCTTGGCAATGCAAGCTCCCAATCACTTTTTATTTGCTGTCAGTCACTTTAAGAAAAGTTATTTATATTTAGTGATTCAAATCAGAATCATTCAGAATTTCATTGTAAAAGCTTTTATGCAACTTTAATCTAATAATGGGAAAATAATCAATATGAATGCTTCTTTGTCAAACATTATCATTTTAGTACTGAAAGAAAATACTACTCCTTAATTATAAATGTGACTAATTTATCCCTTACCCCCCTTTATTGCAACAGACGTCAGACCGTAACCAGCACTCCCTGTTGGATTGAGCTTCATCTCAACGGCCCCCTCCAGTGGTTGGATAAGGTGCTGACCCAGATGGGCTCACCATCAGTGCGCTGCTCCAGTATGTCCTAAACAGGGTTCTGCCGCTGCCTACACAGAGTCAAAGTGACATTTAGCAACATTAGTATGTCCTAAGGGAAACCACCATGCAGTCTTAAACTGATTACTAACAACATTATGAAAACACAACAAAAACAAAGAAAAAAGAGGATTACACAATGGACCTGGTGGATGGGAGAGTGACATCACTGATGGACAATGGTGGAATGTTAATAGTGATGTCAGAGTGGGCCTGATCACCTCAGGCTCTGTTGGATTAATGCTGACATTCCAGTAATCATGGACCTAATAAGTGAAATCACCCTGCAATATAAAAATGTCAAGACATGGAGTGATGTCATAATGGACCAGACTACATTCATATTTTTTGGTATTTGACTGAGGTTCTGCACCAGACACACAACTTAGGACAGAGTTTTACTGTCTCCAATGACTCGAGAACAGCTGCTTCGGGGTTTGAACACGTGACCTTACAGGACAGTCACTCCAACCACTAGTCCCACCATGCCGCTTCACTACCTACCAGCCACAGCACAACTTTGATTCAGTGTGTCAGGCTTCCTTTTTACACAAGGTTGAGCAACAGTAGTACTGCCACTCCAGGCTCATGTTCAACCAAAGTCAGCTCCATGCCTGGACATGATTTTTTTTTGCTGCATTTTCTTCGTGACTTCCATTTTTATCTGAGGTTTCCACTTTTCCTGCTTTTTCCTAATCAGTCTTGTGCTGCCGTGATTACAGTTCACCTGACTACGCTGGGCTGACAGTCTTCAGCTCTTAAAGGGGAGACCACCAGATCAAGTTGATGTCTAATATTACATAACCCATCTTTACATGTTCACATGCACACACGTACACAAACAAACCTTTGCCCTTCATGCACCACTTAACTTTATATTTTAACACCTTTGCCTTGACATAACGACAAATCATTTCTTCTGTGGTGTTTAATGTTTAGTGTTGATTGGTCCCGTTCAGCCATGAGTGTGCAGTGGGCAGATGCTTGAGTGTGTATGAGCTGAAACAGAGGACTTTGTCTTTTGTTCTTCTCTGAGGAATTTTTGTTTTAAAGTGTGGTTGGTGGCTAACCAGCACAGTTCAATGAAATGAGTATGCTACAGGAAAGGAAGTGCAAGAGTGCAGGACGTGTCACACCACTGGAACTTCACACAGTTTATGAACTCTTTTCAGGCAGTAATAAAGACATAAGGACACAGTTAACAGTTTGCCCTTCTGGCTTTTGAAGCTCAGCAGTTTGCACCGTCTGTCTCCCCCCTCTGCACGTTCTTGCTTTTTTTCCTCATACGTGCGCCTCCTTAACTTTTAACACTGATATCATCTCGCCTGTGAAGGAGAATTGGATGTTGGACTTGTTGCAGGATTGGACTCGGTACGAGTCTAAGCCTCAAAGTCAGCCCCTGCTGTCTAACAGACAAAAAGAAACACACCCATCTCTTATAATTCACTGATGTAGACATTGTGAAAGTCTCTTTATTATATGCTTAGACAGATGCACGGTTTCCCCAATACTGACATTTTATTGACAGGAAGATGAAGATAAAAAGTCCTGCAGTGTGGGACTTAAAAAATAGCTTCTGTACCGTACTTGCACTGCCCCAAATATGCACCCTTGATATTGCTACAAGAAAGTTGCCTTTGATGTAAAATACAGCAAGATATGCTTTGAAATGTACAGATAAGAATGTTGAAAAGCCCAATTTAAGTCAAGATAATTACAAAATTATAATAAATGTTCACTATATTGACGTATATTCTCAGAATTGGCTTATTCAAGAGCATCCCTTTGATTTTAATGAGATTTTGTTTGCCCCAGCTTAACAGCCAGCCGGTACCTCCATCAGTATTTTAGAGTCCAAATCTTTTCAACTCAAAGTGTTAAAGCTTTAAGTATTTGACAAACTAGTTATACAACACAGCTATTATTTTCTTTATGCATTCTTTTAGCTACTTTTTTTGTACTTCCATGTATTTTTTCTATCTGAATATATTTAAAATTGTCAGAGCTTTCTTCCTCTTTATTAGAATTAAATATTTTTTTAAAATATACCCTCTGTTTGGAACGATCACAGCTTGATGATGATTTATGAAGTATGTAGCGTAGGATGTAACTTTCACTGTATTTACCACTGAAAACAGTTCTTCAGTTCAAATTGTGTGCTTAATGACTGAAAGGCCAAGTCACCATAATTAACATCCTCTTCATCAAAACCTAATTTGGCCGATAAAATGCCAAAAGTGGCTGGTGAGTTCTTATCAACTGTCATAGCTGTCGATGAAAGTGGTTTTCTGCCTTACTGTTATTTTTCAACTCTGTTGGCATGACCCAAATTACAGTAGTGCTGTCCCAAAGACTGAATGCATGTATTTAAGTATGTCCTGTCCACTGCAGATCTACTGTGTCAGAAACCTAGCTGCTGATGAAAACCTAATATCTGTAGTTTTCTGGTCTTTTATTGGCCTAATCTAAATATTAAAACTTTCCAATGTCTTTTGGGGGTTTAATCTGTTGCAAATTGTTAGTTACAAATTTAGATTGCAGTTTTTTTTTTCTCAGTATACCATTGTCATGAGAAAGTAAAGTTAAGAACATGACTAAAATTGGTTTTGGTTTTATAAGGATCTGATCCAACAGCTGGGCAGTACAGTATTCTTTTTCAGTATCAAAGCAGTTAGCGTTGATTTGAAATGCTCTGACTTTGAAGGTGAATTTGTTGAATTCTGTCTTACTTTATAAACATAGGACATTCCAGTAAGCAGTCTCAACGCTGCTGCCAATTTCAGCTCTGGAGATGTTTACTACTTATCACTCCTTGTGTATGGTTGTAAACTGTTAGTCTACAGTGAGTGTGTTTACATGCATGTGGCATTATGATGTTATCTCCAAGTGTGTTCTCCATGAGTGCTAGCAGAATGTTGGCACAAAAAATGGTTGGTTGTAATGGTTGTAAACATATGTAAATTGAATGAGGTGTATACTTAGCCTCACTATCTTGGTTCATACTGTCACATTCCACATAGCTGGCTTTTTTTGTTGTTGTTTTCCAATCTGCGACAAATACATTAGAGGTCTTTTAACTTGGTCGACGGTAATGCTGTTGTGTACGTAAACACATTCACATTTTCTATTTGATCATTCAGTACTGCAGTATGTGGTTGAAATGTGCATTTAAAAAAAATGTTGTAGAGCACCAAAAGGTTTAATGAAGGTTTAGTTTATCATATTATGGTTGCTTGATATCAGACTGAATTGGGCCCAGGCAAATATGTAGGCTGAGACATCTAATTCATAAATCCTGATGTTTAATCTGCAGTAACTTTGTAATTCAAGTCTTGCGTTCGATACACTCTTGATAGATGAAATCCTCTCCTGCAGGATGATGTTCATCAGCACTTGGACCAAACTAAAATATTGACGTTTTTGAAAAAAAAAAATAAAAGCAAGTGATGGTCCTGCAGTTTCTATGTAGGTTTGACCACAAATTGTACTTGTTTTTATCAGAGAACCGAAAATTTGCCTGAGTCGAATGTTTATAGTACCTACTTGTAACCAGACTGAAACCAGCCAAATGTGTCTGTCTGTATGTGTATCTGTCTGTCCTAGTATCTGTCCTGTCTTGCTGGTCTGTCATTTGTTTTTCATTTATTAGGGAAAAAGTTGACTGGACTTTGCTGAGGTCAGTGCACATGCTAAAGTGAACACACAGCAGGTTGTTGTATCATTGCTAACTTGTTTGTTCTATGCAGCAACATCAGATACTGTGTACTCAAAAAACATTTCCACATGAAGAAATATACATAGTGTATTTTCTGATGGCTAGACATGCTGTTTTTATGCATGTTGCCAGGGTTCAGCAAAAAGCCTTTGTATCTACTTCTTTTGCCACCCAAAATTGTACCCCCAAAAACCAACCAGCTTTTTTTTTTTTTTTTCCTTCAACCTTCTTTCCTCATTTTTGGAGAAAGAAGATGACATGTAGGCTATACCTACACATTTTGAGGGTTCATATTTCTATTTCAGATTACATATTGTATTTTATTTTATTTTTTTCTTATTGTGATGACAATTGTGTATCTCCAAATAAGCCTCTTTCTTGTGAATTCCTAAGAAGGTGGCTTTTTGGAGAAAGTGAAGCTTCTACATGTCACTAGTGATGTTATTGTATAGTCGTACTTTAATTTTACCATACACACTGTTCCTTTTTCTTGCTATCAACAGAGCATATCCCATTAGACAACAAGCTGTTAGTTTTTCTGTCTTCTTTAAACACTGATGATGATCTTCTTAGGTTTTCCAACTATTCTGCATATACAGACAACTTCTTACAGTGTACACTAATAAAGCTGTTTTAATTAAACTTAAAAGTGCATCCTGTTTTGCAGGTTTTGATCTGAAACCATTCAAATTGGCAATGGGTTGAGTGATATAGGCCGCATAACCAAAGCTTGTACAATGCTTGTACAGCTTGGAGGTAAACTGGGCAACCGTTGCAGTCACCAAACCTGATGTCTTATAGGTTGTATTGAACACTCATGGGTCGCATACTGCAGCCAAACTCGCAACATTTGAGCAGGTTGCAAGTCTTGTACAAGAGAGCTTTTAGCAGGCTGTTTTGAGCCATGACACACCACATGTTATTAATCTCCATGTTCTGTTTAACATGAACGTGCAATGTTGATGATCAGGCCAACACAAGCAGCATGCGAACCCAAAGTCAAAGCCAGTCATGCAGATATACCTGGAAGCAGAACTTGTCTACTGCTGCCTTTGTCAAAAAGCTGTCTTGTTTGATGTTGAAGAAAAAACTTGATTTGATGACTGTTTTCAGTCGGTGAATTTAGATTTTCTCTCCACTTGAGGATTTATAAAAAAAGGTTTAATATATCCTAATTTAAACGTGTCTTTATCAATGTATTTAATTGTGTCTGTGGCTTACCAATGGCGGACTGGAAGGGGGTGGGGCTTATCAATTCGGTCAGCACGAACCAGGTGTGGTAAAGTCACTTTTGCGGGGATTTTTAGCGGACGTGTAAACTGTAGCTCAGGCTACATTTGCCAGACCGTGACGTGAAGATCAAGACGTCGTCAGGCTGAATTCAACAGTGAACCAGTTTGGCTGGCGGCTTGTTGGGGTTCTGTTACCTGCTAACGCCTAATGTGAGGTAAGACCAAAACGACACACTGTTCGCTAACCTTTTTTTTCACTATAACATCCCGTTTAAAGCCTTAAATCCTCACAAACAACAGACATGGATAGATTTTAATAGAAAGTACAAAATTTACACTTTGCTCTTGACAGGTGTGCACTATTATTATTATTATTATTATTATTATTATTGCAAACTGGCTAGGAACTTAAATTTCTTTACAGGGCTTTGTTTACACAACATTAGTTGTTGTTTAAATAACTTAGGGCAAAATATTTTGATTTTATTCGGTCTTCAGAAAACTTTTTCAGCTTTTAAAATAAATACTTTACTTTTGTTCAAAACAAACTTGAAAACATTTAGCCATGCGGATACGACCGAACAGTTGCAAGAATAACTTGCATGAAACTTCATTAAATAAAATGAGTTGGCTCAAGTACTGCATGATAAATGTAGTTTTAGAAACCAAACAAGAGCTTGTCTAAGAGGAAAAGTTAGTACACTACATGTACCAAAGCAGTATGGATGTACTGCTGATGTATGTAATACACTTCAATATCCAGAAGAGGGAGGTAGAGGTACATTAATGAAAGATCTTGCGTAAGAAGCTGTGTGAGGTCTACAATATAATCAATGAGAGGATGTGTTAATTTAGACATTTGGTTTTAACAATGAACATACAATTAAACTACAGTCATTTTAAGCACACACATCAGTCAACGCACACTTCATATAGCATGTTGTTTTCTTACCGGTGTTACATCAGATTACTCTGGTTAACTTTCAGTGATTAACAAAGGTTTTAAGTAGTGTTGTCAGTGTCATCTGATGTCATCATGCCTAATGTTAATTTAATGAGTCCTTATTTTTGTTGAATGTGTTATCTCTTCTATCTATCTCTATCTTTTATTTTTTGTTTCAAAAGATGTGTTTCGCCTCTTGCATCCAAATCCTTGAGTTCTGACACTGATACATCTGATACATTATAGCCTTTAATTATTTTGTTTGCTTTGTTTACAAGCCTGAACTTTTGAAAACCTGGTTTTCAAAGTTGATTTTTCTTTTCTTTTCTTTCTTTATAAAAAGCAAAATTCCTATTTTAAGACACAGACAGCTAAGATAAACAGGTGCTATAATTCCACCTCTAAGACTCACAATTTTGTTTCCAGTTTCCCCTTACACACACACACACACACACACACACACAGACAGACATTGGATCACAACCCTGAAACAGTAATTGCTAAATAACAAATAAATAAAATGTTAATTTCTGCTTCTGAATTATTTAGATTTGTTTACTGTCAGTGAGTAAAACCTCTAACCCCTCCTTTGTTTGCACAGTGCAGCAGGCTACTTAGCGAAATGACGGCCTTACAGTTAAACATCCCAGAGACATTAAAACACATTAAAAACCTTTACAGTTAAAAGGTTTGGAGTTGGAGTGACCATTCAGACAGTGAAGAGACTGTGTCTGCATGTGCATGTGTATGGTTTGTATTTACTTTATCAGGTACAAACACATTAGTTGTGATTTGATGTTGTGATGTAAATGTTCCAAATCTTACATAGTGGTTCATTTTAATCAGTCAATATGTGCTTGTGTGTTCTGCTCACCTGTCTTGATGTGTGCCTGCACTTAGATAGTTTAGGCATATACGTATTCTTTGTTTGTTTGTGCATGTATGAATACTTGGCACCTATTGGCTCTTTCCATTTGCATCTGTCTTAGTGTGTACTGCCATATGTGTGCAAAGTGTGTTTTTGCCTGCCAGAGTGAGTACTTTTTCCAAGTGACCTGCTTGTGCTCCATTACCAGAGCATCATTAAGCTGTTGTTGTTGATGCTTGCCCTCCTTCCTTATGGTTTGGCCTCGGATCTCATCTGTTCCCCTGAGCCCTATTAGAGTCCAGAGCAGTAAGCATTTCCCAAACAAATTAATACCATATCCTGAATGTACCTAAACTTTCTGGAAGTGTAATATAGACTGGTAATGGTGGCAGTCATTTCTATCTCTTGTGGTTGCAGAACGGATTTCAGTTTATGTTTATGTTTCTGGATGGTTTATAGACACAAGCACGTTAATTCCTGTGACTGTGGCGTCTGCTTTATGGGCTGAATATCGATTGGACGTTCTGTAACCGTGCTGCCTCGTGCAGCGGCTTCGAATGCAAAATGCTTTCCAATAACTATGAGAGTAATTCAGGTTGGTAAATTACACTCTGCAGCATATATATTGCAACAGTGAGCTTGCACCGGCCTGTTAGTCTACAGTGTTTTATAGATTTCATATGAACATGAGGTTTGGCTGGTCCAGGAGATTGATATCAGGTTCAAATTTCTTTGCTGGTAAGCATCCACTTCTGAAGGAGAGAATTTTGCTGTCAATATCGTATCACATTAAGAGAAGATTATTGCAGTGTAATTATGGGCTTTCATTGGTCTGTGTGAAAGGCGGAGGGTGCAACATTTCTGGAAAATGCATTTTTTGGATTGCTCTTTCCATTGTACGTTTTTACTAAGCTGTACTTCTGATCTTAAATCGCACATTTCAGTAGAGACATAGATTGTTTGACTGATTTGTAATATGTTAGTGTCTGTTATCGATTGCTATCCCTTTCTTCAACTGTCTTTATGTTGATGTCTGTATATCTAAGGTAAAAAACTTACCTGTGACACACAGAGCAAGGTTTTTAAAGACACGTTTGGCTTTTCCTGTCTGATGTCTTTGATTCCTGGTGACTGGGTCCAGAACAGGTCCTGACACACGACCTGAGCGCTGACCCCAGACTGTCATCTATCATTAACATGACTGTTGTTTCTGATGGTGTTTTTGTGCCATCTGATGTCTCGGGGTAAAGTTCCTCCCAGGGTTCCTTACATTTCACTTAAATGACCTCTCGGTTCTAAACCTTAGACATGATGTGCGTGTGTGTGTGTGTGTGTGTCTACACCTCTCTGTTTCTTTCCTGGACAGATCCTCTCCTTGGCTTTAGGTCTTAGAAAGGCACTTTGTGCGTGTGTGTCTTTGGGGGCCATAGGACCTGAAGAGGGGTAATCATGTATAAGTTATGTCAGCTAATTAAGACTGGGCTCTAACCTATGGCTGACCTCAGGGAAATAACAATGCACCATCTAAGAGCCTTTGTACCAGTGTACCTGTGGCCTCTTGGCCACACTAGAGTGTTGGATGTCCTGTGTGTCTGTGTGTGTGTGTGTGTGTTCTGGCTGGCTAGTAGTGCAGGGCTACCTTCATCTGGTAACTGGAGCACAAGGAGAGAAGAAACGAGAGAGCAAAGAGAAAAGGACAGTGAGAGAGTGAAGGAGAAAAGAGTAGGGGTGAAAGAAAGAAAGTGAAAGAAAGTGAGAGAGGCATGAGCCTAGCCCATGTAATTAGGCCTAAATGAGTTTTCCACTGACTCAGTGGGTTGAGGCGATGCAGTGCTGGGACAAAGATAGACTGGAGTTCAGGAAGTCATCGGGTCAGGGAGATGGGGCATCGCTGTAGGCACATGAAGAGAGGGGGCACAGTAAGGAGTGCTGCAACAGTAGGCCTCCTCTGGTCACGGTTTTTCACGGGAGGTGCTCGAAAGATTTTGTGTGAATTAACCATCCATCTTACCAACTTTCCCATATAGAGCTGCAATGGAGAAAAATGTTCCCATAATTCTCTTAATTAAAGGCCCTGCACACTCATGGTTCACTCGCACAAGTGCTCTCATTGTAGCTGATTAGGACTGTGAGATCATGAAGTATGGCTGTCACTTTTCATTCACAGTGGTCACAGGCGTGGCCTTGTGCTTCAGTGGTGGGCATTTTTAAATAATACTGGAATTCTACAGTATCTAAATATGCTACTGAAAAGTCTCCCCTCTTCTGCAAAGGCCTTCCAAACATTTTGGACATTGGACATTTGTTCCAAGCCAGACTAGCATGAGCAAAGTCGGGCTGCTGACGTCGGCTGACAGTTCCTGGCTCACAGCTGGAGCTCTGGATAATTCAAAAAAGTTTCAAATAGGACTGAAGTCAGGGCACACTATTCAACACTAAATTCAAATTGTCAAATCATTTCTACTTGGTATAGTCTGAGGGGAATCAGTGAAATGCCATTACTTCATCAAACTGGCAAAAGGTGTAAGCTGTGCATCTGCACTCCGTACTTGTTAGAGTTTCCCTCCCTGTGAGTGATGTCAGTTCAGAATATCCACAGCAAGTCCATAGCCAAAAACAGAACTGCTGGACGGCTTCTTTGCCACTTCCATGCAGCATAAGGGGCTTGTATGAAGACTGAGGAACAGATGCTGAAACACCAGCTGTTGTAAGAGCAGTTGTGTATGTATGTGTGTATGTGTTCAAACTGTGGTAATTATATCCAGAAAGCAGTTAGTGCTGCGTTGCTAATGAGGTTCGCCTCACAACTACAAAGATCATAGAGTGGAGACATCAGTGCTGTTCAGTTACACCCCTCAGTAGCTAGGTTGCCATCCAAATGTATCACATCTGATAGAGAGAATATCATGTTCAGTTGGTTAAAAACACCTTAAGCTCGCTTGCTGCTTTTTGTGAAAGATCATTGACCCTTGATCTTCCTTTCACAATGCAGTGGACAAACTGAAACATACACATCTGTCAAGCTGAAACAAAGTTGTTTGTTATTTGCAAATTATACTCCTGAGACTCATCATAAAATGTTAAGGGACCGTACTCAGTGGCTTAGCCCCGGAGGTATCGCTGTTAAAACCATTAAGTAAACCGCAACTAGTCCACATCAGTGTCATTCAGCTGGTATGCAGTCCCAAGTGGATGAATCAAGACCAATCGAGCTCCTGTTGAATCAACCTGGGATGCTAATATCCAGACTGTTATAGCATAGATTGTTCTTTGGGACTAAATAAATAAAATATTATTGTGTTTGAAATCACCCAAATCAATTTGGGAAATGGAGCTCTTAAACACATTTTTTATTCTTATTGGTCAGCTGTGAGTTCTGCATTATCACAGTAACGATTCAACCAACCACAGGCCATTAACAGGAAGTGTGTTTGTGGTTGAAATGACATCACCGTTACCAGTTTGTGACCTGCACTCAGGTTGGGTTCAAAAGGTCACTGGACAACAGTAATGGTTGTTAAGGAGGTGGGGCCACAGAGAAGGTCAGTGGGTCATAGAGGAGGTCAACCCACTATGCAGATAGAATATTAATAATAATTATTTTATTATCTAATTTGTGCATTGTACTGTTTTTCAATGAGTAGCATCTACAATGTGTTTCATGTCTTATCTTGTTTCTCTTCTCAGCAGTAAGATATTGTACATACCCACCCGTTCACGTCATTCTTATCATCACACACACCTCCACCCCCTATTATGCCTACTCTCCTTCCCCCTACATGTGCTACATGGCAGGGTGTGTGTGGGGTTATGAAAACAGTTAGGCTTAATAATTGATGTTCTGCATTTCAATCAATTTCACCACAGTGTTAGGCTAATTAAGGTTAGCTTCATCCTCCCAGGGGCTGTGTGTGTGCATGTGTGCGTGCATGTGTGCGTGCAGTGTGTGTGTGAGAGAGAGAGAAAGAGAGAGTGTGTGTGAGTGTGTCAAAGAAAGTGTGTGTGAGGGAGACGGCGTGTATCCTGCTCCTGAGGGCTCCTCGCTCCATTTTATATCTCAGAATACATGGGAATTCTCTATTTCAGGAACAAGAGATGGGAGATGTGTCTTTCTCTCTCTCTCTCTCTGTTTCTTTTCTCTTTATCTCATTGTCTCTTTCTCCTCCCCTCTCCCTCTTTCTCTCAGTTGCTCTTTCACTCTGTTCCTCCCCCCTTTTCTCTCCCCAGGCAGGATCCTAAATGCAATTAACACAGCCGCTTTACTGCCTGCTAATTATTAACACACACACACATGCACGCATACACACATACACACACACACACACACACAGCGGATATGATTATTTTATGCTGGACTAATTTAAAGTTCATTGACGATTGTTTTAATTAATTAAATAAGAAAAGTACACACTTTAAAAAACGTAAGGCTGCCAGGCGGGCACTGCAGGCGTTTGCATATGAAGGTAATAATTATCCTTTGTGTGTGTGTGTGTGTGTGTGTGTGTGTGTATGTGTGTGGGTGGACGGGTGTAGTAGCTCACCTACATCATTTTTGTGTGTGTATCTGTGTCTGTGAATAGTTCGCCCAGCTGTACAACCTCAAGGTGTGTCTAAGTAAGTGTGTGTGTGTGTGTGTGTGTGTTAATGAGTCTTTTAAACCCTCTCTGCTAGTATTTAACATTAAGAGGAATAACTAAAGAGCCCAATTAAAAAGCAGAGACTGTTTTATATGCAGCAGATTTGTTTCTGTTATTAAATAGTTAAGGTGGGCCATGCTTCCCAGAGGAAGCTGGACCTCACCTGCTCTAGATCAGTTTAATTTCTTTCCTTTCCAGTCATGAAATTGGTAAATGCCAAGTACAAATAGCCATGCACCATCTGTTTCAGAGGTGCTGAGTCAACCTCCACACACGATGGCTTCTATGCTGGGCCCCTTTGGATGCTCATCAGATCACATGGTTTTTTTTTAGTGGCAAGTGACAGATGTGAACTTCTATGTACCTTAGAAAGACATTGTTTTCTCTTTCTGCTTCAGAGCTTGTGATAGAGGTGCACTTGGTCCTCTAAGGGATTATCGGATAGAGATGTTCGACATTGCTCTTTGAGGCCTTCTTCATGGCTATTTTGACATGTCAGAAAAGGAAAAGAATGTTTGTAAAAAAAAAAAAAAATAACAATAATAAAAGTCATTCTGCCACTTCAGTTTTACAATCCTGGTGATGTGCATGGTGGCTTGCTGGGACATTTAGTTTTAATTTCCACCAAGCTGTCCAGTTCAGTTCATTATTAGAATGATTTTCCATGGTCAAAAGTTGGTGATGGTACCTAACAGAACAATTCCATTCCATCCAATTTTTCCATTACCCCTTTGCTGCTGTACCTAGCACGCTGATCGACACTGAAAGGTGGAGTTAAACCGGACCACTGATCTTCTTTTTTTTGTTTTCTTTTTTTTTTTCAATTGAATTGAAGCAACCAGAGTAATTTCATAATCTGCCCTCTGATGTAGAATTTCCCAAGTCTTCTCAAACAAAGCTTGCCTTCTTGTTGTACTGAACAATCAATACTGAGGAGAATGAATGCAAACGTGAGTGACAACGAGAGAGAGAGCGATAAGAAAAGAACGTGGCTTTAATAGAGCTGACCTATTGTTAACGAAATTAGTTTCATCTGTGCTTTTTTGCTAAGACATGTCAAAATGTCTGCTGAAAAAGGTCTCTTAGTCCAGAATGGAAACTTGTTTTGTAATTATGCATCTCGTAACCACCTGTGTGATGAGTTTATATGTGTGAATTAGGGCTGCATCTGACAAAAGGTTTTCCTAATCAACTTGTAACTGCTTATGATTTAATTATATAAAGAAATATTTCTGGGTCATCTGCAAATTCAGTTCAGTTCCAGTGCTGAGAAAGAATATTACATATAACATTATTTACACTGCTCTACATTACAGAGAAATACAAAATCATAATAATGAGCCTTTAAAATATAAATTTTCCAAGCACACGCACAAAGTGTGCAGAAGTGGTAATGATTCTGAATGTCTCGAAGCAACCAGCAAGGTGACTGAACATTTTATTAATTTATTTCAAAATAGTAACATCATACAAGACTTATGGATCAAAATGTTGGAATGAATAACTTCTTTAATAAATAAATTCCAACTTACTGAAAAATTACCGAAAAAATCAAACTGGGCTTTGCAGTATTAGCAGGAATTAGAAATAATAAACACAGAACTCCCGGATGTTAGAGTGATGCTGAGGTTCAGTAATTTTTTAATATTGGCAGTGAAAGCATTTTTGTTGAAGGTGTCAGTTTAGATTTGGAAACCAGGTCAACTATAGTGTGGTTTTAGAGGCCTAAGATGTAAAGTCAGGCTACCAGCTGATTATTCTACCAACAAAAAGCTTGATTCTTTTCCCTCTTTCTTTCTTTCTTTCTTTCTTTCTTTCTTTCGTTGCTCATCATTCTAGACAATATTCGTAGTAACTACAATGTCAGTGAAGTAGACATGGAGAAAGACTGAACAAACAGATGTGCACAGAGGTAAGAAGAGAGAGATGTGAGGTGATTGGATGTGTGCTGTGAAGATTTGATCCAGGACTGTTCTTGTATTTGAAGAGTATGGAACCCATGTGTGGTCTCCGGTAGACTAGACACCAGGTGTGTTTGTTTAATGATGTCAAAGGAAAAGGAAAACAAGGAGATCCACACAAAAGAGACAGAAAGACTGTAATCTAACTAAAAGATGAAAGAGAGCGAATGAACAGTGAAAGACCTCATATGAACATGTGTGTGCTTGCGTGTGGTGGACTCAGGTGTTAAAGTGCACTCCCATTACACTTAGAAGTTGTCAGACACAAGACCAGAGACACAGTGCCACCGTCCTCTCACCTCCTGACCTCCTCACTTCAGCTCATCTCATTTCATGCTCTTTCATTGGATCCTCTTATCTCTTTCTTTTCTTTTTAAATCCCTTTTCAGCCCTCACTTCCACATTCCCTTTTGCAGTCCACTCCGTCTTTGATATGTTCACCGTGAGTAATTACATTAATTTGTTATTGTAAAACACTGTCACTGCTTTGTTTTCCCAGAGATAAATGGACATGGAAATGACATTTTGTCGCGTCAGTCATGTGCAGTGTAGCTATAAAGGTGTCAGAAAATGCGGACATTTCAATATAATAAGCTCAGTTTTTACTGATTCTGCGATTTAGATGCAAGGCAATTTAAACACCACTGTATCCAACATAACATATGACCATTCTGGCTCTTGTTGCTGTCTGGTGTCATGTAAGCCCATATCCACTTAAATTAACAAATCAGTCAGTTATAGGAGAACTGGATGTTTCCAGAACTGGTGCCCTGTTTCGCTATTACACAAAAGAAGCACAGAACAATGACTGACTGACTGATGCCTGTGAGAGAGGCTTCTTAAGAGCTGATCCAATGTTATGCAAATTAATTTTGCTCTATAACTGATGCATTTTTAAAGTTTTGACAAACTGAGATTTGTGTTTGTTCAGCAATTACATGGGGAGAAATCTGCACCACTGACGGATATACCAGTTTTCTACACCTCCTGAACTAAAATAGAGCAGAAGGCCTGCTTATTTTTGTCACATTCTGCTCTATTCTTGTTTGTGTTGAGGGAGTGTCTCTTCTGATTTACATCAGTACATTGTCAAGGCTGAATGTGACAAACAAACTCTCAGCCTTTCTGTGGGGACTGTTGAGAGGCATTCTGGGAAGTGTAGGAAATAATTCAAACACTGTCAGTGTGTTCATGCTGTTCTCACTGCAGCCTTAATTCTCTCATTGTTACTCAGTCTTATTCGGAAATATATGTTTGGGTTAGTCATTTAAGACATGAAATGCTACAGCTCTGACATGAGTAACTTCAGCAGTGGTGTAACACTAAAAACCATATTGCAGACATCGCAGAATTGTCACTGTTCTTATAGTAAAACAATATGAATATTAAGGATATTGCAAATTTGGTTGCTGTGTCTCGATTCACATCCATCCACACAGAGACAGCTTTAAGGCTATTAAGGTTGATGGCAATACTTCCCACTAGTTATACTGCATTTAAATTATATTAGATTGAAACTGTAATGGGGGAATTTATTCAGTGTGGTATAACTTTACTGTCATCTGATGTTAGATTGTATCCAGGCCGCTAATGAAAGAATGACATATCGTACTTAAGTAACAATAACACTAAATAACCATTGTCACTTACTTTATTCATTGTTTTTTTTTAATTGTATATTTTGCTTTCTTAGTTCAGGAATATATATTTGTCAGCACCTTGTTTACAGTTTTCCATTGAAATTTCCAAAATGTGTTAAATTTTCATTAGCATCCACTGCAAGCACTGCAAACAATAATTCCTTTCTTTGTTTCTATCCTGTTTCTTGTTTCGTCCCTTCTGTCTGTTTTCACCATTTCCTTCTCAGCATCTCTTCATTTCACTGTGCCCTTTATAGAAACTACTGTATTTCCTATTAATTCATCTCCTGATTCCTCGTTTCGGCTGTCAGTAAACACAAGAGGCGCTGCAGCAGGGCAACAGGAAGACATGGGGTTTGGGGGTGGGAGGTGAGACCTCAGGCCTGAGGGCACACAGCCATATTGTGAGGTTTTTTGTTCCTCTGTTATTCTCCTTTAGCCTGACCACCCTTTGTGGGGATGTGTGTGCGTGTTCGAATGAATGCATGAATATGTGTACGTGTCACGTATGGGGGTGTATTTGTGCACATGCTTGTGTGCATTTGTGTGAATGAACACGCGTGTGTGTGTGTGTGTGTGTGAGAATGGAGGCCCCTGGCCAGGCCATACGTTATTGATGCTCCCGCCTCCGGGTATGTCGGGGGAAATGGATGCGTGCGTGTGTGTGTGAGTGTGCTTGTGTACGTTTGTGTGTGTGCACAGGGGGTCACGTTGTGTCGTCAAACGGCGGCTGGTGAAAGATGGCCAGCGCTGATATGATCAGTCATCTGTTGATCAAGATGTACTGCTGCCGCCTCATCGCAGTTTCTCTCTTTGAATTTCACCGTTAACTTGCTCTCTTTCACTTCTGTCTCTCTCTTTTGCTTGTTCTTATTCTTTGTCTCTTTCTCTGTCTTTGTCTCACTCCTTTTGTCTCTTTTCACTTGTGTCTGAATTTCATTCTTCCCTTCTTCTTTTCTCTTCATTGTACATTTGGCTGTAATACAGAAAGAAATAGCATCAGGAAATAGTAGAATAATGAAACATTGTAACAACACAGGAGACGTTCTTAAATTCTCCTTTTTTTTTCTCACACAGTGCTCAATATACCTCTCTTCTTCTCTCTTCTTGCAGTTTCTCTCTCTGTCTCCTTCTCTTATGTCTAGTTTGATGTCCTGTCTGTTCTCACGATGTTATAAAAATCCATTTCTCTGTATAGTATCTTTTTCTCCCTTTTCCTCTCTATCCTTTTTTCCTCGACATCTCAGTGTTTCTTCCTTGCACAATGCTTTTGCTCTCTGCCTGTGTATATTTCACTCTCACTGTGTTTCTGTTTTTTGATCCCTCCGTCATTCACTGTAACATAGTCGGGGTATTGTCTTGTGTGTCTGATGTGACTTTGTGGTTTGACAGTATTGATGTCCATGTGTGTCTGTGTGTCTTAATACTCTGCATTCTTTTTCCCCTCTTACGTCGGTCAATATTGTTCTCCTCTGTCGTCTCTCTCTCTGTTCTCGTGCCTCTGTCTCTTCACCCCAGTCTTTCTCTTGCTTTCATTAAAGTGTCCTATTACATGTGCATGTACACACTGTAAGACACACAGCCAGGAAACAGTAACACACAATTACACTTACATACTCAGTAACTCACACAGATGTTCCAGTGCACACAGTTAGACACTGAGACAAAGTCACAAACTGTACGAGACACACACACACACTGCGGTAAATAGGTAATGTGCTTCAGAAACAGTGGTTAACTGTAAAACACCAGTCTAAAGTGCTCTGCTCTGTGGTGAATAGCTAATGGGCTTCAGAGAGTTTGGTTTTTTAACCTTAAGGCGCTGTTGTTTTCTGTGGTTAAAAGATAATGGGGTTTTACTGTGTGGTTAAGGGGTGTGTGTGTGTGTGTGTGTGTGTATGAGAGAGAGAGAGATAGATGCTAAGAGAGAACTGCCAGCATATATTTCATTTGAATTGCAAATAAATGAATTATTAAAGAGAAATTGTAGAACACTATAAGAAATACCATACTGTGGGTTGATTGTTTTGTTATTAAGCTTTTCACCAAAATTTTAATTTAGGATAAACAAAGATGCACCGTTTCAGAATCACTTAAGTCTCTCTAACACTTCTGCTTGTTACTTAATGCCTTCAAGTAATAATTTTGTCTTGAAAAGCGACTAATGTATGTAATTTCATATTAGGTCACCATTTATAGTTTGTTCAATGTGCTTCTCCTGAATGAATGTGTTTGTCTGTCTGTGTATGTGGCCCACTAGTGACCTGTCCAGGGTGCTTCCCTGTCCCGCTCTGCCAGTGCAATGCCAGATGCTGCAGCCCAAATATCTCCTTTGTTCATTCAGTCACTGCTTTCTGTGTAAGGGACACTGTTTAGTAGGGAGCGATGATTGTCATTGTCAGCATCATAAGGTGTTCAGCTGAGCCCTTTTTACTCTGTAAAATGGGAGATTGTTTGCAATCCGTCCACAGGAGAAAGTTGATGGTAAATATTAAGGAAATAATATCATTAAAATGTCATGTTTGGCTGTTTCGATTGTCCCCACTGTTTTAAATAGTAGTTCAGTCACAAATTTCCTATCGCAAAAGTGTCTTGTCTCTATCCATAAAGCAAATTTGGACTGAATACGCTCATTTGTTTTACACTGAATTTGTTCCTCAATCTGCATCTGAATGTAAAATTAGTTAGCGATTGTTGTTTTTCCACTTTTAATTTCATTGCAGTCTGTCTTAAAATTTATTTAAAAAGTGAATTCTAGCACTCTGCTAGTGTTTCTGTTGTTGTATATTTGATGTATGGAAATACTGTAGATATGAATGTTCAGTTCTGCATATTTACACTTTACTGTGTCTGTGTGCGTGTGTGTGAGAGAGAAAGAGTATATACCGGCTTGTCTTCTTAAATCACTCACCATTGCGTTAATGTTGTTTTCTGTGGGAAATAGATAATGACTTTACAATGTGTGGTTAGAGTCGAGACCAGCACAGTTCAGCGTACACCGACCCCAACTGATACATAATGTAAGAGCACTGACCACACAGATGTATTAGTGGACTAAATGACTGTATTAATGGTGCTCATTTCAGGGAGGGGGTGGGCACTAAGAGGCCTGAAAAGTGCTTTAAATGAAGGTGTGGAACATGTGTGTATGTCTGAGAGAGTTTTTGAATTTATGTACTTGTGAGGGCCAAATGTCTAGAAAGATCAGGGAATCCCCAAGACTTCTTTTAAGGAAAATGCTTCAGCGTCAAGTCAAATTGAAGTATTCTGCATCTGTCAGAGGTAAAATGCTTCCAATATTTGTGGACTGGTTTTTCATCAATATGCCATTTGACATTTTTCAAATCATCATCCCTTATTGTCATGCTGTGGGAGCCACATAACACTGAGAATGAATGTTAATACTAATGGATTAGCAAAATGTTCAAAGCGGTGGTATCTGACGATCTTGGACGAGAAAGGGTTGGTTTATATTAAGTGCTAAGAACTATGTGGATGTTCCCAAGGATCTTAAAGTCTGCTAGAGTAAAAAACATTTGAATTATGTGTACATATGCTAATAATATTCATTATATTTAATTAGTGTACACCTGAAACGTAGAAAAATGGTTTTGCTATATAATGAGCCTTTTAACACTTCTGAGGTGGTGGGTTCGCCATGTTTGTACGGTACACCGGAAGGGACAAAGCAGCCACTGGCTCGAGACAGGACCTTTCCTATTGGCAGCCACCGTAGGTTCTGCTGTATGTTTGGAAAGGGAAGCTGAGTGGAATTGTATTCAGTTGATTGCAGTCAAAAACCTCACCATTAGGTGCCACTAAATCCTACCCACTGGACTTTTAAATATACAGTATTGACAAATACTTGTACAACTTTTAAGCATGTTTTCTTCCATGCTGCTTGGATATGTGTCTTGGATTAATTTTTGATTAGGTGCATGTTGCACGGGTGAACGAGTTGGAGTATGTACTGTATGTGCAAGTGCATTGTGTGTGCTCGCTTATGGGGTTGGAGTTGTTTTGCTTTTCCCCTCCCTCCATACCTTCCCTTGTCTGAAATTTTCTAACATTCATCCATCCTTCATCCCTTTCTCTCTTTAGCCCTCCCTTAGTTCTTCTGTGTCTGTCCTGAGTTGTAAACAACTGTCATATTTGGCCTTTGTAAATAGCCTTCACAGTTTTACACACACACACATGCACATGCACACACACACACACACACACACACACACACATAAATATCTCATCAGTGTTTCAGAGGGAGGGCTGAATATCAGCTAGCTATACCCCATACCTAGTCCTCACTTATTTACATCCGGCTGCCCCTGCGCCACTGAAACCTCAACAGCAACATCAATGATTCATCAGTCAGTGTTTTAGCAAAATGCATACCTCTTCTGTCGATATGGAGAGAGAGAGAGAGAGAGAGAGAGAGAGACAGAGAGAGAGAGAGAGAGAAGGGGGATGATGGGAGTAAGGGAAGAGGTTGAGGAGACAAGTGGGAAGAGAGAATAAATGGGAAGGAGAAAAAGAAAAAAGGAGGAAGGAAGGGAAGGAGGAAAAGTTGAATGCTGGAAGAGTGAAAACTGATAGAAAAGAAGACCTGAAGGATCAAGGTGAAGGGACGTGAGGAAAAAGTATAATGAATGGGGGGGGCAGAAGAGCAGAGGAAAAAACAGAGCAAAACTTAGGAAAGGGAAAAGAGATATTTGCTCATAAAGAGAAAATACAGTAGCAGAAGGGAAATTTAAAAATGATAACCAAAGGAGAAAAGCCCAGAGAGAAGAGCCAGAGAGTGGTTGAGAGAAAAAGGTGGGAAAGGATGAAGAATAGGAATTGAGAAAAGAAAGTAAACCAAGAGAGATGATGAAGAGAGGAGGATGGATATTATTGACCAAGAAAATCTTGACAAAGGGAGTAGAGAAGAGGAGAAAAAATACAGGAATGAGGAAGAAAGGTAGGGAGAAAAGGATGCAGAGGAGAGAAGAAAGGAGAGAAGAATGACCGTGGAGGAGATGAGCAAATAGCGATAGTGATGCACCCTTTTCCTTCCTCTTCCTCCCTCCCACCTCCTCTTTTTTTTTTTTTACCACTGCTTTATTTTTCTTTCCAGTGTCCAACACTTGATCTCTCTTTTACGGATGAGATTTTTTTTTTTTTATCTTATCTTAGTCAGAAATCAATGACATTCTGCAGACACGGCAGTCTGATATGTCTTTTACTCTTTAGATTGCAGTAGAATATGACCCCACATTACTCCTGGGGCGTTATAGGAGTTTATGAACATTTACACATTGATTTTAAAAATATACCTGTGTTTTGAGATTGCGGTGTGTGTGGTTTTGCAGTGTACAGTTACAAAAGACACAAGATAGAAAGAATATGAAGCCAAATGGGAAGGACTTTGCCAGTTCAGTACAATGTGTATCGAAATCAGTGACCATTTACCTTTGATTATGTCTGTCCACTTCCTTTTATTATTTTGAATCATTATTCAACATCAGGCGATTTTAGTGACCCACAGTGAGACTGATTTAATCGTCCTGCCGGTTTAATAAGGGAGGTGCAAAGTGATGATTCAATGACACACATTCATTGAATTACAATTGAGAACTTCCAGCATTAAATCCTTTTCATCATATTAGTAGAGGGTTTGTGTTTAATTTTGTATAAAGTAACAGCGTTCATTATTTGAAAATTAAATTAGCTTAAACACTTTCCTCAAAGGTATCGCATTAACAGGATTTAATAACCTTAATTTATTGTCACAGGATTTTTTTTTTGTGCAGGTTTATGGAGTCATACTAGGAGGATATGATAATGGTGATTTGATCATATTATTTATTTATTTTACAAAACACTGATGTCCAAATTATATTTTGATTGCAATTTATTTTGAATTACTAATAAAAAAAATCCTTTGAACATTTGATTCATTTATAATTTGACTCACATTTTCTGTATTGTGGTTTATCAACACTAGTTATAAGTTACTGTTCATTTACAATATTATTTAGAAATAAATACTAAATATTTTTTTTTCTGGCAAAACACAACCATATGGACACCCATTACATATTTAAACATGTGTGTGGCTGACTGGTACACAATGAATGACAGGATCATCAGCTGTAAGAAAGAAAACAAAAGGGACAGAAGGACAACCAGAGAGGGGACAGACAGAGACAGACAAAGTGTGGAAGGCACGAGGGGTAGTTGGCCTTGACTTTGAGGCAGAGTTGTTTCAGGGTAACAAGGACGAGACACTGCTGCTGTGTTTCTCTCTTTCCCTCTCTCTTTCTCCGTCTCTCTTTTTCTGTCATTTGGCGCCCAGGGTGAAATTATGATAATAAGAGAAAGGAAAAGCTATTACTGTGGCTGCTCTCTCATTATGTAAATGATATTAAACAGGCCCTCTGTGTGTGCTGTGTGTGTGTGTGTGTTCCTGATGTGTATGCAAGCCTGAGCAGTTGAGCAGCCAGGTGCACATGTTTGTGCACAATGTCACGTTTGTTGCCCTGTATGTGTACATATGTGTGTTTGCTTGGCTATTTGGGCATGTGTGTATGTTTAAAATTTCTTTCTCTCTCTCTCTCTCTCTCTCTCTCTCTCTCTCTCTCTCTCTCTCTCTCTCTCTCTCTGTGCGTGTGTGTGTGTGTGTGTGTATGTCCTGGGGCTATGGGTGCTAATCTCCACACAGTGATTACAAGGTGTCAAACTCCCCCACATTGATTATGACATGTTAATTACATGCGGTACTTCCACCTGCTCTGATGACACAACACACACATTAAAATGTGTACAGTGTCTGAGTCTGTATGTAGCTAGAAGTTGCTGACATGTCTCAGATGTTGTAGTTGTTACAGTAGAGAGTTACATCACATCCCAACCAAGACTATGACTCTGGCAGTGACAAAGGCACAGTGGATTCAGGTGGGGACAGGAGAGGTGTGAAGCAGACCAGGACCAAGAAGGAGGCGTGAGTCAGTGCTCATCTTTGGAGGCCTAAGGGTGGGGGTTATGGCGGGGTCAGCCGTGGGATGCCAAGAGCTAAACCCCACAACAAAACCACCTTGGTTTTGTAGGACTGACTGCAAATAGGATGATACAGTGACTCGCTATCACCTCTACAAAGTGGAACAAGGAGACCGTACAGAGCAGGGTTTGGTGGTTAGCATGCCAACTTTAGTAGATATCTCTTCAACACAATACAGACATATTTGACATAACATCAAAGCTGTGATGATCTTCGTAATCTGTTGATACGTCGGCTCTACTATGGCAACCCTTCTGCCAGTCAGCTGTTCAGTTGTCAATAAGCAAACATGAATTCTTATAGATAATACACTGACATAAAAAGTCATATGTAATCATGTGCAAACAGCTCTAGAAATTGTTTATTTTACATTTGACAGCTACTATCACATCATCGAACAAGTAATAAAATGCAGAATTGCGATGATGATCAATAGTCATTGTATGACCTGATTTCACGTACAGTAAATTGCCTTAAGGCAAATCACACAGGGAGCTTTTCTAAGAAACTAATTACAATATTCTTAATGTGATTATGAAGTTTTCTGACAAATATTGACTGTCTGCTGAACCTCTTAACTGTTGTTTCTTTTTGTCTTTCACTTGGTCTTTTTTATATTTGTGCTTGATTGCATGTGCACTTCAATATGCTACTGCTATATATATGTGTGTGTGTGTACGCGCACATGTGTGTGTGTTTGCTTGGTGGTTTGTCTTGCTCTCCTCCATTGCTTGTTTATATGCTTCATACCACAGGTCCTCAGGGGTTTATAAATATTGATCGTTACAAAGGATGGATAGATGCTTGATAGCCTGTCTAGGCCCTGGGAATACACACACACACACACACACACACACACACACACCTAAATCCCTCTTTCCGAGTAGCCGCAGCCTAATACAATCTCCTTCTGATGAGTTACTTTGATTCAGAAAACAAAAACAGTATTTTAAATTAAAATGCACATAGTAACTCTGTGAATAGTCTTTTTGTATTGCTTTATGTTAGTGTTCCTACAGTATCTCAGCTTTGCCTTGTTTGCCCCGGAACAAGGCACTGTTTACATTATGAAGTGTTTGCTGATGTCCTTATCCACCCATGGGGTGCTGATGTCTGTGATCCGCATTTTACATGACTGTCCAAAACAAAAAAACTATTTATGGTTCTAAACCTGTACTACTGTGAAGGGTTAAATTAATGCAAGAGGGTCCTGTATGTAGGACTTTCTCTATAAAACAAGACAATTAGCCATTAAAAACATCACTAAGTGTGAATAGTTTTCGATTGTGACCACAGGACTGGCCAATAATTAAATTATCTTAACTTTCAGCAGAATCATATTTGTTGAGACGCGCTCCGTCACTGGCCTTGGGAAAGTAGATGCCGTCTATTACTTGCAACTTCCCTGGTAAGGTTGGGAGATTTGAGATTGAATTGCTTTTGGTCATTGCCTGAATCAGTTGTCATTGGTCATTTTAGTGTGTCATTGGTAAAAAAAATAAGCACTTCAGTGGATTTGATAGTCGAAGTTGCCCACAAGGATTAACACTGAGATGTTACAGTGTTGCAGCTGGAGGCTGAGGCAGTCTACCGGACTATTTGCAGAACTTTTTCGTTAGTCATTTGCACATCAAAATGTGTAAACATAGGGCCCAGGTTTAAAATACTGGAATTCCCCTTTAATGCTCTGCCTCGGAATAACGAGGGAGAAATGCTGCTCAGTGACAGACTCTCATTCAGCAAGCTAACCCAGGAGGCCAGCAAAGGCAGACAGATGCAGCAGGGAAAGATGGTTTCACATCCTTGGTAAAATTGGTGATTTGTTGAAATAGTGAAGGAACTGACCCAGATGGTCTGGCAGAAATTTATTTAGTTTCTGTCAAGTGTGTTTTATGATGATTACATCTCTTTCTCCATCTCTTTCTTCCCTCATTTCCTGTCAGCTCTCTAATAAATGAATAATATGCCCTAAAATATGAATTTCTCAGAGAATCATATTGTTATTGCATTAACAATTTCCTGCTGTAAAATGAACAAAAGTAGGTTATTGCAGTTTTTGTTGTATGCATTCAAAGACTTGGTCTAATGATAATTTTACATGATCAAATACTTTTACAAAGCAAGTGAGACAATAATTAAACTGATAACTGATAATAGTATTCCTGCAATATCTAAATTGTGATTTCCTGTTAGCATAAATGTTCTTGAAACTTTCAAGCACTAACAAAGCATTGTATGAAATCTTTTTGATGCATCATAAATCCATTTACACACGGGCTGCTCAAAATTTTTGAAAACAAGTCTCAGAAAGTGCAGTGGGGACACTTGAACAAATCCCATTTTATTTTTCTGCCAAGAGATTTACATGCTGGTGAGCGGCGAACATGACTGTGAAGACTAATCTACACTTAATTCATGTACCA
Source organism: Scatophagus argus (assembly GCF_020382885.2). Lineage (NCBI taxonomy): Eukaryota > Metazoa > Chordata > Actinopteri > Scatophagidae > Scatophagus > Scatophagus argus. The sequence continues at coordinate 13,253,793 of NC_058512.1, forward strand.
TGTTGTCAAGAATGAAAACAACAAAAGTATATTTTCACACACAGCTGTAGCTTTGCAAATTGAACAAGATCCTCTAGTTCAGAGCAAATCTGAAGATGAAAGCTTTCAACTAAGTGTTTTTATTTCATCAAGAGATATCCACTGAGTTGAAGAAGGTTACACTCACAATCGCAAGATTTTTTTTTATTAAAAGATTGCTTTCTAAATGCCAGTAGGCAACAGTCTGCTAGTGAATGCTGCCACTTTTACTTTCATTTCTATAATCTCATTCTTTTTTGCATCACTAGATAGAAAACATACAGTGTGTTTTGGAAACTCTTCACTTTCCCATTTTTACATGACAGAGGGGTTGAAAGCACATGTCAGAGACCTCTGCAGATGTAATTTTATTCTCCATCATTGTTGGGATGTATGTGGATGTTGCTGCACATGTTCAAAGCCTTACAGAGTGACAGGATGGCCCCTCAGAGCACACAATAGATTGAGATGATTGGATTGAGGCTTGGCTAAAAGTGCAGCAAGGCCACTTGAAGAGGCCGAGTGTCTGAACCGGAATAATAAGACAGCAAGATCAGACACCATGCTGCCATGATCCCATCTGTGCTGCCGGATACTTCTGAACACTCCATAAAGCATCTTTCCTCCGCACTTTTTTTAAAAGGTCCCCGTCTGAGGGAGAGAATGAGAGAGAGGGAAAGGAAGAGGGTACAGTGAGAGGGAAAGATAAGACAAGCTGTATTTGTTGGTAGACAACTGACACTACTAGACACTTGGAAACACTCCACATTTCCCACACATTCCCCCTCATACATGTTAAATGATCCTCTCAGTCCATTTGATCCCATTTCAAGTTTATTAATCATTTCAGAGGAAATAATCTACTCAGGTGTACAGTGTGGTTGATGATGTTGATACTTTCTTGAACTTGCTTTATTATGCGTTCATTATCAACAATCTCCACAAAATAGAAAGCTGGCCAGACATGATTGCCACATGCAATCCTGTTCTGAATTTATTTTTGAATAATTTTTATTTTGTTTTTTTTATTTTTGAATCGGTGCATGTAAGCTATGGTGTAACTGTAAGGCTCTGGTGCTGCTTTGTAACCTCTTAGCTGCCTTTAGCTGTTTTAAGCCCCAGTCCAGTGCTTATCTGGGTCTGTGTATGTGTATCTGGATCTGTGTACAGTTTGCTGTACTATTCTTTTGGTCTTGCGCTATTTTCTTGTTTTGGTTAGACCCTGAATTTCCAATTAAGGGAACTCTAACAGTGACGGTCTACAGTGATATTTTAGGCAATAGTATAATTCCAACTGTGTGGCAACAGTTGGAGGAAGTCAATTTCCAAAGTGAGATTTCCCCACATGCAAAGCAAGGTCCATAAATGTACTAAGGATCTTGAGACTGAATGGGAGCAAATTCCTGCAGCCAGGTTCCAAAATCTTGTAGAAACCCCCCAAAGAAGAGCGAGAGACTGTTTTAGCAGCATGTTCCCTTGGTTTTGTAAATAGATGTTCAGCTGTTATATATGGCAGCAGTGTCCACATGTGGTGCATATCTTTCTATGTGCATGTATGTAATGCAGAGAGAGAGAGAGAATGGTAATCTATGTGTGTGTGTGTGTGTGTGAGACTCAACTCATCTCTCAGGGTGTGTGTTAGTCTCTAATTCCCAGTGACAGATAACTGGTCAGAGCAGCACTGTGTCAGCTCTGTTTAGCCAGGACAGGCCTCCTGGAAATTAGACTTAACTCATAACCACAGACGCCAATTGTCCTCCTCCTAAACACACAGACACACATACGCACACACACTCATATAAACAGTTACAAACTCAAACTCACAAAAACACACACAGACACATCTATGTGGATAAAATTCAGTCAGCGGTAGGCCAAAAAAAAGTGAACATGCACATACGAATGTGGACACCTGCAAATATTATTGTAAAGAAACACATGTATAGTGGGGCAGACACAAACTCTAAAACATTCCTAGACAAAGACACACACACAGTTCGAGAAAACAACTTATTCAGTACCTGTCACCTCTGCTTAATAAATAAGAATCTGGTTGTGTGTGTTTGTGTGTGTGTATGTGTGTTTTTGTGTGGGAGGAGATGTTAAAACTGTGTGTTCATTTGTGAGAGAGAAATAGAGATGGGGGTGAGTGGAGGAGCGTAGCTGTCTAGATTAACCATCTAGTCGGTGTGGTCAGGCCCCTTAATGAAAACCAATAGAGATTCACTCTGCTTTAATGAACAACACACACACCTCAAAGCCTCAATTTACACCTGCAATAAGGCCCTGTCACTCAACCTGGATGTGTGTGTGTGTGTGTGTGTGGGAGAGAGAGACAGAGAGAGGGAGGAAGAGAGTGGGAGAGGTGGGGGGTCTTTCCTCTCCTGTTGCTCTCTTTTTTTCTGTGTTCTTTTGTTTTCTCTCTTTTCTCTCTTTCTTCCCTGCCTTCTGCTTCTACCCTCACTCCCCCCATTCTCTCTCTCTCTCTCTCTCTCTCTCTCTCTCTCTCTCTCTCTCTCTTTCTCTCTCTCTCGCTATGTCACCATGTTTTCATTTGCACTTCTTGAGTATTTATGTGTTTGACTCTGAGGTTCACACACAATCTGGTAGGTGACACCCCTGATCTGGACTCTGTAACCAGTAAGCAACCCTGGCAATCAGAAGGCACCAAATTAATTATCACATGCGTGTGTTTGTCATTGAGCTTGAGAGGTTACACACACACACACACACAGACACACTCTTACATACTTGAAAGCACCAATCAGGTGGAAACTGTGGCACAACTGACTTGATCTCTTTCTCTTCTCTGACTTTTTCGCCTCTTTCCATACCCAATCTTGTATTTCTGTCTCTGGCCTAACACAGTGGATGACAGGGTGATCATTTTGTCTGCTTCACTATTGATCCTGCTTAAAATGTTGGCAGGGTCATTATGGATGGGTCTACTTTAAATCTGATTTTCTTTTATTACTGTAATTGCCTTTAATTCAGCATGCTCCTGAACTCTGTGGTCCTGTACGTTATCATCATCATCAAGAAAAACAATAATGTAACAAAAATTCTTTTCCACACACAATTTTATATCTGAGTGACTGGATTCAAGTAAAATAATCAGTGAAGCATACTCCATCTTTCTTTAGATTTGTTATAGTATGATACGAAGTGCAAAGCCTCTTTACCAAGAAAACAATTACTCAAAATTCGTAAAGCACTGGAGTTAGACTCAACTCTGAGCTCTGGTTGTAATGCAAAAGATCATAATATGAGATCATGTTAACAATCAAGTAACATTTTCTTGGTAATATGTCTGTCTTTTGTGTGTGTGTGTGTGTGTATGTGTGTGTGTGAGTGAGTGAGTGATGCAGACGTTCTGTGATTGAATGAGGTGACTGTGGTTCTGTGTTTGGCTTCACTCAGTCCAAATAAAGCCTAGGCAAAAGGCAAAGCAAAAGCCTCTTTGAATTGGCGGTCAGGACCTCACCAGATGTTACTTATTAGATGATGAGATTGATGCCAAACAGCAGCGCAATCATTTATTTGTAGTAGTATACTACAGATTTGCCTGTGGGAGGAGGGGGGAGGGGTCATTTAATTCTTGAAAATAATAAACGCGGGCTGCTACACTGATTCATACTGCTTTGATACATATATACTACCAGGTGAGTTACCAGGGTGCCTGTAAGAGATGACGTTTATCAAGAGAGGTTTAAAGGTTGATATTGTGACATAAAATAAGTTGCAGTAGAGGAAACACTTAAGTTAGATCACTTCAATATAACCAAAAAGAGACACACACATATGAAAAGTTTGAGAAGGGACATTCAACATGCTCTTTTTTTTGGCAGGAGAAAGCAACTAAAATTGTGAGAAATGTGTTCTTTGTTTATACTTTGTAATACCAGCACTACTAACTCCAGAGTGTCTGATAACAAAGCCTTGTGGTGCATTTAATGTCATATGTGTTGTTTGAAGGAAAAAAAAAAGTGGCTACAAGAAAATATTCCAGCAGGTACCAAGAGGTGAGTGTGTTACCTTTGTCGGAAAGCTGAGATAAAATAATGGTAACAGGTCCGGGTGTGTTACCTGAACAGGTATTTGACCTGTCTGACCTGACTGTGTAACGACTAGACTGGCAACATGATCTCTGCCTGACTTCAACATTCAGGCTCTCAAGGGTAGATAGGCAGCTTCCTGTGTGTGTGTGTGTGTCTGTCTGTCTGTCAGTCTGTGGGTTTAATAGAGGTCCCAAAATTAGACACGTGACACCATGGCACCATATCTGGGTGTAGGAAAGTGTACATTTGAATGGGAGAGATTTACTGGACATCATTTGCAGACGAGTAAACACAGACACAGGAGAGAGTTTGAGTGGCATTAATGAGTTTGTAATGTGACTGGAACACTATCTCTCCCACAGTATCACTTTTATACCAACAAATAACACACATACCTACACACACAGTGATCTGTTGACTCTAGTTCTGCTAGTACTGGAGTTCTTGTTGTTGATGTTATCTTGAATTTTGCTATAATTACTGTTACCTCTGCTTTGATGACTGCTAAGGTCATATGCGAATCCTAAAGATTAAATATTGTCAGTGTTTCACAACCTGATTTTTTTTCATTCCCTACCCTTAACCAAATTGAGCTATAGATTATATTTTGCGACTGTTTTACAAACTGAAAATGTCTTTTCCTAAGCTTCCTAACCGAAGTGTTTCATTCAGTGCTGAGATTCATGAAAAGAAAATTGTATACTCATCTTCATATACACAAATCTTCGTGACTGTGTTGATAAACATACTATACTATGTTGCAGGTGAAAATGGTCTTACTGTCATAGCAACTTTTTCACTTGATTTAAATCAATGAGATGTCTGGACTAAATGGTATATGCTAAAACATAGACTAAAGAAATTAGATTCATGCAGTGAAACTGGGGTGATTCTTGACTATCTGGAGGTTGTTTCGCACAGCAGCTGCACTCTTCATTTATGCTTGCCTCTTATTACCCTGTCATGCAGGTCTGTGCAGGGTGAAGGGTTTCCTGTGAAATTTTGCATCTAGAAGAATGAGATGCAGTACAGACAAGATCTTATTTTGTGATGTTGCAGGGTAGCGGGAAGGTAATTTGGCACCAGTTAACAATAGCCATCTTAGTTTGGGTCACAGCAAGAAATACATGCACACACACAGACATGTCTGACTTTCACTTGCTTCTCAGATACAAGGCCAGACAGGCGAAACACACACCAGAAAACACATCACCTGAACCACCTCAGGTACACACTATTACCTTGCACACTGTTACCTTACCTTCGCACAGTGTAACCTTTCTTAATAATTACCTCATCTTACACAGACACATTCAGAGCTCAGATGACGACTGCCGACATAGTGCATAGACTCATCTGTAAATTCAAGCCTTTTATGTTCAAGTTTCTTAAAGGGAAACAGGATATCATAGAAGAAACATTAAAATCACACATGATCAAGTCCATTAGTGGTTTGCAAAAAGACCCCATTTAGTTTCTGAAATTATCATTCATAATTCTAACAAGCCTTTAAGCTTTTATGTCCCATGCTGTGACAGATGCCTGCTGAGTAAAAACAACAGACTCAAATTCAAAATGTCATACTGTCCCTTTTTAACAACTCTGGCACATTTATTGTGACATACCCACGAGGAAATGCAACTAATGCCATCAAGGTCTAATTATGAGCCAGCTCTGACTGCACTCCGGGCCTCATCCATCATACTCTGTACTGATACTGTCTCTGCCCATATAAACATTTGTAATCATGCTCTGTCTCATGCGCCATTTGTCATCCTCCATGACTGGCTGGGTTTCTACTAATCACTACTATTACAACCATATCAGCACACCTAAGCAGCCCCTACTGAACTCATCCTGGATAAGCTCGTTGTTTTTTGTTTTTGTTTTTTCTTAAAATGAATTTTCCACCAAATTTTGTGAATTCTGAAAGCTTCAAGATTTGTTTAAACTGATTTACTCCAGATTCAACCATATAAAAGTATTATTTTTCCCCTTGATTCCACAACATTGTGTTCCTCCTGGTTATAGCTTGCAAGGATTAGGGGTCCATGAGTTTGAAAATTTATTTTGTAATTTTATCAGTACATTTACAGTATGTCTTGGTATGCCTATTTAAGTTATGTAATTTGACTACAGAGTTTTGGCAGCTTCCTCAGCACAATCTCAGTCAAATAAACAGAACTTATTGGCTGCTTTTTCCTTCTTTTTTTTATTTGCTGAGAAAACAAACAAAATGATACCTGCACTGTCACTGACAAAAAATGCAGCTGAGAAATACCAATACATGTTTTTATCACCATGAATGCTCACTTGTGTATCCCTGTCTTACACAGAACCACATAAGTATCGCCTGTTAATTCAACAAATGTGATTTACAACAGCTCTGAGGATGATGGAAGGTGGCAATACAGTGAGTGTGAGTGAAGAAGAGGCCTGTAGGCCTCAGGGGCCCAACTCTGCTCTCAGACAATCTGTCTTTTTCTCTCCTTTTAAATTCTTTTTTATTCAGTCTACTTTCCACAACCTGGACATCTCTTATGCCCCCTCTTTTCTCTTATGCCTTATTCTGTGTGTCCTCAACCCTTCATTTCTCACTCTGTCTCTGCCTCCTCCCGTCGAGCCTCTTCTTTTCTTTCATTGTTCCCAGACGCCTCGGGCTGGTCCCTTGGTCTGATGGCTCCCAGCAGGAGGGAGGACTCGGGATGCAGGAGTACTGGGAACACACAGAATGCTAAATAATAAGATGCTGTAGTCACAGGACTGCTCTGGATAATATAGTTTACATTCAAAAGTGTCAGTTACAGAAACAGCCAATTACTTGTTTGTGAAAGGTTTTTTTTTTTATCTCAACCATTAAACAAAGACAAATTTCCTCCAATCAATGTAAAGTATATTTCTTCAAAGCACGATTTTCAACTGGGCAGTTATTTTAAGGTGGTGGAAGTGCTAAAATGGCAACACCAATTCAAATTCCTTCACCAGTTTATTAACATTAAGTTGTGCACTCTACGTATATGCACCTATGGTACAGTTGTACATTTGATTGAGTTAAAGTTGTGTTGTTTATATTGACATTCCAAAAATTACTGAATTAATTAGAAAAAAATACAAGACATGTGGTCTTTCACCTTTGAGCTGCGGTCATTGCTGTAAAAGAGATGATGGTAAGCATATATAATCAGCACCAGGCCATACGATCTTTATTCACCTTTTAATGAGGAGTTCATATGTCATAATACTGCAGGTAAACCAGCAAAATGAAGAGCTTCGGCTAGTGTATCATAATTGGGAGAAAAAGATGGTGACTTGATGTAAATGTTTAGGAAATATGAGTAAAAGTAGCAGTGTGATGATGACAACAAAAACAAATCAACTAACATCCATCCGTCCGTCCATTTTGTATACCGCTTATCCGTCAGGGTTGCGGGGGCGCTGGAGCCTATCCCAGCTGACTACAGACGAGAGCCGGGGTACACCCTGGTCGCCAGTCAGTCACAGGGCCGACACCCACAGACAGACAACCACACACTCTCATACTCACACCCACACAGGCACAGGGAGAACATGCAAACTCCGTGCAGAAAGGCCCAGACTGGGATTTGAACCTTGAACCCTCTTGCTGTGAGGCGACAGTGCTAACCACTGCACTGCCATGCCATCCAACCAACTGACAGATAATCAAATAAGAATGAAGAACTTTTCAATGGTGGAGGCAATGGCAAGTTGGCAGCACATACATGCTACTGCAAAAATGCACTATATTGCCAGTGTATATTCATTTTACATACAGTTTGTTAGAGTGTGCACCTATCTGTTGTTTATGTTAATGGTCCTGGCACCGAGGCTTTGCACTCACTGTAAATCACTCAGCTTTCACTGGTTGCGAACATCAGCTGCAGTAAATGACTGAAATATAAAATGAACACTTTGTGTGTTTATCTCATCCCCTCAGTGCTGAGCCGGAACTGCACTGCATTGTAAAGTAATAAAGCAGTGCACAGTTTTCACAGAGAGCTAGTAATTATGGGAGCGCTGTGATGAGAAGGTTTTCTCTAGATAGACTAGATTGGCCATTCATTACCAGCCCTACACGCGCACACACACACACACATACACACACACCAGCTGCAGAGAGACAATGGAGTGCAGGCTGATTCAATCTGGGCTTGTACTTACAGACAACAATGAGATAATCAAGTAGAGCATTACACTGCAGGGTTAGGTGTTGGTGTGTGTGTATGTGTGTGTGGGTCTGTCTAATAGCTGCATACATACCCAATTGCTTTTTTTTTTATGCAGAAAATGCATGCCAGAATTTTAAATGTATTTCTGTGTTCATCTCTGTGTCGGGTGATCTTATTAATACACATGACATCAACACACAGGCAAAAGAAAAAAACTCTCACAGTGTTCTGTGCAACAAACTCTGCTTTACATCTCTGTAGGGAAAGCCAGTTAAAAGTGGAAGAGAGAGGAGGGTCGGGAGTACGGAAGTGTTAAGAGACCAAAGAAGGAAGTTGCGGAGGGAAGAGAAAAGAAGTGCGTGTGGAAAATGGGAAAAGGAGAAAGAAAAGGGCTATAATTTATAGTTGTCATAAGAGCGACGCTTTCTCTTTTTTACCCTCTTCTTCACACCAGTACTTGGTCTCTCTCTGCTTCTCAATTGATATGTGCTTGATTCCCAACAACCCCCCTCCGGCGCCCACAGGGGAGCCTTTTTAGATTTTACGCTTGGATATATCTGTTTAACTCCCCGTTTACCCCTCTGACAACACAACGGCACACACACACACACACACACACACACACAGATGTGCAGAGAGCTGCCGGCAGAGAACGTGAGGGAGAGAGATGCTACCCCATGGTCCTCTGGGAATTGGATATAATACAATACAATAAAAGAAAGACAGAAGAGACAAGGGGAGATGTTTTTATTGGGGTGTAAGACACCTCTCATCGGTGTGTGTGTGTGTGTGTATGTCGGGCTGGATGTTGACACAGTGGGACTCATTTATCAGTGCATGTTTGCAGGCGCAAACGCTGAGGAAAAGTCAGGCCTTGACAAATAAAACTTACTTTGAGGATGACATGTGGAAAGTGGGGACAAGATGGGCAGCTTGTGGATCAAACTGTTTTTTTTTCCTGCTCACCTTTTCATCATGAACATGCCCTCTCCTTCCTCAAGCATCTCAAATAATCTTGTGGTAGTAATAGTTTTATTCAACTGCGTTCTTATCCTGTACACAGGCTCATTTATTCATGAGTGTCCCGAGGTGTGTGGTGTTTCAGGGGTGGTGTTAGGCTAATGAGTCTTTGGATGGTTAACACGATACCTCTGGGGAGGAGGAGGGGGTGGGGCTACATGACTGTGACTGACAGCGCGCAGCGTGACAGATAAATGGATTGAGTTTATCCACGATTTAGACTTCCGATCGTTGTGTGCAAAATTAGTGATGTAATCAGTAGGGGCAATAAACAACAACAACAACAAGGATGGCAAATGGCCACAGAGTACAAAATCAAGGACGATTAGTTAGATTGTAATAAGTTGATATGTAATGTGTTTGTTTATGGGACGCACAAAGAAAAATGGAAAGCAAGATGAATCCATAAAACAAAGAACCCATTAGAATAAAATGGCAGTTTTAAAAACACCTGTTCACTAATGTGCTTTTCTTTTAAAATATTAAAGTACTTTGTGAGTCTGAGCTCTTACGTTAGCTCCCTTCTTCCATTTCCACTTACATTCCTGTATTTGCCACATCTTTCACAACCATATATCTTTTTTCTGCATCCTTCTTTTCCTTCCTTCCCTCTTTCCTTCACCTTTTTTGCCAGTTTTTTCTCCCTGACACATATGGCAGAGAATAGTCCCCAAGCCTATTGGCCCTCTTTTGGTCATTGATACCATTCATTCATTCATAACGCTGCTGTTTCTTTTTTGATTGGTTCCTTGTCAATTTTTTTTTTTTTTGCCTACTTTTTTCTTTTCCTCTTCCCCTCCTTCTTCATCAAGCTTTCAATTAGTTTATAGTTGATCATTTATGATTTTATTATTCATCAATTATTCTTAATAATTCTAAAACAATTTACAACATGCATAAATTAATTGGTTATGTAATAATTAATTCATGCTATAAATAAAGCAAACAGTACTATTATTACAGTATTATTATGTAATGCTTACAGAATTATTTGCTTTATTTAATTCATGTAGTCTATAGAAGTCATAGTTTTCCAAAAATAACTTCTGTCACTCAGAAGCAAGCAAACAGATTCGTAACTAAATAGATGTCCGACCTAATTGATCTGTAATGCTTTTTATTCTTCTGAAGCAGGCGTGACTGTCAGAACATATCTATCGATCCTCCTCTCTCTCATCCTCACCCATTCTCCCTCCCCCTCCCGTCTCTTGAACCCTTGACCACGACCTCGAGAAGTCAGAGGTCAAGGCTGGGGTTCAGCTTGGTGACAATGAAGAGTCACGAGACCCACCCACCTCCTTTTTTTACGTTTAAGCAGGTGGAAAGAACGTGATTGTGGTGTTAGATTGATTGTTGTTACATGAAAGAGACCCATCGTGTGTGTGTGTGTGTGTGTGTGTGTGTGTGTGGGCAACAACAATGCATTTCAATAGGTCTAATATGAGAGCTGTCAATACTGCTGATCCAAACCACAACGCTTCATAGGAGGTTATTGCCCTTTGGCTGGTAGTTGGTATGTGTGTGTACAGAGTCTGCGCTGTGAACCTTTGCGTGTATGGATATATATGTGTGTGTGTGTGTGTGTTAATTGACAGATGTTGACAGCCAGAGGGAAGTAAAGGAACCAGTTGGTTCAGTCATGATTGTCAGCCATCTCCCCTTACATATAAGAATTGCTTGTTTCCTTTTTTGCCTTCATTTTGTTTTTAACACCAGCAGTGACTTAAACCAAAAGTTTGTTTGTTTTGTTATTCTTGAAACGTGTTCAATATTCATGGTGACAGAATAAAATAATCCAACTGTGAGGAATATTATTTCCAATGGCTCTCTAAAGACACCTGAGATGGAGACTTAACTTTTGTAGATGTAAAACTAGATGAATTGTAATTTATTCTCAATCATGTACTCCGAGCGTCAGCTTATTTGTTTTTGTCCACAGTTTAGGTTAGATGTGATTTTCAGTAGCGATTTATTTAATGTTCGTGTCATTACTTTGCCCCAGTTGTGTTTTTACCTTGATAAATTGTCCTTGTTGTTTCGCGGTAATGCAAGGTTTCATATTCACTGTTTGATTTAAAAAATCAGCTCTTTATATATTACACACGGGATATTATACAATTATTACTGGCCGATAGCACTCTGGTGGTTGTGTGTTGTTGTGTGTGTGTGGATTTGTGTGTGTTGGCATGCATGTTAACATGACTACAATCATTTCTGTACTATATGTGCTTGTGTTGTGAAATTAGGTGTTATTGAGCTCCTCTGACTGGAGTGTCCCTGTGGTGCCTCCTCTCACTGCTGGAGATCAAACAACACACTACACACATGCACACACACACACGTGCACTCGCATGCACAGATCCAAACGTGCACACAAGTCCCTGTGGTGATTATCAGATCCCCTCAGATCCTCTCGAAGCCTCAGACTGAAGTGGAATTCACTTTGCTTTTTATTTACTGGCTATAGAAGGCCTGACGACAGGCGTGTGAAGAGACCTGACACACACACTCGTATGCATCCAGCACGCACATTGAGACTCCCACAGCAAAAAAATCTAACATTTCTTGACCTGTCACATTTTTATATTGAATGTTAGAGTTTCTTTAAATTGAGTTAATAATTGATCGGATAATTTGACTCACACCAACTTGTTTCAAGTGTCAACATGACTCATTCACAACAAGAAAATTACTGAAATGGATTACACATTCATGAAGGGAAATTCAAATTTTTTTGACTTACAGGATGTCGCTTAAGGTGAAAGTATTTTACAGTATGCTTCTCTTTTGTGTTACCTCTTCTCTCACTCACTTGCTGCAGCTGCAGGAATTAAAGAAAACAATAGTCACAACACCAGAGTTTTACTATTGCCATCAATGTTGCAATGTTATGGGCCGTGCCCACATAGTACTGCATCAGATGTCTCTTGATTGTGCCCCTGGTAGTATAGTTAAACCTGCCAGTTTAATTTCTATGTGAAAATATAGCAAAATTCTTGCATTGTGGTTATACATTATTCCCGTCACCTTTAAATCACCTGGCAACACTAACACATTAATGTCTCTGAAAAACAGTTTGTATTGTAGTTTGTAATGCATCACCAAAATATGAGTCATAAAGACAGGCTAATAAAATCCATGTTGTTTTAATTTGGATGCCATTTAAGTGTGTGCCATTTCACATTGCACTCGTGTAGTGTAAAAATATAGAAGTGTGATTCTGCGTATGAGCTTTCAAACCTGTAATACTCCTAAAACAGTTGGATCTAAACAATATTACTTCTGTGCATGTGTATGCGTATGCATATCTATATATTTGTGCACTCACCCATACATGTATGTGTCTGTCTGAATGTGTCTCTAAGTGATCATATTTGTCCTCTGAATGTTGCTGAATGTAAACCAGGTCTATCTGATTCCCCACAGACAAGCAGGTATAGAGATATTATGGGATTTATGCAGGTACAGTCTCACTTCTCTCACTTTCTGTCTTTCTTTCTCTCCCTCTCTTTGTGTGTGTGTGTGTGTGAATATTATGGAGATCAGAGGCAGCCTGGGAGCCTCCGAGGCTATTAGCTCATCTGTATTGTATTGAGACGAGGGTATGTACACATCTGCTGATGACACCAGAGAATTGAGCCTTGTGTGTGCGCGTTTGAACTCGCACACACCTTCATTTGTGTGTGCATGTATGCTTGTTTGTCTGAATGCAATATTATTATAATTTGACGACTATGTTCTTGTAGGCAAATTGCTCAGCTGTGGTAAAACAACTGATAAAATATATCCACATAATATATACAGCACACAATTTATTTATTTATTTAGTCAGTTATTTTTCTCATTCTTGGAGGAGCAAGCTTTGATCTATCAGGGGAGTTATTGCTATCAAAATGTAAAACATTTGAATACGTGAATCGTGAAAGGGACAGCAAATATGTGATGTGCAACGTGAAGTGGTGAAAAAGGGAAATATTCCTCAAATCACTCCATCTGTGCCCAAGTCTGATGCAGCTTATTTTGCATACTGGCCTATTTTGTATTTTATCATATCAGTGCATCCTTGCACCTGTGAGAATTAGTGGTAAAACGGTCTTATGAATTTTTTATTGCATTTTCTTCCTTTATCAACAAATTGACTCTGTTCAGGTATTTGGCAAGTTAAATCGAGTGGCTTATTTGAAACCCATCTTCAAATGTATTTTTCCCAAATACAGTGCCTCTTGATCAGCCTGTTTTTCTATTGCATTAACATCAGCTGCATTGCACCAGGGGGACTTTCTGCCTCTCTCTCTCTCTCTCTCTCTCTCTCTCTCTCTCTCTCTCTCTCTCTCTCTCTCTCTCTCTCTCTTTCTCTGTTGACTCATTGGATGTGGGTCAGTTGATGAATACAAATGTCACCTCATATCCTGTCAACCAGACAAAAAAGTTGAGAAAAGAGAGAATGAGAGAGGAGGTAAAACTAAAAGAATCCCGCTTCTTCTTTTTCTGCCGACGTTAGCAGCTTTTAACCCGCTTTGATTGATACGGCATCAGAAGTTACTCGATTAAACAGCGTTTCACACTGCATAGATTCCTACTTAAAAGTCTCAAGACCTCTAAATTATTTATTGATGTCTGTTCCAATCTACATCTGGCTAAGGAGGACTGTGCTCAGTGTGTGTGTGTGTGTGTGTGTGTGGGTGGGAGGGTGGAGGAGAAAGGGTCGGGGGGTATGGCTGGTGCCTCTGTAGCGCCTAGAGGAACTTGTTTTCCATGTGCACTTGTTCACCTGCCCGTCTTCTCTAATGGGGCTCAGCAGGGAGGGATGAATAGGCCTGAAAGTGGCAACGCGGCAGTGAAATTGCATAGCGGCAGCTCAGCGTGCACGGTCCTCCGCTCGTAAAGTAAAATCCCAGCGCTGTCTTTTCTTTTCCAACTCCCCCTCGCACATATAGGAGAAGGAAAGCATACGGAGGCACACATGCAGTAATTCACAGACGCACAAACTATCAAGCAAGGAAGAGGGGAAACACACATACACTCAGACGAGCGATCACGTAAAGCACTGAGCCAAGTAAGTGAGAAGATATTGGGTAATATCCCTGACAAGCAGCTCAAGAATCTTTTTAAAGTTCAGCTGCAAAGCAAAGCAGTTTCTTATCGCATTTCTCTCTTTCCCAGGAGTACACCGTGTTAGTGGATGGGGAAATATACGAGTCTGATTTAAGACAAAGCTATTTGGGAGCATTTAAGTCTCCCAGTGTCCCAAAGATGAAAGGTTCAGTAGTAACGTATTTGTTGAAGAAGTAGTGGAGTGATTGAAATTTTGTGAAATGAGTGATATTGGTCCAAAACACAGTGGACATAGCGTGCTAACACATCTGCTTTTCACTTTGTGTTTTCACCTTTCCATGTTAAGTAAGGCAGCAGTGAACAGCAGGTAGAGGTTTAGCACTTGAGGTCTTTTCCCTGTACACAAATTTGAATCTGCAAAAGTGTGCAAGTACATATAGATGGCTACATTGACTTCTCTCCCCAGAAGCACATATACTATATTCTATTCAAAGGTCAGTGTTTTCACTATTGTAGATGTGATGAGACTGAACTGGGATTGTGGTAATAATCACTTGCCAATTGAAAAGTGTTTCTGTTCGACCTCAAACTAACGTCTGTCTTCATTTTGTACATGGTCTTAAAATGAAAAGGTTATGGTTTGTTTGTTTGTTGAAAACAACCACAAAAAGTGTCTGTTTACACCAAATGCTTTCTATCATTTTCTATAGAAAACTCAACTCAAAATTTGAGTTAATTTGAGTTAAATTGACACCAACAAGATGACTTCACAAATTCAAGATGATCTGCCATCTATGATCTGTCATAGATCAAGTGCAAGATGATCTGCCATTTTTGGTGTAGTTGCAGCATTGTTTCAGTTACCTCATGCTTCTGTGGAGAATTTAGAATGTAGGGATACTTGCAGATTTAATTTTTTTTAACCATGCACTTAAATTATGAAATCACTACCAAAATTGTTGATACATTTTCTGTTGATGGACTAAGCAATCAAATGACTAATAATTTCAGCACTAGTTTATAAATCCCAAATTTGATTTTGGTTTTTTGCAACAATAATGTGGAAGAAGAAGACCTCTGCAAGTGAGCAAGAGTACACATTGCTTGTGCGTGCGCGGTCATTGCTGCTGTGCTTGTGTCCGTGAACGTGCCCACATTCATATCTACACCCATCAGCCCGCAAACTCTTCCGTGAGTGTGAAGGGGTACGTTTGAGTGAATCATGGCTGGGATTGAAACATCACTGCGACCTTGAGGGCTGAAACATTGGATGGAGGTCTCTGCTGTTGGTTGGATGAAGTTAGAGGAAAAGTAGTGAGTTCATTTACTTTGTGTTGTGCAGAGAGCGGGAGGTGAGTGGGGGTTAGCTCTGGAGGCTGGCCCATGTTTCTCCCTCCACTGTTTATTGAGGGCCTGTCTCAGGGGCCAGGTATTGATTTCTGCCTGGATGAGATGGGATAGCCCTGGAAGACTCTGTGACGGATGGATGAGGAAGAAGGGAGGGATAAGTGAAGCAGTGTAGCTCATGTCCCAATACAGAGGCTGCTTCAACTGTCTAGAAATGTTAACTTTGCCTTGACCCTCATTTATTGGCTCCTTTTTAGAATCAATATTGAAAGAATATAGTGGATTTTAAGTCAGGCAAAACTATTTTTTGTTTTTTAAAAAGAACACAAAATACCTATTTTTTAATAAAATTTCCTCATTACGAATAAGAGAAGCCACTTACAAACACAACGCGATGGCACCGCACGGACGGTCGCCTCCGAGTTTCTCTCCACCCTGTGGATGATCTTTTTTGTACTTTTTGTTAGTTTTATCTTGTTTTTTTCTTCTTATAAATATTCTATTCTTCATTTTTTATTATTGTTATTTGTTATTTTGTATTTTGTATGGTGCACAGGACAGAGAAAAATCTGGAGTCAAATTTCTTGTGGTCACACGTACTTGGCAAATAAAGCTGATTCTGATTCTGATTCTGATTGCCTGTTGATCACACAAACAGCAAACTGAGTATGGAGCCAAAAGTGACAGTAAGTATGTTTAAATTGGGGGTGCACCCATAGCAATTTTCTTTTCTTTTCAATTTGATGACTTGCCGATATTGATTTTTGACATTACTGATTTTCTTTCTAAGAACTCTAATTGACAACAGATACAAACGAAAATCAACATTTCTTCAATGCAAAATTAAATTTTCATAATAAAAGAAATTATTAAACTTACATTTCCTCTCAAAATAAAGTGCTTTGCAACTGGAAAGAGCTACAAATAACAAGTAACTGAAAATAAGCTGTGCACCCAACTTTATCTGACATATGTTACTTTACCAAACAAAAGCAGGTGCAACAGATTTTTATAACAAAACAAATGTCAGTTACATATATAATTTTACAATATGCTTATAAATACACCAGAACTGAGGTAATTTAGTAGATTTCTGAAGCTTCTGTTCTCAACTTTGGAGAACAGCTGATGAAACATTTTCATGAATTCCGTAGTTTTCCTCGTAATTGCTTTGGTCTTTTCATTGCTCACACCAGGGAAAGAAAGGAGAGGCTGATGGCTTGTATCTGGTGCTGAGCTTTGGTTAGTTTTAGCTTTAGCTGCTTTGGTAACTTCTTCAAACTGGGCATGTTCAGCTGGGTGATGGTGTTTCATGGTGGTGTTTCATGAGGACAATCATGAGTGAAATTTATTTTTGAGAACCAAAGGTTAGTTTTCTTGGAGAGATTCTCTGCAAACATAACCACCAGTCATAAGAAAGCATTGGGAACAAACTGGAACTGACTGCGAGAGCTCTGCGAATCAGCTGGTGCTGTCAGGGAAAGAACTGTGAACTCATTTAACAACTCTTGAACAAAAACATTTAAACTACTAGAGCAGGAACTGATCAGTCAACAGAGGGGCTTGTAAACTGCTGTGTGTATGGAAATGAATCAATATCAAGTATTGCTTTGTAGATCATTTCGAGGATAAATGCAACTACTCTCAAATATTCTAAATATTCTGTTGTGTTGGCCCTCTTTCTCTTTATTTTTTTCTGACTTCTATCCACTCCTTTGGGTGCACGCCCTGCAAGGTTGTGTCAAACTCACACTGTTTCAACTCAACACAAATTCTACTCCTTTTGGACCCTCTATCACAAACACACAGTCTTGACTTCATCAAGGTTGTATAGTTGATCGTTCCCTGGTTAAGTGCCCAGTGAAATTCACAAAGCATACACACACACACACACACACACACACACATGCACAAATATAGACAAACACACACACACACCTCCCGGGCCCTCTGTCAACTTAACGGCTCCCGATCAATGGCAGGAGGTCAGCCTGGTGATGGAGAAGCTTGGAGCTGCATGTGTGCGCCGGTGTTCATTTGTGTGCTTCTGCGTGTCTATTCGAGTATTTGTTTGTGTGTGTGTGTGTGTGTGTGTGTGTGTCTGTCTGATAGAGAGCAGGGCTTAGGACCGCCATGCAATTGAGGAGGGGTGAAAAAAGTGTCCAAGATTCATTTTTTCTCATCTGGTACAGAGGGAGAGGAGGGGAGGCTAGTACGTTATTTTTCTTGGCTTTAGCCCTCACGGCTTTAAGTGGGTATTGATCAGGTGCCTTAATGCAAACCTGTCAAATTAATTTTGCAGGGAAGAGAAGGCTGTGACTGCTGCGAGATTGCTTCAGCATAGAAAGTGGAGTGGGAGGGTGGATGGATGGATGGATGGATGGATAGAGGGATGGAGGGGGTAAAGAGGTGTTAGAGGTGGGGAGCCTATGAATTTTAATCATCATCTGAATAGGAAGCTGGCATTCCAGTCCTCTTTCTTCATTCTGCTGTTTCCACTCTTTTTTTCCGTGTGCTTACTTCTGCATGCCTCTTTATTTTCTCCAGTCCTGTCCTCTCCTTCTTTCTTTTCCTGCTTTGGTTGTAAGCCCAGCACAACTAAGTAAGTGAAGCAGTTGTCTGAATGCTGTATGTGTCTGTAACAGTGCAAGACAAAAGAGACAGTTGGAACAAGAAGGTGGAAACATTCGCACGTCTCACCAATTCTGGATTTCAGATGCTACCCAATAACTATCCGTTACTGTATTTAATCATTTGCTTTTGGTCTACTTTTATTTATCATGTTTACTCTGGTTGTTTTGTTGGCAACTGGACTGCTTTTGTACACTGCTTATCTAGTTTTATCAGTCATTCCCAGCACTTTCCAACTCAAGCCATGCAAGGTGCCACATCAATGGAAGGGGCATCCTTAGCAATTTGGGCTTCAGTATCTTACCCAAGGACACTTCAGCATGTAGGTGGATCGAACCAGTGACAACCTGCTCTACCTCCTGAGCCCAAGTCACCTTTCATACTTAAGTCACTGATAATTAGGTGGTTAAGCATTGCTGTGTTGTGATTTGATCTCTTATTTAGACTGACACACTTGAACCAATAAGCACATTATCACAGCATTGAGATTGAAGCAGTTAAATGGACTTTAGCCACCATTAATTTTATTATTTACACTTGTGCCTTTCCCACTATAATGTGTTTCTGTTAAAAAGCCCCCAAGGTGTTTTGAACTAAATACATTACTTTTAGACCTCTCCGCCGAAAGGATGCTGCAGCAACCCTAAAAGACAAATATGTGAGGGTATAAATGCATTTTTTCCCAGAGTATATAACACTCCAGTGGTGTTGTTTTATAATGCTGCTGCTGCTGCTGCTGCGAGGTCTCATCTCTGGACGGCTCCATTGGCTCAAGCTAATCTCTGGCCTGCTCCTTTATCCCATTAGTTAGTTAACTGTCGGCCAGGGTCTTTTCATACCAGGAAGAATTAAAAACAGCCATAAGTAACTTTTACGATGAGGGATTCAAGGGATAGAGAGGTGTTACAGTGAGCCGGCAA
This sequence comes from Scatophagus argus, assembly GCF_020382885.2. Taxonomy (NCBI): domain Eukaryota; kingdom Metazoa; phylum Chordata; class Actinopteri; family Scatophagidae; genus Scatophagus; species Scatophagus argus. The sequence continues at coordinate 13,273,029 of NC_058512.1, forward strand.
GCGCATCTGCATGTGATCTACTGCAGTGTATTTTCTCCAACTCTCGCTTCGCTCTCAGTTAGTTTATTGGAGAGCTGTAAGTTTTACACAGAAGCCTGTCGTCCTTTTCCATCGACCCCTTTCAGCCTTTTAGACGTGCTTTATGATCCATATACTTCAGAATGAAGACACGCTATCTCGCACGCTGACATGCACACACACAGACACAAACGTACATGAATACACACATGCACTGTTCTCTTTGTATTCCCACTCATATAGAGACACACTACACATACTAATGTCTCAGAAACACATGTATGTTTGGGCAGACTACATCGATTCTGGCAACTGGAAGGCTCCACCATGAACAAGTCACTGTAATAACTTTCTAATAACAGAACAGCGTGACAGAATTATAGTGCTAAGTATTATGTTGATTCAGAATGAGCTTTACAGTCAAGGTTTTAAAAATATCTCATATTCTCAATGACATTTTCAGTATGTTTTAAATTCATATTGATGTTTGCACAGATGAGGTTGTTCATCTCCTCCAGGTCTCTTGTTGTCCATCTGGTCTGGGCTTAAGTGTTGCCTCAAATCTGTGCCAACAATATTGCACTAGTGTTCTGCAAAACCCCTATAAACGTGTTTTTGTTTGCATGTGACATGTTTTGTTTAGTTTTTAATCCAAGAGTTTTTTGTGATTATTGAACTGTAAACTGATATGTCTCTTTGTCTGCTTTATGTTGTTGTAGGTGTTGTTGGCCCTAATGCCATAAAGACACTGTGGCTGAATGCACTGTGGCATAACACACTTGCACTGTATTTTTTACATAAAAGTGCTTTTGTTTAGCGATTAGGATGAAGATGGGGATCTTTTCTTAGAACAGTTGTAGAGTAGTAGTTGTTTTTGTTTTATTTCCAAGATTTAGATGAGAAGATCCATTCCGCTCTCGTTTCTCCATTAAAGGTGAAGTTAGAGCCAGTGGTTATCTTAGTTTAGGATAAATAATCAAAGCAGGGGACCTTTATTTGAGCATGTTTGTCTTGTTTTTTGCTTGTTTTTTTTAGTTATTTCTGTCGCTTTAAGCCCAGACTGCCATGTTATACATGTAAACATCGGCAGAAGCAAAAGCAATTCAGTTCACATCAGTGTACCAAAGTGATTCTTGATTTAAGCTCCCCAAATAGAAAACTCATTTCTAGACAGATTTCCCTTGCAGAGCAATATTTGCATATTCCTAAAAAACCTCTCTGTGCTTTCTTCTCTCTCCAGGGCAAACACGGCCTTCATTTGAATGGTAACTTGAATTGTCTCACTAGCTAGCTAGCTGCCACAGCACTCGAGATGCAAATGTCTTGGGTAGACGTGTGTGAGTGTGTGTGTTTGAGTGTAATGTATTTTTGTGAGTTGCAGATTGGCTGGCTTGTCTCAACAGAGGTTCCATTACCTCTCAGTGGCTTTCATCTGCTCATCGAGTTGAGAAGTCCTTGCATCTGAGACGAATGAGACACGGTGCAACATGCACACTGACATACACACATGCACAACTAAAAATAGAAACAGATGTGGAGCCAGAGAGAGAATGAGTGTTTGACAGGAACTCATAGTACTATGACAAAATACAATAGATTTTAGCAGGCCTGCCGTGTTGGTGAGTGCAGCCTCTAAGCAGACATTAGGCTGTTCAGACTACAAATCCTGATCTTGTTGATGATACATCCTTGTTATTCTACTACAGCATTACTGTCTCAAACCAGAGCCTTACCTTACTTTGACTGTTGCATATTTTATTGACCACAATAATGATGCTACAAACAGTGATTTACAAGTCAAAGATTTATGAGGAAATCCAACCAAAAGTTCCTGGTAGTGTTTCATTAAAAGTTACCTTAAAAACCCTGGCTTTAAAAAGCCAAAATAAGTGTGGCTAACAGGAGGTATTAACATAACATACAAGGTGCCTTAAGAAGAGCTTATGGAAACTCTAAATATAGCTAATAAGATGTGGTGTGTGGTGAGCAACACATCTTGACTTGATTCTCATTGTCAGCTGTAAGTGGAAGTGCTCTGAAGCTTCATGCATCATCAGAAAATGAATTGATCTCCTTAAAGTCAGTCTTAGATCAGTTTCCCTTCTGTTAAGAATGATACTTCTTGTAGGAAATAAAGGACTGTGTGTGTGTGTGTGTGTGTGTGTGAGACACAAACAGATGACGTGTAGGGAGGCAGATGCAGACTGTCACCAAGCAGGAAATTCACAGACTGACAGGAGTGATTGTGTTTAGTTATGACTGGTACACCCGCACACACACACACACACACACACACACATATACAGACACTTATGGAAGTCGAAAGTTTTGCATATTGTTCTTAAACCAACTGTGCGTAAGTTGTTTTTTGAAAAGGAAATGTGTGCAGGATATTTGAGAGGACCATCTGTAGATCTCTTATTACAATGGTTAGCAGCTGTGTGTGTGTGTGTGTGTGAGAGAGAGAGAGAGAGAGAGAGAGAGAGAGAGGAGCATATGTCTTGAAAAGGGAGCAAAGCTTAAAACTTTGCTGAAATTTGACAAAAAAAAAGTTCTAAAACTGTAGAGGCAAAGGCAAATTGACTATGAATATTAATGGAATGAGACAAAAAAGGAAGGAACAAAGAAAATAGAAAATAATGAATTTGGACAGTTGACAAAAAACACAAAAGGGACTATTTTAAAATCATAACCAATAAGTAGATGAAATAAATAACATGTAATCAAATTCACAAGAACTGATATCTGAATCTAATTAACAAACCAATTAAGATTTAGATGACGTTGAAGACATCAAGGGCTGAAACCTGTACCACCAAATGAAGAGCTTTAATTTTTTTGGGTTTTTTTTTTTTTTAAGAAAAGTGTTATTTTTTGCTTCTGTCCCTCAGCCTGGCTCAATTAACTCAATATCAGTCTTTTTTTTTATTACTTGGCATGTGGCATGATTTTTGAAAGACATTATTCTAAGCCAAACAGCCACACTCTGTGGATTCTCAGTAACAGGTCTAGATGCATTTAGGTTTTGCATATAGTGTATGAACTAGAGACAAAAAAAGTTTCTTCATGTGCCAACAGGCTTTACTAAAATCTACATCAAAAACATGAGGTATTTTGTCCATTTCCTGACTTTTTTCTTTATCTTTCCTGTCTGTTTTAAAGTATTATGTTAATAGCACATGCCTTGAAATAAATTTATAACAAAAAAATATGGACCTACATAGTATGGTGGGACAAAAGACACAAGGTAAAGGAGTAGAGCTTGAGAACAGAGTGATGGGGGAATGGATGGAGGGTGTGAATGAATAAAGTGTTGTTTGTATGTGTGTGTGTGTGTGTGTGTGTGTGTGCCGAGGGGGCTCTCCTCTCCTGTCAGTCCTCATATCCATCAAAGGCTGCATCCCATTCACAGCAACATGACAGAGACGTAAAGCAATCTTGCCTGACCAAAAGCATTTAATTTTGAAATGGCTGCCCAATGAATCCCCATTCAGATGAACAGGGTGTGACACACACGCATATGCACACAAATTATTTGGCATGCATACACTCAAGTGTGCACATATACATGAACAGACACATGCATAAGCCATTTTGCCCCGTCTATTACATCTACCCACACACACGCACACACAGTCACACAGAGTCTCTGGGGGGAGAATGTCTTTTTTAAGGATTGAATACAGCGGGATGAGCTTTGCCACTTTAACCTTACATATGCAAAATCTGGCACTGCGTATTCATGCAGAGAGACACAAAACAGGCACTACAATCAAAAATGCCATTTCCCTGCCAATGAGATGGCGTCTATTCTCATTTGCCCAGAACAAAATGCTCTCAATCCGAGTGGCACAAACTTTTATCAAAACCAATAGAAAAAAGATAAAATGAAACATTTTTAATTTTGAGATTTTTTTTAAAATTGCAAGCTCCAGAGCAAATTTACATATCAAGAGATTCCACATGGGGAACTGACCCCAAGGTTGAGAATCACACACGCACAAAATATAACCCATACTGTGTGTCAGCAGTCAGTACAGGTGGGGACATCACATTTATTTACATTGAATCCTGAGCCTGACTTCATCTTTAGAGCATAAGCAAAACGTGCTTAACGGTTATTGTCACCCTGATGTTTCCTTCGGCCTAAATTGGTTTCAGCATTTCTTTGAGTTATGATAACCTGTCACTTACCGACTTTGTTGCAGAGATATAGATGCACAAAAACTGTATCATCAAACAATGAAAACACAAACAATTTAACAATCAGGCAGCTCAAATCCCCAAACACTGTATATGTGCAGCTGTTAGGGGTGGGGGGGGGATTATTAATTATTAATAAAGTATTGGTTAATAAATCAATTAATTATTAGTAAGCCATTGTTATGCAAATATTTTGGTTAACAGTGGCTTTCCCATTCATAATGTTGCAGTGATGCTGACTAATGATGTTCAGTAAATGACACATTTTATTATTCTCTTACAAACAGAAAACTATAATGTTATTTTTCTGTATGGTTGGAAACCTTCAACTTAACTAGCTGCTCAACTGACTTCTTTTTAAGCCCTGATTTACTTAATCAGTTGCAGTGGCAGCGTAAACATTAATAACACATGATGGTTTTCCATAATGGTTCCCACCAAGGAAATGAAACCACGCACAAATATCTTAAAGACCATAAAATTCAGAAAGCTCTTTGATCACCTCACCTCCAGAATCACTGTCCAGCCTAGATGACCTTACCAGCTCTGATATTGGATAATCAGGTCAGAGAGGTAACAGAAGCAAGGTTATATAGGCTGTAGAGAAAGCAGTAAAAGTTTGTAAGCTTACTTTAGTCCAGAGGAAAAAATCTGAGCAAAGCTGGCATTAGCTTTAAATTAATTAGCTTTTTCTGATTAGGACTCAGCAGCATTTTGAACAAGTTGTAGTTGACCTACAGATGGTGAAGGGCATTGGAAACGAGAAACTGCATTTGTACATTTTTTGAATATACCTGAGGCAAGACACTGCTTATTCTAGGCATATTACATTTTAACATACAAAAAGGAAGAAAAGAAGAAGAAAGCAACAAAAAGGAATATAAGAAAGTGTTATCACACCTTTACATGCAATCACTTAATCTTGTGGTAAAACAGAACACCTTTATAGGGCATGTTAGCTCAAGGAACTTATAGTATGAAGTCTGGAAAAAAGAGAAAGCTCATTATCAAGTGAAAATGGCATTTGCATACACAGAGGCAACACACCTGAAAACACACAGCCACAAAATCACACACACATACAAAATACAATACACCGTAATTGAATTCGCAGCACGCTCTTCTGCTGTACCTTTGAAAATATCACTATTGCCTGAAAACTGTTGTTACTTCTAGCCAGATGATGTTAGCATTGTCTGCAACACAATGCTGCTAAGAGCTGAGGCCACTAGTGCTGCTAGCATCAGGTGTGTGTGCCTGATATGCAATACTGAGATCAAAAGAAGTATTTCAGTGTGTCTTAATTGAATTTAGAAGCATCTGCAATGGGATTGAATCTCAACTTTGAGTGTGTGTGTGTGTGTGTGTGTGTGTGTGGGCCATAACCAGTGTATTAGGTGATTGGTTGGTGGGTGGATGGATGGGTCTGAATCTGTGCATGTGTCTGCTTGTTAATTGAATTGGGTGTTCTTAAAGGTCTGAGAGGTGTGTGTAACAGTGTCTGTTCTTACAGTACACCTGTGGCAGCGAGGAGGAGGCTGATTGTGTGTACAGGTGCTGGAGTGTGTTTGATGTGAAGTATCCACACCTCCCAAGAATCAGCAACACTTGCACCAACTTATGCTTTCTTACAAACATGCACATACAAGTGGAGACACACACGCACGCACACACACACACACACACACACACACACACAAACACCTTTTTTTCCTGAGATAAATAGTAAAAGCTTTGAGCAGGAGAGAAATCTCTTCTAAAATATAAATCAACATAAACAGTTCATATCAATGTAAATTTTAAGGTTTAGGGAAAAGACTTTGTGTGGTTTCTCAGTCAAGGTATTCAACAGTCAACTTAAGAAAATTAGGTGACTGCACTTCTGCAATAGTTTATTGGTTTCTTCAATCAGAATTTTCAAGCTTCAATTGTGGTTTGTCCCCATTCCTCTTCTGAATTGTGCAAATCTACTGTGGCCCTCAAGACTTAAGGGGAAATTATGTACCATGAGTGATCTGATCAAGTCCATTCCAACCTGGGCCAGTTAGCATTGACAGTCACCAGTTAAAATCCTGCAATGTATGGTTTGAAGGATTCATGAACTCAAGATTATTTATAGCTGTTTGTGTTTTTTTTTTCTAGTATCACTTCTTTTTCTACTACATCTCCAGTTTCTTTCCCTCACACTGCCAAGCCAAAAGCAGTTTAATTTCGTGATTTTATTTTTTGTATTGCCATTTCTTCTTTAACCCTCACTTCCGAAAGAAAGGCGAGTTTGAGTGCTTTAGAAGATTTGCCCTGAGAGGGATTTTCTGCTACTTTTTGGAGTTGTTTTAAAAGGGGCTTGACTTCACTAAGTAGGGCTGCTAACGGTGCTATCCCACAGTGCAGTGTCCCAAATCTAAGAGCGTGTATGAATGAACACTAATACATATGGGGTAGGAGGGGAAATTATGGGATGAAAAGAGACGTGGAATAAAAGGCTATTAACAGAGAGGGAGAGAGAGAGCTGATGGATGAGAGTGGTACACCAGGCTCACTCCTCTATCTCTGCTCTCCATCTATCCCTCAATCCGTCTCTGTCTCAATTAGGAAATGAAAACGCAGATCGTCTTAAGAGTTCAGAGATTACTCTCTGACCCTGATGTGCATCATAGGGTAATTCACAAGAAAATACCCCATTTTTTGACTTTTACCATAATTAAGAAAAATCAATTCACTTATGACTTTTAAACCATCTTACAGATCTTCAGCTTAGTGCAGTTCTAAGTGCAGAAATACTTTGCTGATTTAACTTGTACAACTGAGACAAAGTCGCAGAGTGCATTGATGTTAAAAGCTAGTGCATTAATGGTATTCAGTTTGGTCTTAACCATGGGGAATCAGACTGATTCTTTTTATTTCAGTTGTCAGTCTGCTTCTCCAAGCCGTGAATGTAAAATGTAAGTTCTGTGGTTTGTAGGTACAACTTTTGACAAAATGTGAATCTTCCCTTTTACAGCTGGTATTTCAGTGTTTCCATAATATAAGCATTGGGTATAACTGAAAGTTTATTTCATGGATGCAAACTGATGAATGCAAGCACACAAGGACGATTTCCTTCTCCTTATTTTGCACATCCTCCAAAAGACAAACACTCTATTATTTAAACCTGTCAGCTGCACAGAGGAGAGGAAATAAACTTTTCTTCTTTTGAATTAATAAATGAAAAGAAAAAAGAAAATCATTTGTGTGTCTGTGTCTGTGTGTGTGTGTGTTTGCAGTACAACAGTAGGAGAGGTCTGGTGCTCCGTATGTTCCATTTGCCCCCCTATGGAGCATGGAGCCCCTCCATCACCCATCATCTCCTGTACACACACACACACACACAAACACACACACTCTCACACAATGCATGCTTGCTTGTACTTCTGTGCTTGTGAGGACCTTCATTGGCATAACACATTCATTGTCCCTAGCCCATCCCGAGAGTGTCTGCTGCAGTTTAGTCCATTGGCCTGGTTTTAGACCAGTCCAGTGGCAGCAGGCCTCCAAACCTTTTGTATTTGCTATGTGTTCCTTTGATAGGCCTTGTTAGGCATAAAGCTCTTGTCGATTAACTGAGAGTTTCTTTGTACTTGTCCTGTTTATCTGAAGTAGTTGGGTTTTGTCTATTTATTTGACCTCAGGTAGGCAGAACTATTTGTTAATCTTGTTTGTTATTTTGGCCTTGAATCATCCTGAACTATGTTCAGTTTATGGTCACCATTCCATGTTTTTGCAGCAATAGATTATTTCACATTCAAATCAGTGCTCTGATCTTTGTTTGGAGACCAGGGAGGGAATTTCTCTTCAAATTTTTTTATTGTGCTCCTTTCCCCTTGGGTAACCTGAACACTAAGACCAAATCTACCCTCAATCAGCTTTTTCAAGAAGTTAGGACCAGCCAAAATGTCCTCATTATTTTAAAAACGTCCTCAGAGAAAGTTGTGAAAGTTCTGTTTTTACATTCCTTACATGTTTGTACTTCTTGTTAACTGAAAAATTCATCTTTTTAAATTTCAGTTTGAAGCAGCGCAAGACAATATCTGTTGTTTTGTGAGACAGTCTGTCATTTCAGCCAATTCCCAAAAACAACATTTACACACAAGTAACAAAGACCTCTTGTGGCTTTAGGAATCATTTAGCCACAGTGTCTGCAGATTAAGAAGACGTTTATTTTGTTAACTCTTTTATTAACTGCTGATCATTTCCCTTTTCCTATCAGCCCTCAAAATTGGTTTCTTGTAGACACGAATGCAGTCGTTCTCTACCCTTAACCACTTTTTTTATTAGTGTAATTATGATGCCAAAGGTCACCTAACCCCAAAGCAGTGCTGAGCTTCAGCCATGCCATGATCTTTTCCTAACTGCAACCAGGTCATTTTTATGCCTAAACGTGACCATAAAATCTAACAAACCTGATCAATTTTGTCATCCTCCTGACTGGGGCATTAGACAACAGCATTTTGGTGTTTAATTTGAAGGGTCTGGTGTATTTTGGTCATTTCACCTGGAAGGTGCTGCTGTGTTGTGCTAGCGAAGAAGTCTGTGTGAGTGTATAAAATGTACTGATGAAGAAGTCAGATGAGAAACAAGAAGGAAAGCGACTAAAATATACTCTGTGTGTTTGTGCTTGTATGTGTGTGTGTGTGTGTGTGTGCGTGGATGAGAGGTGGTCAGAAGTGGTTAGAGGAACAGTGGCCTCTTCATCCCCAGAGGGTGAAAGAGCCAATGATAGCCTTTCTGCTGCTGCTTAGCTGATAACACATAGTACCACCACCTAATGTCCTCCCTCTTTTCTCTCTCTCACACCTTCTCCCTCGCCATCTCACTTCACTATCAACACTCGCTCACTTACTTTCTCTCCCTTTCCCCTACTTATCTGTCTCGCTCTCCATTTATTTCCCCCCGGCCCTCTCTCTGTCTCTCTGCTGCTCTTGTCTGCAGGAATGAATCAGACGTAAGAGGCCAAACAAGATTTTCAACCCATTGCTTTTGATTAAGTGACTTAACACAGAGGTCTGCGGCCCGGCAATATCACTAATGGTCCGAAGAAAGAGAGATAGTGTTTGGGGGAAACGGAGAGAGACAGAGAGGGAGGGCAGGAGAGAGAGAGAGAGAGAGAGAGAGAAAAAGTCAGACGTGGGCTAAATCTCCCACAAGTAGTACCATTATCCCCGGCTAAAGGAGAAAGTGATTATGAACTTAAAAGGAGCTTTGCACTCATAGCTTTCTCCACAGCAAGTTTAGTTGGAGAATTACGATTAAGCCGGATTTAGATTCACACAAATGCCTTTTTAAACAGAGGAAGCAAAAGAGAATCCCCTTGTTTTGCAGGGTGAGCGTAGCAAGACCAGCAGTAGTGACACCATGCTGCTCACCATTGTCTCCAATTATTTTAATAATTGCAATCAAATGCTTGAGTTAGATTTAATAAAATGGTTTCCAGTGGTAAAAATAACTCATGCTTACATATCCTGTCTAAGATTGTTAGTTGTTTTTTTTTTCTTTTTCTTTCTGCAGTCCACAACAGTGAGGAATTTCATAAGCAGATGAGCGTTTCTAAATTCACTGTTTGGGTTTTACAAGCAGATATTTAATTCTACAAATGTAGCTTTTATGGAAATGCAGAACATATGTTGCCACTTATCTGATTTCCTGCAGGATATCAAAACAATTTGGGATATGATCTCCGTGATGACAGGATATACTTAAAACACCCCCTCAAAAAAACACAGAAAATACATTTTTATAATCGTTGGTGTACTGGAGATTGCTTTTGGATGATTATATGAAAACCAGGAATGTGAGTTTTTGATGCCATACACACTTGCAAAACATGTTTTTTTAATGTTATATTAAGTTTTCTCATTTTAAAGTTTATGGCTATTCAACCAGGCCTTTTAATGTTTGTTCAACATGAGAAAAGGCTTCAGTTTGTATGTTCTCATCATCACAATGAACTGAAAATTAAGTTAAAAGTAATGCAGTTCCAGAATTAGAAAGAGCGAGAGGAAAACATCCAAGTGACAGGCCTTACTCACAGGCTCAAGGGACAACAGTGTCAGATTTGTGCTACGTGATGAGGTTTTAAGGACACCAGCAAGACATGAAGTGACATATAAAGACCATTACAGGATTTTGGATGCTGTGCATCACATTGTTTAAATGAGGCAACATACGGAAAATGAATTTGGTTGACTAAATTTTCACTGTTATTGCTTTGTGCATCAGTCACAGTTTCCGAGAACATAAGTATCCTCCTGTCGAGGTGTGTGTGTGTTAAGGTGCTTGCGCATGAGCCTTCCACCTGCATGTCTGTATACATGTGAGGTTATGTGTGTGTGCGTGTGTGTTCATCTTTGCACATTAGCGGTAATTATAGTCAGTAATAACCTTAACGAGGAGAGAGGGACAGGCTGCGTTCAGAGCAGCAATTACAAGTTAATCAGCTACCATGTTGTTGGGAGTAATTAGGCAATGCTGTGAAGAGGATTTAGATTTCAGATATTTACTGCTGCAGTGTGGGAGTAGGTGTTGTGTGTGTGTGTGTGTATGTGCATAAAAAGGGGATGTGAAGATGTGTGTAACAGTCACAAGATTTTTGAAATGATTTTTTCTTCTCAAACCGTGCTGCTATATGAGCGCTGTTGTAGTGAGCAAGCTTATCAATAAAATAAATCAGTTGATAAACTCATACGTTTTTTAGCTCTGAATCAAAAATAGCAAAATTTGAAAAATGTAGCAGCTGGCAAGTTCAGTTTGACTTGACTTGGCTGCTGTAAATATTTTGTTTGTGCAACCCAACCAGCCTGAGGACAATAATGACAATAATCTTCATTTCTTAATTGTAGAATATTTCTTATAAAAACATGTAAATCTTGAAAGAGATTGAGACATTGAAATTCCAAACAATCAGCTATTTAACTCATCATATACCAACAGAAGTCACAGGGGCTGGTCAGTGTCAGTCCACCTACTTATACTGCAACACTACTGTATATTTACTGCTGTCTTCTGTGAGGCCTTTAATTGTTTGACTGGGAGGAGGAAGCTGCAAGTCAGCTCCCTGCCAAATGCCATTTAGGCTGAGGTGCTAATAGCAGGGGTCTGACACTGATACACACACTTTAATTGTATATTGTGTTAATGAGACACAGAGGAGGGAGGGAGGGGGGAGGTGAGTGGGAGAGAGAGAGACAGAGAGAAAGGTGCAGAAAGAGACAGACAGGGATCAGCCAATGACCTGTGTGATGCAGAGAGACTGTTCTGACAGCTCATTGCCCAGTCCTGTCAACCCTGCTGTTAGTGTGTATGTGTGTGTGTGTGTGTGTATTTGTGGTATGGAGATGAACATACTCTACAACGTGTCATTAGCTGATAACACACACTGAATTATGTATCGAATTACAATATTGAATGTGTACGCATTCATTTATCTATTTTTAACAATTCTAAAATTTGGCGAATGTAACCTTTTAATGACACAAATATTAAAAGGGCAGTATGGACAAAAGTGCTGTAGATCATCGCTGCATTATTATATTACTAAATGACTCAGAATTAGAAGGTAAAACATGATGGTCACTTTCAAAGATCATCCTCTGATGTTCTGATGTTTTTTTAAAAAAAAAAAAAAGTATAGTTTTCAAGCCCAAGTAGATAGAGTGTGATGTGAAAAGAAAAACCATGCAACCCTCATCGGTATGATCATATGGATGAGCTCTTTATTACAATATCCATTAATGGTCTGCCCAGTCAATCAAGTTGTCAGCTATCATGAGAGGTGACCAATAATAAGCTTTACTCAGGGACAGCCTGAGCCTTTAGAGGGCCCTAAAGAGAAAGACCATAAGATTTGTTCCTTTCTTCTGTTATTTGTGTATTTTATCTAGTCTTAGCATTAATTCAAACTAAAAGTCAGCCTCTTTTGTGGGACATTTCAAGTCTTCTTGGGAGCCCCAAGAAGTTGCTTAGTGTGTTCACTTTTATGCCAGAAATCAGTTTGTAGTTGAGTGTCAATGTTTTGTTTTCTTTTTTTCAAATCATTATTGACATATCTGTTTTAAGTGTGGGTGTGTGACTTTGAGCATGCATATACTACTCTGTGAGGTCATTGTATTTGGGCTGAACTGGTAACACAATGAATCTGTCACATTGTGTGCTATCAGAGAGAAATAATTGTGAAGAAACTGTGTGTGTGTGTGTTTGTGTGTGTATGTCAGGGTAAATGATAGAGGAGGGTTGGATTGACCTCCTAATTACTGCAGTGGTGATGGGAGGAGAGACATGAGGCCAGAGGTTAATAGCTGGGTTGTCGGACAAGGAGGCTGAGCCGGGGAGAGGGACGAGGAGAGGGGGGATGAAGGGGAGAGTTGAAGGCAGAATGAAAGAGGCTGCAGGGAGGAGAAAGTAACGGAGATGAGGAGAAGGACGGATGTTGGTGTAGATGGCTGGAGGAAGTGGAAGATGGGGCGCAGGAGGGAAGGAAGGAAGGTGAACATGAGGAAAAAGGACTGTCACAGTGAAGAAATCTTTCTCAGCATCCTTTTCTCACAGCGATTTCAAGTTGAGGTCATTGAACACAATAACAAAATCAACAAGCCATAGATCAGCCATTCCAACAAGTCCTTTTAACTAGGTTGTCATTGAATGTGAGTGTTTTCTGATGTGTTCCAATGGTTAGTGTTTGGTGAAGTTTAAGCGAATGAAACAACTTGGTTAAGGTCAGGTACCATTGCTGACACAGAAAATAAAATGCTAACAGCAATTTCCAGTGTAAAATTTGGATTTTTTGCTTTCAACCTTGGGCTTGAATGTCTTTGGTGATTAGCCACCAGAGCATCTTGTTGTCCGGATTCAACTTTGACAACCCTGCATTGTTTTTCTGGAGCTGTGTTGATGCACTGCACTGGCAGACTGGTTGCCGACTGTTGTTCACACAGGTCTTATGTTGGTCTGAATGCACCCTGAGGTTTTGAGGAACTGTAACAACACCATGTCACTTTTTCTTTTGCTTCTTAGAAACAAGTAATTATTTGCACAGCCACAATGGGTCTTTGTCATGGCAATTTTACACCTGTTAACAGTTAATCTTTTCTTGTGAAGACATCCTAATCTACCCAACCATCAGGCTGGAGCTTATCCCAGTATGTATTAATGAAAAGAATTTAGGTACTGTAAGAATTCTGCAGCTTCTAATTTATCTACATACCAAGTTTTATGATCTCCACTACATTGATACCAATATTGGTATAAGTGTTGAAGTACATTTTCAAACAAAGAGGAACAAATGACAGCCTTTTCCCCTTCTTCAGTACAGTGAACATAGTGAACCATAGGCTAATCAGGGCTTCACCTGTCTTGACATTAGTTGTATAAATCAGTAGGGCTGCAGAGAAAATAGTTGCCAAACTACTTCTGTTCATTCTCATGCTGTTATCGCCTGTGTCTTAATCTAGGCCATGTTACCAGAGCAAACATTGTAGTTAACCGCTGGTGAATAAAAAAATCACAATTAATTTAGACAGGCACCCTCCAAAATAAAAGCAATTTCCCCTCTGTGTGCATCTGGTACAGTTTGTCTGTTGCCTGGAGCGGTGAGAGGCGATTAGAGCGCCGGAAAAAGGGGTTAGAAGACAGAACCTCATCAGGAATATGGAACGTCTCTCGGAGACAGACCGAGACACACCAAGTGACACCTATAACCCAATTAAAACAGTAGCAAATGAGGATGTACAAGACTGAATGGGTATTGGCGAGGGAATCACCCGCAAATAAATCTGCAGTGTTTAGGGATGGGTGTTGGGGTAAAGAAAAAAAAAGGTCATTCCTAGAGATTCACATGTTACTGACAGGGTTCTGAAAGTTTGTAGATATTTATTTATCTGTCTTTTTTTCTCTCTTTTTGTTCATTTGATTCACATCATCATGTCCTGTATAAAAGCTTCAGCATTTGTCAAGTATCACCACTCATTTATTCAGGTTTTTCTTCTGTCTCTACATCAGATATCACATGTACTAACTACTCCTTGAATGACTGAAAATCTTCAGTGACTATCTGGTGTTGATCACAGTGAATGCTTGCAATTCAATTGATTGTTGTTCATCATAAGAGACTTGTTTTATTGAAAACAGCCTTATTTTAAACAATACTAAATGACAAAATGACCTGACAAAAATTACAACTTTATATATCCAACTTTTCAGAGTTTTTGTTCAATAAACAATAACCTTAATAACTTGATGCTGCTGTTTGATGCTGTTCCACTTATCTATATTGCATTTTTCATTACAAAGCATGTTAGAATAACAATAAATAAGGGTCAGTAAGATAAATAGTAAAAAAAGACTCTGCCAGATATAATTATAATTGAAAACCACCGAATACATCCAATATACGGAGAATAAAATTGGTCAAAACTAATTAAATCAGCATTTCAAGTAATTTAAAGCACTGCTTGTCAGTGTGTGCTCCTTAGGCAAGTTGCTCCAAAATACTTTAAAAATAAATAAATACAAAATAACAATTAAGTTTTGCCCTGGGACAACCACTCATGAACAGATAGCAGTAAACATGTTGGACACCCGTACAGAAAACGAGGCCTCGCTGCTAGTTTCAGGTCTCGGCCTGCAGTCTGGGATAGAAGTGACACGAGAGCACTGCAGAGTCTAATTGTAAACATTATGGAAACACTGATGGTGGTGTTCTTGTTTGTAATTAATTGCCGTGATTGATTCTGACTGCAACTTGCTTTTGAGTGGCATTTCATCATGATGTTCTTTAGTTAATACCCCCACTCCCCGCTAATAAGGCAACAATTAAAACAGTCATTTGCATCTAACATTATACCCTCTATTAGCTAGTGAGGTAAAAACGTAGCTGAAGGGGGCAAGAGGTTGCTGAGTAAAGACACAACAAAATTTGTGTGTGTGCTACTTGTGCTCACTCGAACACAGCTGCATACACACACACACATGCATAAGGGAAAGGGCAGTCTTGTGCACATGCTCAGACTTACACACTTTTTCTCTCTGCACTGCCCAACTGATTTATGGGAAATGTGACTGCCAGTTCCATGACCCTGCGACGGTGCTCCATGTCTGACCCTTTGTACTCCCTCACGCACACACAAACGCACACACGCAGGCGCCCAGCCATCACTCGTAGGAATATGAGTTGCCACGCCAAAGACGCGGGGGTCCACGGGCTGTCCTTGGGGCTGATTGGCTGAGAGTTGTCAAACGATCACGGCGGCGGCGAGCAGTGGGCCTCCTTCCCCCCTAAAATCAATTTCAATCAACGTGGAGACGCAATATTATCAAATGTCAAGTCCACCGCGGCCCTCGGCCCCGTGCCGCTGCAAAAAATTATTCCTGACAGCCACTTGGCGACTTAATTAAGTGCAAAAAAAAGGGACCAGGAGAGAGGAGGGGAGGAGATGGTGGTGGAAAGGAGGGAGGGAGGAGGGTACGGAGGGGTGAGGGGGATTAAGAGTCAAAATACCTCAATTGGTCAGTTGGTCTTTTTGTTTGGTTGACTGGCTGTATTGACAAGGCCTCAGAATGATAGCCTCACAGGGGACCAGTCAGCGAGGGAGGGAGGGAGGTAGGAGGGAGAGCGCTTGATAGAGGGAATAGCAGAGAGGGAGGGAGGGGGTAATGGAGTAAAAGGGAGGAATAAAGGGGTGAATCAGGAAAAGATGGGACAGATGAAACAGAGAGGTTTGGGGTAGGCATGGATGGACAGATAATGTGTGTAGGAAGGGAAAGTTTGGAGAGGAGGAGGAGGACAAATAAAGTTAGGGAAGGAGACAAGGAGTAATGGGTGGAGAGGAAGGATGTAGCAACAGAGTGTGAGGAAGATAAAGGCAGAAAATGTAGAGATAGACAGGTTGAGCGAGGGAAGGAGGGAGGGATACAGGATAAAGTAAGTGGTTGACAAGGATCTCCCTCCACTTGCATGCACACATGTGCACATGCACACACACACGCTCACACACACACCCATCCGTTTGCCACCTCTCTTGATATTGAAATGATTCCTTGGGAAATAAATCACATTTCGATTGGCTGGTAATTGCTGAAGATCGATCACTTTGTACGCGTTCTGCTCAAGTCTCGCAGGGATTTTCCTCCATTGTCCAACACACACACACACGTGCACATCTGTTCACACTCGTCGGGGACTTTGAACCTCATGGGAGAACTGATACCTGATTGGGCGAATCAGTAAACATGAGCTGCTGATTGTTCCTATGCAGATTAATAAGAAGGGGGAGGTGGTTGGGGAAATAAAAGAATGAGTGAGACAGACTTGGAGGAAAAATGAGAAAGGAAGAAAGAAAAAGAAAAGAATGTAAAATAAAAACTTGCAGACTTATACACTGAAATAAAGTCATAACGACGAGAAGCAAAAGATCAGACAAAATATAACTACTACAATATTTATCGTACCATAACCACCGTGTTATTTCCCACCAGAACATTTCACCTTTTAAAATGTTGTGTGATTCATGAATGAGTAATTTTGATCAATTCTGCAATCAGTCAGCGGTTAGAGGTCCGTCTCCCTCATGTTAAAGTATGATTTATAAATGGCTAGAGGTCGTTATGACGCTACAGGCGCTTTATCAGGCTAAATGAGAATGGCCTTTCTACTCATGTTCTCTGTATGACAGGGACAAGCAGGTTGTCAATACAGAAATTACCCTGCTGGAGGGCTGAAAAGACACGCACGCACACACACACACACACACACACACACACACACACACATGCACACAAATATACAGGGGAACACACAACTGTATGCCTGTTTGTACATGTTTACTAACACCCAAGGAGACAAAAAAAAAAACAAAAAACCTGCAGGCGCCCTGTGCACACACACTGAAGAGTTGGGAAAATGATACAAGAGAAAAGTTACCGCACAAACAAAATGTAAACATGGAAACTGCCACATTGCTCATGCACAACGCCGCAAATGCTCATATACGGAAGATATACTCACACCCAGACGATGGATGAGTCAATACACACATTGATCACCTTCTGATTTACACAAGCAGTGAGCATTGTAAACAGTGGCATGGATTTTTCTGTTTCCATAAAACACATACACAATTTATTCACCTTTTAGAGGCAAATCAATGTGAGTCTGTGGCCGTAGAACAGATTTCACTCACATACAGTTTAAAAACAACTTTTATTCAAACATTCTCTAAACTTGGAGAAAAGCTGCTGTACAAAGGTATGTAAAATGTAATGTAAAATGCATTATCAGGGATTCAGATTTAATTTTACAGCTTGAAACATCCGATTTACTCCGTTTTGAGTACTCGTCATTAGTAAATGTAGGTCTTTATTACTTAAAAGAAAAACCGGAGCACATGCTGTGAGACTCTCTAGAAAGTAAATATAGTGTTTTTATTTGCTGCTTGAAAGAGCCTTAAAATTATTTAAACTTGAGGTGTATTGATGAGATTGCAATTAGATGCCTTACTTTATTTTTAACACTGTAAACCAACAAACGTGCTAAAAATTTAAGATAAACTAAAAAATAATTATGTAATAACAATGATGATAACAGTCCTCATACTGAAATATTTAAAAATGGAACATGATCTTTGTCCTGAGAGATTATCACAGACAGACATCAGAGTGTGTGTGTGTGTGTGTGTGTGTGTGTGTGTGTGTGTGTGTTTGTGTTTGTCAGGCAGTGGAAGTGCTGTGGAGTCTTCCTACTAGCTGATTATTTTTTTGTGTTTTGTACTGCATTCACTTGCCATTTAGAATAAATGACTCTCTGAACGTTTCTTAGAGGCAAACCTCAACTGCTCAAAAGGACAGCTTTGAGAGCAATTTCAGATCTTGTGTGGGACTGTGCTACTCCTGAGGAGGATTAGCTATTTATTTATCACTGTGCATGTATTGTGGTTCAGTGGTCAGCATAAAAGTTTTTGGATGTCCGTGTGCCAGTAACATGCACATGATGAGTTTCCAGTAAATTCCTCATAGGTTCCCCAAGGTGGTCTCACATGTCACAGAATTCCTAATGGAACCCTAGATGTCTGCTTTAGTTGAAGGTAAAGAATATCCATTATTGGCATAGCCAGAAGTACGTGGGAACAAAGTTGGAAAACAAAGCACCTTGACACCAGAGCATTACACACACATGTTATTCCACTATCTCATTCAAGTTCCTAAGACTGCACACCCCAAGGAGCCATACCACTACAGGCCTGTCACCTTGACCTCCCACCTGATGAAGACCATGGAGAGGCCCATCCTCAGCCACCTTTGTTCTGTGGTGAGCACAGTGATGGACATGCTGCAGTTTGCCTACAGGCCAAACATCGGGGTGGATGACGCTGTCATCTACCTGCTGCACCAGGCGCTGACTCACCTGGAGAGTGCTGGAAGCGCTGTGAGAATCATGTTTTTTGACTTCTCAAGCGCATTCAGTACAATTCAACCGGTGCTGCTGAGAGGGAAGCTGGAGAGAGCAGGAGTGGACGGACATTTGGCTGCTTGGATCATCAACTACCTCACCAACAGGCCACAGTCTGTGAAACTGCGTAACTGTGTGTCTGAGGTGGTGGTCTGCAGGACAGGGGCCTCCCAGGAAACAGTGCTCTCACCTTTCCTCTTCACCCTCTACACCTCGGACTTCACCTACAACACCAGCAGATGTCACCTCCAGAAGTTCTCCGACGACTCAGGAGGAAGGAGAACTTCTGACGAAGGAGATGGTGATTGACCTCTGGAGAAGGACATTACCACGTACACGGTGAACATCCAGGGCTCGGACATTGAGATGGTGGGCAGTTTTAAGTATCTGGGTGTCTACCTCAACCATAAACTGGATCAGCCACATAACACCAATGCCCTGTACAAGAGGGCCAAAGTCGCCTCCACCTTCTGAGGAGACTGAGGTCCTTTGGAGTGTGCAGGCCCCTTCTAGGAACCTTTTATGACGCTCTGCTATTCACTACGCTGTGGTCTGTTGGGGACCGGGACAGAAAGAGACTAAACAAGCTGGCCAGGAGGGCCAGTTCTGTCCAGGGCTGCCCACTGGACCCCATGGAGGAGGTGGGTGAGAGGAGGATATTTGCCAAACTGACATCCATCATGGACAATACCTCTCACCCTCTGCATCAGACAGTGGAGGCTCTGAGCAGCTCCTTCAGTGACAGACTGCTACACCCTCAGCGTAGGAAAGAGCGCTACCGCAGGTCCTTCATCTTCATCTGCTCATCTGCTGTTACACTATATATATTCAACGGTCTAGTCCTCTTTTCCTCCCTTATGAGGACTTGTATATAGCTGTATATTGTACTGTGTTTACTGTACTTGTAAATTGTTAATTTATTAGCTCTATATTTTTTGTAGCTGTTTATGCACACCTTTTGCTTTTTGCACTCTTTTTCTGTTCTTGTGAGCTGCCACGACAAGTGAATTTCCCCACTTATCTTATTTCTTATCTTATTCCAAAACCGTGGGCACGATTTTGGATCGTGACTGCAGGGATTTACTCTCAGTGCAGCCGTGAGGCATCAGTGAGATGTCAGTCAGAAGCCTGGCTGTCAGCCGGTGTTCAGATTATTACTGGGTCGAGATGAGGCCAGTCAAGTTCTTCCACAACAAACTGGAA
Source organism: Scatophagus argus (assembly GCF_020382885.2). NCBI lineage: Eukaryota > Metazoa > Chordata > Actinopteri > Scatophagidae > Scatophagus > Scatophagus argus. The sequence continues at coordinate 13,292,926 of NC_058512.1, forward strand.
ATCTGTTTAGTTTGCATGAGGGGATTTCCATGTTGAAACAGGAAAGGGTCTTGTGAAGAAGGGTTATTGGCTGAGCTTCTCTTTGTACGAACATGATTATCCCTATCTACAGCATTAACTTGAGATAAATGAGCTCTCATCGTTGTCTAGAATGTCAGAAAATCCCATCAGATATCGATATTAGATTTGGCAGGTTTTGAAACATTTTGCACGTTTTTGTTTGGTACATTTGCCCTGAATGAAGGAGAGAGGTTTTAAAGTGATTAGAGAGTGATTAAAAAAGACATCTTCAGTACTTTTATATTTATGGATGTTGCTGTCTCTATAGCTAAGTTTAGAGGCTTATATCATAAACCCGCACACACACATACACACACTACACACCTAAGGGTGCTTTGTGTAAATAAGCGTGCCTGTACCCCTGTAGGGAGGTCAGAACATCCATCCATCTCACCCAGCCTAGGGTCATAACACACACACACAGACACACACACACACACACAGTTCCTCTCATTCACACGTCCACAAAATTGTTCTCCTTCTTTTTCTGTTTTCCCTCTCTCTCTCTCTCTCTCTCTCTCTCTCTCTCTCTCTCTCTCTCTCTCTCTCTCTCTCCCTAACACACACACCTCTTCCACCCTGCAGCCATCATTTAGTGGTTTGTGTTCAGAAAGTGTTTTGGATGTGTAACACTAGAAATGACACAGGAAGACACAGGAAGACAGAACACTGTCCAGAGGTCACTGTGTGTGTGTGTGTGTGTGTGTGTGTGTGTGACTTTAATGTATTCGAGCTGCAGAGGTGGCAAACACCTGCGGTGCGCTGCTCACCCCTTAATGTCTTTGTCTCCTGTATACTAACACATATAAACATAGACACACTGGATGCAGACTTCAAGTTTTTTAGACAAAGGAGCTTTATGTTGGTTTATTTTTTCATTTGATGAGAGGAAAATTGAAAATGTTTTTTTTACCATGTTGTGTAACTCTCTCTTCCTCTCTTCCCCTCCAGAGAGGTTGCGGTACTTTAGCCACTTCCTGCGAGCAGACCTCTCGTCACCCTCCCTGATGGTTTCTAATGTTCAGGGAGGGACTGAAGCCCAGAGAAGATGGAAGTGTGGATGGAGAGATAGCAGGGTGGGAGAACACAGCAAAGAGGTAAGAATGCAAACAAAGGGAGGAGCTTTTTATTTAAAGACATGTCCATCATAACAATATTTTGTTGATTTTGTTAAATGGTTTTTCTTGTCCGTTTCAAGAAGAAATGCCAAAAAAGTAATTTAACCTCTAAAACTAATTTAGTCTCTAAAAACCCAAATATTGTTCATACTCACATTTTCTTTTTCCCTGTGGGCACACAGGTATCTCTAGAAAAAAGAGATAAAGGTGTTAGTTGTCCCACTCTAACAGATGTAATAAAGCTAACACCAAACATATTTTAATATTTTACAGAGATTTGATACAAAAATACTCAAAACGTATTGCTTTCAGATACATAACAGAACAGTTAACACAACAACTTGGCGCTTGAAAAAGTATTTGTCATTTCTCTTTGACTTAAAATGTAAAACATTTGGGAAACATAAGGAAAGTCAATTTTGAGAATTTTCTTGTGAGCTTTCTGTGGTGTAGGTGATTTTGTGTTATTCTAATGTTTGAAATTTTATTTTTTCATTTGTTTACTTTTTGAATTGGACAATGAAATGAAGCAAACCGAGCCGTTAATATAGGTTGAAACGTGGCTACAATTCGATACGACTGAAAGAAATTTTGGAAAAAAAAAACAAAACGGATACACACATACATAGAACAGATAGGATACATGTGGATACAAACATTGCAAACAGACTCAGGAGCATATACACATACAGGACATGCATACATACGTAAATACATTAATACATGCTTAAACATTAACATAAATCAGTACATTTTAACCACAACATAAAATAAATATGTTGTGGTTACGGAGCATTAACAGTTGTATTTACCATCCTGACCATCACTTAACAGCACTCACTTTCTGTGTGCGTGTTTGTTTGTGTATGCACATGTTTGCGGGCGTGTTAAAGCTTTTAGTGGGACAGAGACCGAGCAATTCCTCTTCTCTAACTGTCAGAGAGACCTCATCTCGTCTCTTATTGTTGTTCTGCGGTCCTGGCAAACGCACACATGCACACACCCAGACGCACACACCTCGAGAGTGCAGGTCCCTCCTGGTTTGCCCTCCCCGCACACAACACTCCACCACCGCCCTCACACTCCTTTTATGTTCTTAAATATTGATAAGTAGCTTTGCAACATTAATATCTTAGATGGCTTACAAGAACACTTAAATAAAATCTCACACACACACACACTCCCCCCTCTTCCTCCCCCTCTCTGCCTCGCCTCCACTCTCCCACTTGTTTTTCATTTGTGTAATGTGTTTGTCTGTTTAGGAAGTGGGGGGAGGCACAGGATTATAGTGAGAGTGTGTCTGTGTATGTTTGTATAATGAAATTGGGTACTTCTTCTTTGTCTTTTACAGACCTTTTGGTGTGTGGTGGTATGTTTTACAGAAAATTAAAGCATGCCAGAGCCACAGACTAGAACTGTTTTCTTATTGGCCAGTATGCGTTTATTAAAATCATTTCATATGCCTAGAATGGACTAAATCAGGTTCTTAAATTATATTTGACTGTGTTTGAATAGTAACAGTACTAACGCTGCTATAGTATGCATTAAACTCGCTACAAATTTATGACGATTTAAATGTTATTATATATAATGGAATAATAATAAAATAATTTATTTTATTTTTTTCATCAAGACAAATCTCCAACACAGAACAGATTTTAATAACACTGTTTGAACTATGAACTGGGTTCTCATGTGAGGATAAAGCCCAGTTATAGAACAGGATGCTGCAAAACCACCAAAACAGTGGTGAGGATCACCTTGGACCCTGCTGCTGACCAGTAAGGGAGAAAAAATCCAGGCACATGTAAATACCTCCTCCTGCCATTATTCAGTTTATTTCAATTGCCAACACCATTAATATGCAAGTACTGTGTTGTAATAACTGTATTGTAATTGTTTGTACTGTGAATGCTGTATTCAGTTATTCGGCTATTTTATTCATCGAAAGGCAGCTGTCCTGTCCAGTCAAAAATGCCCATGAAACTAAACACCATTACTTTTAAGTCACTCTGAACAACAAAATCAGTAAATGTACACATCTACAATGTTGAGTGAGTGAGTGAGTAAATAGACAGAGAAATAATGAAGGTACTATTCTGCTGAAGAGAAATGTGGACATAATCACATTTAAGAAGTGGATAGAAGCCCATTACATTTACAAGGGTTGACAGTGACACGTAACCCACCATACAGGGCCATTGTGTGTGTGTGTGTGTGTGTGTGTGTGTGTGTGTGTGCTTTTGGTGTGTGACTTGACAAGATTTTACCCTGCTGAAGTCCCGAGAGGCTGATAGAGAGTTTTAAAGGGATTAGAACCGGATTAGGGACCAACTGGGAGGGATTAGCCCCCGTTTTAGCCCCCGACTCTCATAGCTGCTCACATCGCAGATACCAGACACACACACTTACACAGTGACCTCTGGAGAGTCTTTGTCTTCCTGTGTCAAGTGTTTGCATATTGTTGAAGATCACTTTATTTACCTTCAGTCAACTTTTCCGCACATCTTCAAAGTCAAATCACTGTAACAGATGTGTCTAAAAATAATCTCAAAAACACTCCACATCCTGGGTTTCATGTGACTACACACACATGCACCCACAGACCAAAAAGCCCTCTTGACCGCGTATTTACCCGAGCGCAGCCTCTTCCTTCAACAAGACAAATATTTGGTCCAGAGCGTTTGCCACTTGTGTGTGTGCGTATGTGTGCTCTCTCTGTGTGTGACGCTGGATGGTTTTTCCAGGGGAAGCCAAATGGAGAAGAGTGATAGGCCGACGTATAGCGAGGTTCATCAAAGTCACGGCGCGCGACGGCACTCATTTTTCATTGGCTGAGGGGTTCTGCGCACCTGCAACCTGCAGCAGCCAGCCCACCTGAGAGGGAACGAGTGAGAGAAGAATGAGAGAGGGAAAGAAAGATGGTGACAGTGAAAAAGAGTAAGAAACAAACATGAGGAAGAGTCGCTGGTAGAAAGGCTTGAAAGAGGGAGGAAGAGAGTCGGGGGGGGGGGGGGGTGACACTGGTGGTTGGGACAGTTTGAACGACAGCGTTCTCCCTTTTACATTTCACACCCGGACGCTCCTCGCACCGCTGGGGGGGAGGAGGCAGGGAGGAGGTGTGGAGGAGGCGTGTGTGCTGTGTGTTGTTTTGCTCAAGGGAGAAAGATGGGGAGATACATTCTGAAGATGTTATTATTATACGTTTACCTTGTTTTGGGCTCACAGGGGACTAAAAGACACACACAAACACACACAGAGCAGGTCTGCACACACAGATGGAGCACACATCAAGCAACAGCTGACAGACACACACAGACACACAAATGGACACACAGTCAAACTTGCACTCTGCTCCAAGTTCACTTTTCTAAATCAAGTTTTATTCATTTTGTTCATCTGTTACTCTGATAAGAGACTGATGTGTAGTATATGCCAGATATATTCACTTGAAAGTGAATGTTTTGCTGATCTGGACACATGGCTTTCTATATTTTGTGAAATGTTTGTACTGTACACTGTCATAAAGAGTGTGAATTCTGTGCGCTCTTTAAAGGCATCACCACTCTTCACCTACCCACGACTCTTAAGGTTTTAATTTTTCCATACTGAAAGGGCAAATAATTTCAGACTTCATAAAGAATCTGTAGACTCTCATGTTGTCTCTCTGTAGAGGAGAAGAGAAAAAGCTACAGTTAAGTTTTACCCAAATGCATCAGAGACTTTCTCAGATGATTTCTTGCTGTCTTCCTGCTGGCATGTTTGTGGATGTGGGGAAAAAAGTTTTTAAAACTAAATTAAGTTAACAACCTCCCTGATTGTCTTTTGGCCAGTTTTATTGCCAAGCATATTAGGGGTGGAATATTTTTCAATTGCCTTTTTCTATAACAAGTTAAACCTAATTGAAAGACTAACAGTGATTCAGTTTCTGTGTGTGTGTGTGTGTGTGTGTGTGTGTGTGTGTGTTTTGTGGTGGTGGTGGGGTGTCACCTGCAGCAGGCTGAGGTCATCATAACCTGTGTGATGTCCATTGCGCCTGTCAACACACGTTTGATTGTACACACACCTCGCTGTTGCCCCCAGCATCTCTCCACTATACTACACGCTATACTGGACCCATCATTCAGCCACTGTCACACAGATATACACACACTCACTGAGACGCACACATGCAGGTAAAGACACATATAAATAGACACAATGTGACAGAAACACATACTCACATGGTCCAGCAGACACACATATCACAGACACACTCCCTCCTGCTGCTTGGGTTCAAACATACATACTCTCACTCACTCACAACAGAAGGCTTACACTGGAAATGAAGCTAATCCATCACCTGGAACACACACACACGCACACACACACACACGGCGGGCATTGTCACCTTCACAGCTCACCTACTATCATTGTGATATCCATGCCTGCTGGACACTGTAGCTGCTGTGATGAAATCATAAATGCATACATACTCACTCACACATGTGCGCACACACCCACGCATGCATGTGAATTCATGCACAAGCGCTGTATACCAGACCAGAGACATGCAAAAAGGGCTTTTTTAGTTTTAGTTTTGTTTCATTGTTCACCAACTGTGTGCGTTTGTCTTCTTCAGCAAATGAAACAAAAATACTACAGTATACAGAGTATAATGTGTGCAGTATTAAAGTTCAGAGGCATAAACAAATGAAATGCAAAACATTACTGGGGTGCCAAGCAAAGATATTCCAACAAAAAAATGCTAATAAGTTGCTTCAAACGGAGCCTCTGGCTTCACGGCTGCCCCTGGGCCTGTGCCTTATAGAACCGTTCTGAAATCCACCCATGTCTGTCATTACTTTCAGTCACTGAAGAACAGGTGTAATAGGGTGTAATAATTCTTACCATCTTTTGCTCTTTTAGGTCTATCATGGCTTACTATTATGCTTGCCTAATCACAAGACTCACTGGGACATCAATGGGAAATGGATCAGAACTTTTGTTCCCTCTCTGTTCCCTCTGCTGTTCCCTCTCTGACAACTCAGAATGTCTTCTATGAAGCCTACTATATTCATCAAATGAAAACTCTTTCACAGCTACTAACAAAACAGCGCACGGCTGTGACCGATGCAAAACCCAACCAAAATGATCCCCCAAAACAACAACGAGAACACAAAATTCCTCAGAGAATCACTGGTGTCCATGTTTTGACAAATGCTCGCCGGCAGCACTGCAGTCTCGTCCAGCAGCTTGCTGAAGGCTACAGCAGCGTCATTTCGTTGCTCTCTTGTTACTGGGCTGTAAATTCAGCGGATGGCTTCTGTCTCTGCGTATTGATCCGCTCCGTCACCTTGAACCTCGGTATTGACACATGGGGCGACGCTGAGCGGGGAAAAGCGGCAATTTACAGACCCTCAATTATGACATTCATAGATGATGTCACAACAGGGGCATGGGGCTTTGAGACACACACATACACACACAGAGTTTGTCAAGGGATTGAATCCATTTGTTTTAGTTTTGTGCACTAAAACACACACTCAAATACACACCAAGCAATGGCCTTCCATCCTAAATAGCACTTAATGGCACAGTGTGTGTGCATGTGTGTGTTTCACCTCTGACAACCTATCTAATGTCGGCTGTCCTCTCGTTCCCCAGACAGATGGTTCACTGGACCATGTCATTAGCGAATACAGTTGGCCATTATAACGTCTTATTAAGTACCTCATATTAATAGTATGATAGCATGAGCCCAAACATACGCTGATCCCCGCTGGAACCTATGACACTGTATCTACTGTCTAGTAAGGCCAGGTGTAGAGGGAAAAGCCATATAATTACTGTACATCAGTCGGACACAAACATTTCTAATTTCCTGCCTAAAACTCACAGGTTCAGTGCTGTGTTGTTTGCATATTGTAACTCAGCTACCAAACTCTAGCCCAGAGCTCAATCAGTCAGGTATATGACCTAGAACATCTCTTCAGTGAAACTGGAAAAAGACATTATCCGTGTCCTCAAAAGTGATCATGTACAGTAGCCATTGCTGAGTAATGACCACTATTCTCCCAAAAGTTTGTTTTTTGGGTTTTTTTTTACATTTTAACTTTGGAACTTTAAAAATCAAAGCAGTTCTGGAGTTCAAATCAGGATGGCTAATGCACATCAAAATGTATATAGCGCTTTCTGGACCTAAACTAAAAAATGCACCATAGCTTTGTATTCTCTCCGAGATGCATTCATGCAGACCATTATTAAAAATATGATTGGCAGATTAATTGTTAATGAAAACAATACTTCTGCAGCATCTAATCTAAGTGATTTTGCTTATCTGATTTCCAAGCAACACTCATAACAAAAAGAGCCAGTGACTCTGCTTTTGAGGTCATTCGCTTCCTTTAAAATAATTATGATCTTTCATTGACCCAACTTTGGGTCCTGACCTTCACATGAGGTACACTGCTATATTGCATTACAAATGGATTTCAAATTGAAGCCATATCAGATGTCACATATCTGATTCAGTAAGTAGTGGCCAGGGGCCGCCCAGCCATCGTTAATACTGTATTCACAATCCATTGATGAGATCATGAAAAACTGTGTGTGTATGTTTGTCCTCCTAAAACTCACCCCTGCATGTACCAGCACTCATAAACACACACACACAAACAGATAGAGAGACACGCTCCCCGGGGCCTGAGTGCTCTCAGTGTTGACCGTTGAGGATGTGGGTCAGAATAAGAGGGCAAAGAGAGGGAGGCTCTCAATGGCCCACACAGATGGGCCATAGTCACATACACACACTCAGACAAACTCACACTCTGGGAGGTCAGGGTTCACCTGCAAAAGCTCTGGTCACCATCCATCCATCAGTTTTATTACTGAGCCATGTCAAAACTGAGTGGACAGAATACGCAAGAGAGATTGCTGAACTGGAAAAAAATCAGACAAGACAAAACCTAAGAAAATTAGACCTAAAATGGCAGTTCTAGTTTATAAATACACTTATACACTTCCTATGCGCACTTTGTCACTTTCTGTCTCTGCAGAAACTCAACTTACCTGCATGTATTTATGCATGTTTGAGTGAGTTCATGCATCATATGTACTTTAAAATGAGGTCTTGAGGTGTGTGCGTGTGTCTCTGCATGTGTGTATATGACTGTCTCCCCTTATTTCCAAGTTTTCCCATGGGAAAATGGTGGCCATTTTGTCCTGTCACTCCCCTGTGCTTTTTTCCTCTTTGCCTGTCCAATAATGACAGTTTAATTTGCCAGCCAATTACACCTGAGCGGTATTTAAATGAGCCAATCAGGACCTGTGACAGGATGACTGGTCGCTCCAGTTAGCACTCAGAAGCAGAGGTCGATTTACTCTCTGACTCACTTGGTGATACTGTTTGTACTGTTTGACCAGCGGTATTTTACCCCACTCAGTTCTGTTCTATTCAAATCTTTTCAGCAGACATCATGTACTGACAGAATACTGTAGTTATGTGTAAAAATATAAATAAATAAAACACAAGTAAGGGATTAATTAAGAGATGAGGTCAATGTGTAAAAATAGTAGAGAATACAGATTTTGTGGATGGTTGTCAGCAAGTTTGACAGGTCCATCATTTTTGAGTTCAGATTTATAGAAAATAAGTGAAAGGGAGGACAGAATAGTGAAGAAAACCTAGAAAAATGACAGGAGATGAGGTAAAACGAAATGAAACAAAAGGAAGGGAGATTGTCAGGAGTCGATCCTAATCCCCCCTTGCCCCGTGTGTAAATAATGTCTAAGCATCTTATCCTGCTCATTTGTGTAATGGGGGACTTTACTGAAGGACTATGTTCATAAGCTCCCAGAAGCCTTACATGTATTTGCACAAGTCTGTGTGTGTGCATGTGTGTATGTGTATGCATATCCTATTTGTACAATGTGTGTAAAATCTAAAAGTGTAATTGCGCAGTGTGTTTTTGTACATATTCTGTGTTTTTAGTGTGCGTGTTTGTGCACTCCTTGATTAAACAGCCCCTTTAATCTCAGATGCTTCCTGCTTTCCCAAGATCCCCTCCAATAAGCGTAACTACCTCCTGACAGCACAATAACTGTAACTGTGCTTTTTAATACCGAGTGATGGTAAGTAAAAATAACCTGAGTCTAATATCTTCAGATTAAATACATCTTTTACAGTCTGGCTTTGGACCGCTGTGCTGCTTTAAGCTGCCCTCGCAATCACCCCACCTTACACACACACACACACACACACACACACACACACACACACACACACACACACACACACATACACAAATATGCACAAACATTATTCATGCATGCACATTCTCAGACCATGCATTCACACACACTGAACAGACATGTACTAATAATCACAGTGGCATAACCATACTTAAAATTATTAAATGTGGCAAGAATGCTTTGCAAATTGCTCTTTTAAATATGTGACCTGACCTGTGAGGCCTTTTGGCACCCTTGAAAAATTACTCTGCTTGATGAGTTGAGGTGATGAGTACGTAAAACCACTGAATGATCAAATTCTGCTGTATGCAGTCAGAGCGGGCACAGGAACCTGTTAAAGTAATGAGTCCAAAAACAAGGCACCGATTCTACCACAGATTTAATTGCCACTGGGAACATGACCGGGAATCTTACTCACATAATATAGCAGGATGAGCCCTCAGTTTGTGATGAAATGCTGATGAAGTTTGCTGTTTGGATTGATCAAGCAAACTTCATTATACTTTAACCACAATGTGCAAATGTGAGAATAGAAAAAGAAAGGGTAAGAAAGCAAATAAAGGCTATAGAAGGTGGTAAACAAGTGAAAGAGACAGAGGGGAAATCAGGTGGCTTATGTTTTATCCGTTTGTTAATTATTTCTCTAGTTAAATTGCTTTTGTATTTAGATGCTTTGTTAATACTGTTCATCTGAGATTCATGCCAATAAAAATACTAAATGGGAGAGATGAGGAAGTGGGATAAGTCGAGAGAAAATGAGCAAGAATAAGAAAAAGAAAGATTAATAATTAGAGTGACGCGCAAGAGCAAAATTGAGGGAAGTCAGCTGAGGGATGAGTGGAAAGATGGAGAGGGAGATTCTGGCAGTGGTCCCCTCCTCATGCTGAGAATCTCTTATCAAATTGAGGGTTAAAGACTCAGTGTCAGAGAGAGAAGCAGTTCACACACACACACACACACACACACACCATTGTTCCGTCATGATGCCTGGACACCTCTAAATCAGGGGTCGCTGCACATAAAACACACACACACACAAACACGGAGCAATGCACGCTGGTCTTTCCAAAGAGCGAGTGGAACCCCGCTGTGCTGCTGAGAGCATCCCCCATTAACTCCATCACACAAATACACACATACATGTACATGTCTGTCTGTCTTTATGTCATAGACACACACAGGAGGTGAGAGGAAATGAAAGGAGGGGAAGAGGCTAGACGAAAGGTAAGGAGAAAGGGAGAAGAGAGGAAAAGCTGAAAAGGGGCAAGAAAATAGAACTAAAGGATGCCAGACATGATAGGAGAAAGGAAAGAAACAAAGGAGAGAAGAAGAAAGGGAAGGAAAGGAAATCAGATGACAAGAAAGAAGAAAAGAATTTGAGAAGAGGTGAAAAGGAAGACAAATAAAAGAAAAGAAGGATAGAGGAGAGGAGAAAGCATGAAAATGATGGGATAGTAAAAGTGAAAAGAGAAGAGAACGAATAAATAAACAAAAAAAACTACAAAGAAAGGAAAGGATGAGGCAAGATGAAAGTTAAGGAGAAAAGGAGAGAGGAGGAGGAAAAGAGACAAAAAAGAAAGGGAAAGTAGAGGAGAAGCAAGTAGAATAAAGGAAAGAAAGGAATGAAGAGAGGAGAGGAAAAAAGGGAAAGAACATAAAGGAAAAAAAGTAACTAAAGAAGAAACATGGCAAAATAGGGAGACGAAATGAAAATAGAGGACAGGATGAAAAAGTCAAGAAAAATAGCAACAGAGGAACAAATGGAGATTAGACAAAACAAAAAGAAAGAAAAAGGAGAAAGGAGAAGAAAGACAGAAGAGAGGAGAGGAGAAATGCATAAAAGCATAACAAGAGAAATAAGCAGATAGAGAAGAACAAAAATAGATTAAAAAGGAAAGCTGTTGAAAAAAGAAAAGGAGAACAAGAGGAGGATGAGCTAAGATGCGGGAGTGCATCGAACATCTCTTCTTTGTTTGTGCTCCATCTGTGTCGGCGTGATTGCAAACAAAACGAGCATCGGCAGCTCAGTTAGTTAGTTAGTTAGCAGGGGAATCAGTGAGTACTTAGGCCCCAATTATCCCCTAAATCTGCCTCTCTCTCTAAATGAGATTATTGCCACATACAGAAGCTGTGGCTCCCATTGGGTTCCATTAACTTTGATTACTCCTCATTATTTACTTACAGCTCTGCCACTGTTATTGCTTTCACTCACACACACACACACACACACACACACACAAAGCAATGTGTGGGGGGGTTGCAAACAGGGAAACACATATAGTGATGTACAAACACATATTAAGACTGAGGAAGATACTAAACAAAAGTGTAAGTAATAAAGACTAAATAGTAATAAAGACTAAATAGTAAAACGACGTGTTTGTATGTAGTCCTGGAAGACACAAGTTTTAAGAAAAGCAAAAGGGAATATGGACACAAGGATGAGGACATAGAGAAAGGAAAAGAAGGGAGGAAAAGAGATAAAAGTGTGTGTGTGTGTGTGTTTAGGAGTGAAAGGAGAGAGTGAAAACAAACGGGTGAAGAACAGAGGAGAGACTATTTAAATAGAGAGACGGAGGGAACCCTCAAACACCATCATGAACATTTCATTTCATTGCACACATGCTGATAATGCAATGGGAATAGCATCAAATGAAGGAAGAGGAAGGGAGAGGGAAAGAAAGCAACAGGGAAGCACAAAGAAACGTGGATGGAAAAAAGTGGGAAAAGAAGAGGAAGAGAATTAAACAGACGAAGAGACAGAGATGGTGACAGACAAAATACTCAAGATACACTTACTAGGTATTGGAACATGTTAGTGAGTACTAAGTAGTACATGGGCCTTAAGAGTATTTTGTCAAACTTCTGTGGTAAAAATAACCTTTCATGCTCAGGTCATATCAGTAATTTTTCTCAGTGTCTTGCATATGCAAGATCAGAAATCACTCGTGATTTTGTGTTGGAAGGCAACAGCAGACAACATCTTGTCATTTAGATTGGGGGGGAGGGTTGGCATTGAAATGAGAAGAATTGTATCATACATCTTTATCTTAGGTCAGAAATAACTGATCCCTTGGAGTGGTGAACATTGTGACAACAAATCTCTCTTTAATTTGATGTATTCCTGAATAAAGCTTTGTGATTAAAGCGTGTTTTACAATTTACATTGCACTCGTACGAGGTGGATATGGAGCAGAGATTGCAAAACAAAAATAACGTGCTGAATTAAATTGAGAGAGGCAAAGAGGATCTTAGTCAACCCCTAAGCAAACATTTTTTTCTTCTTCTTTGACAAGGGAAAGAAACACTCTCGTTTTTAAGGAGGCCCCTCAGTACATAAGAGCCCCCCTCCCTCAAACCTTTACTGTAGAGAGGACACAAGTTTGTTTGGTGACTGGAGAGCTGTTCAAGTTGTTGTTTTGGGGCCGTGCCCAATGCTCACGGCACTCACCACTCTAATGCCACACTCGTAATGCACTGAGCTGCCGTACAGGCCAAATCACCAGGGCACAAGTGTGAGTGCTTGTGTATTTTGGTGTGGAGGGGCTGTGTGTACGTGTTTGAAACCCATTACCACATCAGCATCAAGAGATCACAGCTGCTTGCCTCCGAACTTTGACAGCGAAAAGAGAGAAAACTATACAGACAGCCAGGAGAGGGAAAAAGGGAGCAGATTGAGAAAGAACGCAGCTCTGAGGCCTAATTTTACCGACATTGTCCCTCGCCTAATTGCAAAAATCCCTCCGTCTCTCCTTCCCTCCCTGTCGTGCGGCTCTGTGGCGCTCCAAGGTAAAAACGAATTCGGGTTCTAATTTCATTTCGTTTTGTCTTAGGACAACTCTTAGATGTTTAATTCTATCCCAATTTCATGTAATCAGGCAAAAGACTTCCCTAGAGGGAGGGCAATGCAGGCCAGGGCCAGGCATGTGCTATTTGCAAATGTAATTGGTCCACCTTTATTCTGTTCTCCCTGATGTTCAGGCTGGCTTTTTCCTTCTTTATCCTGCATTATCTTCACATCCTTCTTTCTCTTTCCATCTCTTCCTGTAGCCCCACATCCTCCTTCCCTTCCCATCTCCTTCTTTTCCTCCTCCCTTGTCCCTCCCCTCCCCTCTAGGCGAAGCCAGTGTGGTTGTTATTGTGATTTCATATTTTCTTCTCATCCCTGCCTCTGCAGCCTCTGGACATTGACTACAAAATCCATTATCATTTGTATATTTTAATTATGCAAATGAGGATAGCTCAGCTGGCCTGTTGGAGGCTGCAGGGGAGAAAGCAGGAACTCCATTGCGGGTGATTACAATTCATCCGCTCGTCTCGCTTTAATTGTAACAAGCTAATTACCTTGTTTCCATTTAGTTTGAACAATGCCAAATAGAAAAGGGAACAGTGATAGCTTTGGCTAACTCACATGGCGAAGCTAGCTGACGGGCATGAAGAGGAGAAGGAGGATGGATGAGGGAGGAGTGTCAAATGAAGGAAGGAAGAAATAAAGAAAGATGTTTTGTAATGCAGAGACAAGAATTTACAACTTACAAGTTATCACTGAGCACATTGCAAACATTACCAGGAATGTGCGTTAGCAGGTATTTGATTGGCGGTTGGAGTGTATTGCCAAGTAAGGCTGAAAAAAAAATTGAGTTCAACTTTTTTGTTGGTTAACCCTGTGTTTTTATGGTTGCAGTCCCCTCCATCTCCACTCCTGTTGTGGCAACTCAGTAGTCTAAGTGAAATGAAATGAAAATTTATTAATGTTTATTCTTACATCCCTATGTCCCCTTTATAAACTGTCTGTCTATTAGTTGTATAATTGAATCAAACTAAACTATATGGACAAAAGTATTAGGATACCTGAGCATTACACCAACAGGGACTTTAAATGTGTTGGATGGGGTTGAGTTCAGGGCTCTGTGAGGGCCAGTCAAGTTCTTCCACACCAAAGTCATCCAACTATGTCTCAGCCCCTAAAAAACAGCCCCATACCACATCTGATTTTAATAATAAAGAGGTGTGTCCTAATACTTTTGTCCATATAGTTTATGTGTTTGTTGAATTAGTACATTTCTCTGTACATTATTTGAGCATGCTTGTGATGTGGAAAAGTGAAGAAAAGACTAAACAGATAACAGAATTCACTTTGACCTAAGATGGTTTCACTACATTTGCTGAATTTAAAGTGACTGAATGCTGTGGACTTTGAGGTTGCTTAAGCTGCATTTTGTAGACCCAAAGTAAAAAGTTTACTATTCTTGACCCCTTATGATTACAGTCATAACCATGATCCCTTCTTAAAGGTAAATCTTTGTAATTTACTGTTAAAAAGTAGGAATTATTCCAAGTAATACTATATATAAAAATAGCATGGTAGAAGTGGGGGATAAAGCCTATTATTTCTTGAATTTCTTGGGAAAAAAGGGTATTAAGCAATAATGTCAAAGGGGGTTCTCACCTCTAAAAAGAACAAAAGCTAACATCCTGGACTTAGATATGCTTACAGTGCATAACCGGCTCATAGTCCGCTTCGATCTCTCTGCGTCAGACCAGGTTTGCGTTTCTGCCAGAGGTGTTCAGTCTTGTATTCACTCTGTTCAGAGGTTTCTCACTGAAATGAGTCCAGGGCTTCTGGGGATCAAGACCAGTCCTCAGCTGAGCAAGATCTCATTATCTCTCCCTCACACAGACCCATGTGCACACATACGTAGGCACACAATGTACGCAGACATAGACACATGCAGATATGTGTTCACACATGCACACGCCCTGTCATGTCACAGTGAGTAGCATGTCACAAAGAGGGACCCTGTATGTATGTCACTGTGAACAAGACACTCCTTGTCTGTGCGCACTCTGCTCAAAAGGCCAGTTTGAGTGTAGGTGCAAATGCACATTAACGTACTCATACTTTGTAAGCACATGTGAATGAAACATACACACACACATGCATACAAACTTGATACACAAATGACAGTCACTCCTTCTACTTTGCACATAGACAGAGACTTACACACATACACACACACACATTATTACACATCATTACACATAAACCCAAATATTTACTTTCTGTCCTGTCTCTACTAGGCATCTTGACATTCTCCTCTTGCCAACTCCCACCTTCTCCTTGCCCACCTACTTTGCGATGCCATCAGGGAGATACTTGAAAGGTATTTGAAACTGTCTTCCTTAATCATTTCCCGGATCCCGCAGGACATACTTTGTGACGTGACAGGAGGAAGGACTGAGGGAAGGAAAGAGAAGTGCGGGGGGTTGATGTTACACATCAGTCAGGTCCTCTCCAAGGGTTCAGGAGGAACGCCCAATGACACAGATGGAAGGTCTGAAGTTGTAGAAACTGATCCATCCCAGGTTTTCTGGTTGAAGGTTGAAGTAAATAAATTGTCTTCAAGGAGCTACAAGAATTAATACAATTCACATGACTCCATGTTATAATATTGACTGTTTTTGTAGTTCAGATATCCAGTTATAGTATTTTTGCAGTTGGGTCATGGGCCTCTTTCTGCCACCATCTCCATCTCTTCTCCATCTGTGACATAACTAGTTGTATTTTAAAATGACATTGCATCCCATAGTAAGAGCCTGGATTTACTCCTTATGTTGCCTGACCATTAAAAGTTTAATAATTCTTGCTTTTGCCCCTTATTTTAGCATTCTCCCATTGTTTTATTTTTTTCCTTAGGCACATGTCAGCCAAATGTTCAAATTAAGTAAACTTAGAATCACCCTGCCAGAATTTGATAGTAATATACTAGTATTATTCGGGGTTGAGAATACTCTTGCCAGTAATTTCTGAAATACTCTACTTTCATGCGGTAGAGTAGTTTGTGTGTCCCCAAAACTAAGTGATTCTCCTTGGTGGCTCAAATCTATGCACTGCTCTGCCTGTGAAACAAAACTCATGAGTATGAGCTTGGGTTGGTTATGTCTCAGAACTAGCCAGAAGGTCAGTGGATCCCACATCTGAGTGCATGTCATAAGGATACTGAGTCCCAAATTTCTCCTAATGGCTGTCCCATTAGTGTGTGAGTGTAAGCGTGAATGGCTGTGCAAAGAAATTTTGTCGACTGCCTTGGACAGAAAGTGTCTGTGAGTTGTGAGTGTTTGACGATGTTAAGGTTGTCCCTTTTCACCTTTTCTGTTGACGATTTTCAAAGACAGATTCTTAAATCACAGCTGACTCCAATGATCTGTAATATCTGCATGAGATGAAGTTAAGGTTCATATTGATGAGCTGGACTTTATCATCAATGGCTCACCAGATTTGCTCAGAGATCCAGAATTGGCTTGAAGTAGTACTGCTGCTATTTCCCTTGAAAGAAGCCCATTGAGATGGTTTGAGTATGTGTTTAATTATTATTATTAATGGAATGTCCAGCCTGGAGCTGGGGGTGCCTCAGTAGGGCAGAATTGAAGAACATGGCTGGGGAGAAGAAAGACTGGGCTACCTTGCTTACCCTGCTGCCATTGTGACTCAGACCCAGATAAGCAATGAGCCATATATTGGCGAAGGTGGAGTAATCACAGTACAGGTGTTGCTCCTTTCTCGGAACATTCAGGACTTGTAATTCAAGATAATGTCATTACTATGTAATGTGGTTGTAAATACCTTTCTTTCAGTGTTCTGTATCGTGTCTCCATACAAAATCTAAGCTTCTCCAGAACTGTTCATTTCTTTTTGTACTTTCTGAAAAGAAAAGTATTTCTGGTTGAGTGCTTGTAGCTTATAAAGTATAATACTCCCTACTTTAAACATTAAGATTAACCAAGAATTAAAGATATAGTATTTTACACTGGAAAGGACAAATAGTTCATTGTTTGTCCTTAGCTCATGAGCTGCATATGTTTTTTAATCCTAATCCCAGATACCTATGGCACACAACAATAAGGCCATAATGGAAACATCTGGGGCCAATAATTCCCATCTCCATCTGCTTAGGAGATCTGGACAGTTAACTTATATTTCTATGCTGTGGATATGCATATTAATGTGTACATTTGTGTATCCCTGCATGTGTTTATGAGTGATAAATCTCCAGTACTTCAGTCCATTATATGTGTTGCATTCATATTTATGATTATAATGAATTAAACAGATTGTCAGATAGCATTCATTCATAAGTAGAAATCTGAATTATTTTTGTTGTAGAAAGGACGATCATACTATACCCTGTATTCCATAACTTATTTGCCTGCAATTTGTTCCCAACAGGCCTACTAGTTTTTAGCAGAATACAATTATGAGATGATTAAATCAACCTAGATTTTAATTGCAAAGCAAGATGTACACCTTAACAACAACAGAGGATCTGTTAGAGGGAGATTATTTACATATGAAAAGGTCAAGGATGGAAATCTGCATGGAAATCTGCTGCTGGCCATCCTCTGATCCTATTATAACTCTCGATTACTTTAATATACAGATGTCACGCTATGAGTTAAAGCTGTAGTAAATACCAGAAAGTCTTAATGTGCAGAGACAGAAAGAGAGTGATTTGATATCCTTGGTAAATATGCAGCAATCACAGATCACGTAGTGTAGGAGATAAGTGACTTTATGCTTGCTTGACCTATATGAACAGTATTACTGTAAAATGCCAGGTGTCTACCTTTTTCATATTTAAATATAGACCTGAATTGCTCATGCTTGTGTTGCAGAGTTCTCTGGAACTCATTGTCAATGTAGCACACTTTTCTTCACTTTTATTCACCATTCATCAATAAGCTGTCTTTGGGGAACTGTGAGATTTTATGATGACAGCATCCATATGTCTGGAACCATATGTTATTTGTATGTGTGACTGTACGTGTGTGTGTGTGTATTGGTTGGCCGTATATAGTGTTGGACAAGTTAAGTGAAATTACTCTGTGACTGCACGCAGCTCTCCTGAAGTCTTGACCTCCACACACTGTCTAACTTTAGTCAAAGGCGAATTCTGAATGATGCGTACCTGTGGATAATGTTAGCAAGTCAGCTTGGAAAAAACAAGTGAATAAGACAACATTGAAATTATGGGGAATTACCAGTAGAGGCTCATTATTTGTGCATGTGCAAATATGAGTGTGTGTGTGTGTATAAATTGGGATTTGTAATTGGGGTCAAAGCATTGAGGGAAACACCCAGACACATCTATTAATGAGGCAGCATTTCACTCTCAGATATATTAATCAACTTGGAAATAAGCAGGAGTGAAATCTTTGTCATTTAATTAATGCAGCGAACATCACGATCCAGGGGCAACGCATTAAATAGATCCAAGATTTCCAATGATATTGTGCATCAGTGTTACATGTCAATCTACATTTCCACACGACACGTGCAGTATACCAATGTACACCCAAACGTGTGCATTTGAGAAATAAATCTCAGCAATTTTCTGTTTGGCCTTTTGCCGAGAATGAACTTTATATTTCAAATACATCTCAGAGGCTTATAAAACTGTGACCCGCATCAGCCAGAGAGATGCCAGCCATATGTACTAATCCCACATGTTTAGAATGTAGGATTCCCAGCCTGACAGCCTCTGATGACACACGTACTCGTCCACTATCTGTTTGATGGCTTCTTTTCCTTCATTTGCTGTTCAGAGCTAAAGTGAAAGTTCAACTCAGATGTGTATCTGACTTTCATTGTGACTTAAATGCAAAATAAGATAAAGCATAATCCTTATGTATTATTATATTTATTTTCTGATTGTTCCCTTTAGACTAGGTTGGTTCTAGTTATTATTGGAAATGTATGAGAAAAATGATGTTAAATACAAAAAGTAATCTCTCAGGTTCATACCAGCACCTTTTTTTCTCTCTTTTTAATAATACACGAGAATTACTGAAACATCTGCTGTGCTGCTGAAGTACTGGAGCCCTGATGAAGGTACTGGAGAACAAACATTAGATAAAGAGATGATAACAGGAATTACAATCTTCTTTCACTGTCCTGCTGCTTGTCTTCTCAGCTCTGTTAGCATGCATCAAGCAAACAGCACATTTAAAGATCTACTTTCTCTTAAATATCTCATTTGTGGCCTCTGGGTTTCAAATACAACTCAGAGGTTTATCAGCAGGTTGGGATTAGAGAGAGAGGGATTTAAATGTTAGCGTTCATTTAGAGATCAGACACTCAGAGGATCTTCTTAAAACTGTGGCTGAAAAATAACCATTTTAAATCGCCTTAAGATTTTTTTTTATTTTTTTTTTTTTTGTACCACAGGACCTTGCATTTTTCTCATGTACTTAAGACTGTGGTGCAATCATGTATGTACTTGTGTTCTTCCAGGCATCTATGCTGTATGCACAAACATTTCATTCCAAAACCATAAGTCCTACAACTTTCCACCATATTTTGCATATTTTTACTTTGCTGTATTCGGTTGGTTCCATTCAGCCCCAAGAGCACCAGTAAGATCAGACACTGGGTTCCTCAGCCAGAGAAAAACCAAACACTTCAAGTAAAGAGTCAGTGCCTGGTCCATAATGACTCTGGGATTTAGAAGGTAAACTAAGTTTGCCATTCACTCTGCCTTTAAATGTGGCTGTTCACAACTTCTTTAGCTCTTTAGGACTTTGAATATACCACATCTTGCAAAGTAGCTCTGGATTACTATTCTGAGGTCTTTAGGTCACCCCTTTTTTGTCAATACAATAACTTTTAGATATTAAATGCAACTTGACTAGACAGCACAAAGGACCAATACATACAATGACATGAGAAAAAAACATAAACATAAAATGATCTCAAGGGTCTAGTCCCAACCATGACAAAACATGTTTACCCCATCCACATACTTTTGTCCATTTAGTGTATGCACTGTCCTGTTTTGACCTGTACCACTTTTTATGTTAATCTGTATTTGCGTGTTACTTCCTGTTCCCTGTACACAGAGTACTTTCATTGTTTATAATGCTCTGCATTAATGTCCTCATGATTAAACTTATGGGCCAATCAGAATAGCGGAAGGCCTGGGATTACCACCACAACATCTGGGGACTATGCTAATGGACTGCATATGTTTTTAATGTTTAGATTTAGAAGTCGACATGTCGCTCTTAATTTCATCTCAGAGAGGCAGAGAGGCTGGGTGAAGCCGGCTGGGGGGGGGATTTACACTTAAAATAAGTAAATCACGACTGATGACAAGAGACCCACCCAAAGTGTGTGAGTGTCCCTGAGCACTTAAGGAAACCCAAATAGCCCCATCTGTCAATTTTACACTCGGTGATTCTTACTTAGCACACAGAACCCCTGTAAGTGTAATATGCTGTGGGGATTTGATAAAAACCAAATACACACGCCAAAGACACAAACATATTTATGCTCTCAGCTATGATTCTTAATCCATGCTTTAGAGTGAAAACTGGTGGAGATTCTTTCTCCACCAGTTTTCACTTTTTAAGAGTCAAATGAGGGCAGCAGGGCCAGTTGAGCACAGCTGAAACTAAGATTAACCTGTTACAGCTTTTCTGTCAGTGTGTTGGACACAAGTGTCCCGTTCTTTTTTACAGTAAACTCAACTAACACGCCTAAATGGACATTAGGAACTTGGACTGTCCTAATTTCTCCAGATCAGAGTATTACAGGATTATAAAATAGTGACTATTAAAATTATAGACATTAAATAAATAATTAATAAGTAAATAAATAAATAATGGAAAACCAGGACAGCATCTACATACTCTGATACAGTAGGAGATGGTGCACACTTTAAAGTTTGTTTGTAATAAAGAAGAAGTACACTTTACAGGGTGGTGCTGTTTCAGCTGTTCCTTTTTTTGTTAAATATCACAAGCAGTAATAACGTTTTCATCAAGTTTTTAAGTTTGACATGGTGCTTTGAGCTAAATGATAACATCAACATGGTCACAGTGGCAATGCTAACATGCTGGTGTTTAGCAGATTACCATGTTCACCATCTTAGTTTAGCCCGTTAGCTACCCAAAGTACAGCTGAGACTGACGAATCTAATGTGAAGAGATCACCTCAGGTGACCTTCATTGGGCACTTCACTTCACTTCAATGTGTACGAGATTGTACTGTGATCCTGTCCAATACATCCGCCAAACTTTTTGATTTTGGGCCAAATAAATAAAACTGGCTTGACACTGGTCACATATTTAGGAAGTTGGTCAGATGTTTTCCTGTATGTTAAGGCATTTATTTAAAAACTTACATTGTTCAAACTCAAACTTAAATGCAACGCAAATGTGTAATAGCAGGTTTATGAGAATAAATTTACTCTCACAGTTACACCATAGATATTAATAACTGCCCTGATTATTACTCTAAACTGTAATCAAACTTAACAAAAAGTCTTGTAATCATGTCAGGATAATGTAAATGAACCTCACTAAGTGTCCAGTATTAGAAATGTTTTTCTTCTCTCATTTTATTCATAACATCTGTCACTGGACTGTGAAAAATAGATTATGTTTATGTTGCATTAATCCTCCAAAAACATCTTGTGGTGTCTAATGGTTGTGTATGTATTAAAAAAGGACAGTGTGTTTGTGTATGTGCTTATGTCAGCGAGCATGTGTTGTAAGTGTGTTTGTCAGTTTGCACATGTCACTTGTTGTGATATCACCATCAAAAACAGTAAAGGCTCACAAATTATTGTCATCATTGTCAGATCAGTGTCTCTCTCAGCCTTGTTGTTAATCCTTCAGTTCACACACTGTTGCAGAAGGGTATTTACGCGTCAGTGGCTCAGCGAGAGATCAAGCGGGATAATAATAACAATAATAGTGATAAAAGATGTTTTGATGTTGAGTTTTAATGTGGGGGATAAGCACATCAAAAAACAATACAGATGTCAAATCCTCACGTATGTGCTGCCAATGATCCTGTTTGGAAGTTGTTGCCAAAGAAAGAAGGTGCACTATATGGACAAAGGTATCCAGACACACCTCTTTATGGGGCTGTTTTCCAGGGGTTGGGCTCAGCCCCTCACTTCCAGTGAAGGGAAATCTTAATGCTTCAGCACATTTTAGACAATGCTATACTTCCAACTTTGTGGCAACAGTTTGGTGAAGGCCCTTTTCTATTCCAGCATGACTGTGCCCCAGTGCACACAGCAAGACCCATAAAGACATGGTTGGATGAGTTTGGTGTGGAAGAACTTGAGTGGCCCACACAGTCCTGACCTCAACCCCATCCGACACCTCAGTGTGAGCCAGGCCTTTTTGTCCAACATCAGTTCCTGATGTCACAAATGCTCTACAGCATGAATGGCCACTCCAAAATCTTATTGAAAGTGTTCCCTGAAGAGTGGAAGCTGTTATAGCTACAAAGCTGTCTGTGTATTTAGAATGTGATGTCATTAAAGTCCCTGTTGGTGTAATGGTCAGATACCCTAATACTTTTGCTGATATTGTGTATGTTCTGTTTGCGAAAAGTCACTACTTTGGTGCACCAAAAAAAAGAGAATATTTTTGTTTTAATTGTCCTAAAATAGTTAATCACAAAGCAAAACCTATTAATTTTCCAAACTTTGTTTTTTTCAATATGTACGAGTGTTTTTATGCCACAGACGTGTGGGAATAATTACGAAATGTCTAAAAGTAATGGAAATAGCTTGTGTAATTCTTTTTGTGAAATGATTACAGATTTGACAAAATAACATGCCATATAAAGTTTTTATCTCTAATTGCATGTGTCTGTGTCATTGTGCCTCTTGTGAGCGCCTATCTGTGCCCTGCATATGTGATTCGACTTAAGCCACCTCACACACGCACACACATGCACACACATGCACACACACACACACACACACACACAGTTGTCTCACAGAAGGAAAAAAATACACGCTAATGCTTGTTGTTATTTAAACACCAGAGCAGATAGGCGGCTGAACAATAATTATTTTCTGGAACAATAATTTTTACCATTTAATTCCGTTGTTTACCATTTTGCCCGGTGGCCCCTCTTTAAAAGCCAGCCTCTATCTATAATGGTGAGCCCTTGAGCAGAACTGCATTTAAGACAAATATCAAATAATTAAAAATCAAATAATTGAAAAATAAAAGTGCTGTTTTTTTGTGTTTGAACATGAATTGCCAGTGAAACTTGTGAGCTGTGTTTTCCCGTAAGACTGTTCTCGTTCGGATTTGGTGTCAGATTTCATGTTTGTGAAACAGTCTTTGAAATTCATGTTTGTGCAATGGCATGTAATCAGCATGGAGTGACTGCTTGGAGCTATTTTCGCTAAGAAGAAGTATATTTCTCTTTGCTTCAGATGATTATTTGGACATCTATTTTTCAAAAAGGTGTTAGTTGGAACAAAATGTACCGTGTTTCTCATTCTTAGGAATGGATTCACATAATTGTCTCTAAATTGTTGCTCAAACTGTTGTAACCTCACCTAACTTGTTTGCACCTCAGAGCCAAATGAAAAATACAACAAATTGGAAGAGGCTAATGTGATTTAATGCATTTCATGATGTGCTTTATCTTGCCAGTGTGTCAGTAAAATGTTGTTGAGCATTAAGTTAGGCTTTTTTTTACCAACATATAAACAATAAACGGAGATCAACTCTACACTGTGTAATCTGGCAGAGATCTCTCATATTGTACTGCGTGTTTGAAGGGATTACAAGCCTGATCACAGGATTACACAATTAAATCTCGTCTGGTGTTTGGGTGATGCTGTGACGACACAAACTCACACACAGACACAGACACACACACGCACACATACGCACATGCTAGGACTCCAGCGTGTATTCTCTGACATAGGGATAAAAAACATGCTGGTGCAGGAATACTATATATATCACATTTTGTTTTATACTGCCAACCATCTGGCTTTCATCTCTACAATCTCAGTATACTTCACTCACTTCACTCTCACTGGCAGTATGGTGGGTCTGCAACCAAAGAAGCTCCACGTTGCACTTAAGTGGTCACAGTATGCACAGTCACAACTACTGCTGCAACTGCTGATTATTTTCATCATCGACTAATCTGACAGTTATTTTCATGATTAATCAATACATTGTATAGTTGTATACTTTTTTTTTACCACGGTCAGAAATGTCTTCCTATTGTCTAACTGACAGTCCAAACCCCAAAGCCTCTTCAGTTAGTATCATTATTACAAGAGAAGCAGTAAATCCTTAAGGTGGAACCAACAAGTGTTGGACATTTTTGCTTGAATGACTGGAACAACTGATCAGTTAGCAAAATAGTTGACAGCTCATTTTCTTTCAGTTTACTAATCCATTCATCAGCTAAGCTCTAGTCACAACTTCTCAAAATCTTTGCACATCTTACCCTATAGGAAAGGAAATATTTTCTTTCATCTCCACCATGAACATCCCTGGTGCATTTCCAAAAACTCTGCGTAACATAGCTGACAAAAAGACATCCCGAGAGGAAAAGTGAAGATTACTTTCAGAGGACAGTTTTCCTGGCTTCATTTCCTAACATGGGAGTTACAGTATGAACCCAGACCGTTTTAACTGAAGGACGGTGCACTAATGTGATCTAATCTCTTGTTTTAACTAAGCGTGACAGGGATGACTGCAGTGGTGTTTCCACATCCACATTTGTGGTGAGATACCTGCTGATTAATATCGATGATGAGGTCACCGATGCCCATCTTCCTCCTGTGCTTTCTTTCACACTTCCTGTGTTTGATTTCTGTGGGAAACCAAACTCTCTCGACGCTCTCCTTTTTATTCATCCCCCTACATCCTTGTGTCTCTACATCACTCTCTATGTAGCTTGGTGATTAAGCGGTAGATTAACCTCAAGTCCTCATTAATAATAGATGAATAGAAAAAGCCCTGGTTGTTCCGCTTCCTGTCTGCAGCACTAATAGAGCCCTTAACGTTCACATTAACATAGCTCTTGTTTACTTAGGCAGATGGACAGACAAGTCAGAAACATGGAAAAGCGGAAAGATGAGACTCCTAGATGCATCACGAGTAGTTCGATGCATATAGCTTACAAAAGGCCAGAAGTATGTGTACACGTGAAGATTACACCTATATGTGAATAAAACAGTATCCACTCTTCTGTGAAGGCTTTTCACTAGATTTTGGGACATGACTGCAGGGATTTGCTCCATTTCAGCCACAAGAGTGTTGTTGGAGCATGTACAAGAGCTCATCATATGACCTAAGCTTATTGCTGTTGGATGGGACTGGGTTCACGGCTCTTTGCACAGCTGTCAAATACCTGCACACCAACTTTGGAAAAATGTTTTCTTTATTGCTCATGCTCTGTGCTTTGGGAAACTGAGGATGGCCTGTAACCAACAGGTTGCGAGTTCAATCCCCACAGTAGCCACCGTGTGTCCTGCTGATGCCCTTGAGTAACACACTCAGCTCTCACCTGTCAGCTGATGCTTATGAGCTCCAATAAAATGTAACTGTAGAAACACAGGGAAAAGGCAATTACTTTCATGTCATTAATCATGCCTTTTCTTTTTAAGTGAGCTCATATCAGTTAGGACTTAAGCTCTTTACATGAGTACAAGGTTAATAACAATGAAGAACTGTTTTGCTTTTTTTTTTTAAAATAAGCTTGCACACGCACACACATATACGCACAGAGACACACAAAGAGCGAGACAATACTGAGTACAGGTCTTATGGGACGACATTTGTGGTAATTCATTCAGAATCCATTTTAACGCATTGTGCAGGCCTAAGTGCCAATCTTCCTTTTTGGTGAGTTTCCATGATTTTATGTCCCATATAAAACGATGCAGTTTCTTCCACAATGGCTATTTAAGTTACATTACCGTCGAATATTCCCCAGTAAAGAAAATTAAGCCGTGATACTGTGAGATCATCTCAGTTAGTTATCTTCTCCCCGCCGAGATGCGTCGCTTTGACACCCCGCGGAGAACTGAATGATTCTCTTGGACAAGAGATAATAGTCTTCTGCAGTGTCGCTAGCCTGTGATCTCTCTCTCTCTCTCTCTCTCTCTCTCTCTGTCTCTCTCTCTCTCTCTCTGTCTGTCTGTCTCTTTACCGCCCTTTACAAAGCTGTTCCAGGTCCACAAAAATAAGTTGTATGTTTAGTGTTGCATAATGCTGATAACCATAATTAGGCATATAAGAGTTGACGGAAGAAAAACTGCTTATAAGTTCGAGTGGTACAGCCATTTTTTTGTTATCAAGTTTGTGCCAGAAGCACTTTGCTAAAGCAGTGTTGACATCCTGCAACAGAGAGATGACAGGACTGAGACGTTATTTGCTTTCTCATATGAAGCTGCTCTGCTTCACAGCATCACACAGATCCCTAACATGTAAAAATGATCAGCTCAGGTATTACAATGCTAAACATTTTAATGTTGTAAGAAATTATGTTTATAAATGCATACAATACAACACACACAAAAGCCATAAATGTACCATTAGTTCTACTGACTTAATACTGCTTCAACAGCAGCCCACACCACAGACTTTTTCAAACACATCGATCTGAGCTATATCCAGGAGATAAAAAGAACCAGGCCACTGGTTTAGCATGTTTTAGCCCATTAACTTCAAATTGTATGGTGTATGTTACATTACTGCTGCCAATTTTCCATAGCCCACCATAAGGTTTTAGTAGATTTCCCGGCTTAGGCTGACATCAGAACTTTCCCACAAGTGTTGTCAAAACACTTCAAGTCCATTATGAAGAGATGATGATGAAACTCTCACCACAAAATAAAGCCAACTAAACACTCACTGGAATGGATTTGCCATGTCAAGAAACTTTTAAAGCTGGTGTCTATAATGTTTTTCGAGTTAAGGTGAAATTGTGAAACTCATACGCTTGCTTGTTTATCACGTTGCTACTAAGACATACGGACCAGCTTATCTGTCCACATTCAGCAAATTTAAATGAACAAATCATATTAATGTTCACATGCAGTCGTAGACATAAAACTTTACCACCTTAACTCTTAAGACATGCGATAAAAATGTGTCGCAGATGGTTTTCAAGAGAAACGCAGTGAAAATAAAATGGAAAAACAAAACACTCAGGAAATAGCATTTAATGCCAAAGAGAGATGGAGAGTTTTATGAAATACTTTGTGGTGTTTACTTTACGTTCTTACGTTATAGTTCACATTTACAAAAGTCTTTATTATGCTGAATGTTTGCATAGTCCAGATAACTTCGTGTGCTCCCTTTTACACACACACACACACACACACACACACACACACACACTGTGCACCCTGCCCCCTCTGACCTTGTAGGCTCTCTGCTCGCCTTTAGAGCGCACTGTAGCGCCCAGCAGTCTGTCTGCACTGGAGCTAATTGGCTTCAGTTCAGTGCTCACTGTTAACGTCTCATTACTCATTCCACTTAGAATAACTTCCACAAGTTTGCTTGTGTTCAGGGGTCATTAAAAGTCAAGCAAGCCTTTAATTACAAACCCGGATCATTCAGTAAGTAAAGCTGCATCTCCAGGCTCTGAATTTACAGTTTCCTTACTCAGCCGCGTTCAGAATCTCTCATGAAATGCAAAGACGGCGATGGAGAACAGGCAAAGGGTCGACAGCAAAGTGATCACAGGAAACATAAACTAAAACCATAAGGATATTCCAACAATAATACTGTTTAAATGTTGTTACAAGGTCAGAATACACTCTGCTGACCTCCACAGAGATGCTGTAACTTTCCAGGATAAATCTGAACAGCTAAAATCACTACAAATTTACAACAAGGTACCAACCAACTCATTAAATGTAATAAACACATTTGAGCTTATAATGGCCCTTGACCTTTCAGCCACACCTGTTTGTATCTGTGTGTTATGTGAGATGATAAATAATAAAAGAGCATGATTAAGATATTGATTAATATGAGGCTTTGAATGTGGGCATCTGAAGAAGCATAATATTTTAGAGTGGCGTCGTTTTAGAGTTTATTTCAACACTGCATTTTACTGGTCATTTTACTGACAGTGTGTGCTGACACACTAGATCAACAGTTGACGTTTCTTTTAAATACAGACTTTTAACTGGAGTCAATTTATTTATTTTTCAAAACACTGCAGGGCATTTTGTTCCAGACTGACTTCTGTGACCAAAATTTTGGTGAGAATAGTAAATTTTAGTCATTTTAGTTTACTTTTTTAAATTTTTTAGTGTCACATTTTGACTTATTTATTTATAGCTACGTCATTTTTATAAATAGAGAGAAAACAGGGACACACATGCGCAAATCTGAACTGCTGTCTTGATTTTTAAGTAAATTGAGGGATTAAGAAACAAAACACCCTTAAATCTTTGACCTCCCTTCATATATTGCTTGCCTCCATTACATTACGGTCTAATTAATTATTATACGGAAACCTGAGGGCAAAACCTCATTACTTTATGTGGTATAATAAACAATAAAATCATACATAAATAAATGCATGAATAAAATCTTACAGGGCCTATAGTGCTGTTGTGATTGATTAAGATTAAAAATCAGCTTCCCTGAACATTTCGTCATGTGTCTTTTTTTTTTTCTTTTTTTTTTTTTTAGACTTTTTTTAAAAAATAATTCACTCTGGCTAATGTTCCAGATCTTCGATGAAATATGGGAATCTTTAGTGGTTGGTCTGCTGTGCTAATTGGTACAACCGCCCCAGGCGAGCTCACATCTAGCAAACTGAGGACAGCATCGTTCACAGGGCAGCGTCAGTCTTGGTATGGGAACATGTAAAAATAGAAACATGACAAATAAAAGCGAAATTAGAACAGATGGCTCTACATACACACTTATGAGTTTTAACAGGGATTATTTAAAATAATATTACTATACGGAAAAAAGGGTGTAATAGGCTACTGTGTCCAAAAATGTTTTGCCATTCGTTTTCATACAGTGATAAAACAGGTATACAAGACAGAGTGCTGATGGTGCAGAAGAGCGCTAACAATCCATTCCCCTCTCCAAATCCACAATACTTCCTCATCGAGGGGAATGGGCGGACTTAAAAACAACGTGAATAAGCGGGCTGTTTTTTCTTTTTTTTCTCCAGTTTGTGTAAGATGTGTGTTAATTGTAATGCACAGTTAAATCTTTGCTGCAGCTGAGCAGAGGACTCCCATTCACAAAAGACGTGCGGCATTAAGTAAGGATTAAAACTGGGGCATGCAGGGCGACTGCGCACCATATTGTAGCCTACATCTGCCTTTAAATCCACAAGAAATTAATAAAAGCACTGGTGGGTGGAAACAGGGTGGGCTGTCTCTCGGCACACTGTTAAATACCTATTTCTGATATATTTTATATGATGTCTCAGTTTTAAATAAATAAATAATTTGGACAATTTGGGAGCAGCAGTAGTAGAAAAAAAATATATAGAAAAAATATTTTTTGTATTATTAGTTGTTGAGATAAAATTCATGTTTTGGAGAAGAATTTAATGCTAAAAATGGAATCGATGCAGTGTGGTGATTCAGGCTTGCCTCAGTGCGTTTTGAAAAAAGGAGGTGATGCATTTCAATATGGTAATCACTCACCCGGGGCATGTTTCATTTATTGACAGATTTGATGTTAAAATGTCTCAAGCTCACTTAGTGTTGCAACTCTTCATTTATTATGTTTTGAGCCCCCCCCCTTCCCTTGTTTGACCCTTCGAGGTCACACAAGCAATTCTTTTTTTAAACGCATGATTAATTTCTCAGTAGGGCGACCGACCATTATATTATAGGAAAAAAAAGTGAAATGTATTCCAAAGGGGCTAATAGCGCTATTGTATTCCAATCAGCCTTTTCCTGCTTCACATGGTTTAGACATGCACCGCTTTTGATCAGAGAGATCTTTCTCACGTGTGTGTGGGGGGGAGGGGGGGTCCAAAAAATGTCTCTTTATGGGATTGAGATTTTATTAGTCATGTCAGTGTATCCGTAAACTTACTTCGATCATTTATTATTGAAACAATAATAAAAATAACATAGATCCACATGACACAAGGTTATAACTCTACAGCTAATTTCCAAATGTATTAAAATCTTAAAAAGAAAAGTTTGCGGCTGCTGACTTTTATCCACTAATCTTAACTGTTACTGTTGTACATAAAATGCCATAAAAGTTAAATGCTTGGAGCTTATCACTTAAATCTTTATAATGTTAGTAATATTTAGCGAGTTGAATTGTCTTGAAGCTATCTATCTGGTTTTTGGATACTGTTTTCCTCTCATCTTTCTCTTGTGACGTCACTCGTTTCAATAGCTGCGGCCCGTGCGTGGCTCGCGCCCGTGGCTCTCTTCGCAGCCGGTGTTCCCGCGTGGCATCCGTCCGCGAGACAAAAGCACGCGCGGTGACAACCTAAATTGGTTTGAAAAGCAGCAGATGGGGCTCTCGCTGTCTACTGTGTCGCACACACACGAGCTTGCACACGCACACGGACACGCACACACACACACACACACAGTTTTAAGACGGAGCTATAAAAGTGACCCTGTCATGTTTATCAAGATGCTATTGAGAAAAGATTGGGCGAGAATAAATTACAGCTCAATATCCACCAGCCTTTAACCAAACTGAGAAAACACAGATAAATTTAGTAAACTCTAAAAAACGCATGAAGCACTTCTTTTTCTCTCTTCATTTTCAGTGTTTTGTGGGTGAGATAATAACTCAGGTGAGTTTCCTGTTTGAGAATCTGTACAACATTTAAAGTTGAAGTTAAGACACCCTTAAATTAAGGGCTGATGTTGAAGTAGGACTCACTTCCACCAGTGTCTCTAAGCTCTTTTAAAGCTCACCAAAATACTCACAAATGTTCAAAAAAAAAGGGCACATTGAGGTAAAAATGCAGACCAATAAATTCTTAATTTTTATGTAACGCTGACAGTGCGACTGAAGTAAACATAAACCTTAGCTGGCTCGGTGCCTCCCCGTTTGTTTTGACCCCATAGTATTTATGTATTTAATCTTTAATCTTAATGCATATGCTTCAATCACAGCATTACAACATGCATCAGTTTCAGTTACAAGCTGCTGGTCCCGACACAAATACACCTTTGTTATGTTTTAGATGCATGCATTTGTATTGTGAAACTGGCACCCCAACAGAACAACCAATACAGGCGTAAAAGGCAATTCTTTGTGTTTATTTTCTTCATCCCAGACATGAAACATGGGCCACAGAAGAATCTGAAAACAACTTCATTAAGCTGTTTTAATTAACAAGGGCAATCAGTATTCAGGACACCAAGACACTGCATCCCAGTGCAGAGTTAGATGAGATCCTTTCTTGCATCCTTCAGCCATTTGCTGATAATTCTGAGGCAGTTAATATCTGGGTTATACACTTCATATTTAGGTCTGCGCCTTCATATCTGTAATTTGCCTGAGTATTTTTAGTGGAAGAAGTAATTGAGCAGCAGCAGGAGCAAAATATGCCTGGTTTAAGAGCTTGGAGCAGGGGTGTAGCAAGGAATTCCTGCCCCCCACCACCCCCCCAGAGAAAATACTGATCTGGACCCCTGCATTTCGTTCAATGAGATCTTGCGCTTTTTGTGCCTCTGTTACTTTTGACAGCATTGGGTGCTAGCTGTGAGCTTCTCTGACCCTCAGTTACAACAGAAGATACAGGCTACAGTAGACTAAGCTGTCCTTTATCTCTTTGGGGACAACCTGCACATGCATGGAGAGTCAAGTTTCGAAAAGCCTTCTCAGCACTCAATGCGGGAATCGGTTTGTACTGACAGGCATTACACTGATCCCCAGACTGCTTCCCTGTCTGGCTGCTGTCTCAGTCTTTACTTTTTTCTTTCTTTGGCCCCTATGGTCAGTCTAATATTTTACTCCACACTGTCTGTATTTAAAAGCTACACTTCAGATGCTAAGCTCCTCTGCTGGCTATGACTGCTGCCAGCATTTCTTTTATCAGTTTTGTTGATAGGCCTGATTAATTTGCAACTCAGGGCTGGGGATATCAAAAGTCACTCTTCTTTGTTATTTATTACGGGGTCTCCCAGACTGTTAAATGTCAAAGTTCCCCCTTTACTCACGTGCAGTCGACTAGCAGACACCCCACTGATGGCGACAGCTTTTACTGCAGTTATGACAGGTTGCAAAGCTGTGTACGGTGTTAAATTAATTTAAAATTAATATTAATTAAGTCACTAATGTAGCGAGTAAATGAGTCAATATGCTAATCTGAAATTCTAGGTTGAGTCTGCGGTATTTGTCACTATAACGTAGCAGACTGTTTGGAGTTTCTTCCTCAGGACTTCACGGGGTTGTTTTCTTGCACGCGCTAACGTGTGTGCACAGGGTTCGTGCTCGTGCGTCCCTCCGTCCCCCTGTGCTGTTGGTTTGACTTTTCCATTTGAAGTGGCACTGTGGCACTTAAAGAGACGGCATTTTAGCTGTTCCGTTTGGGGCAGCACAGCCCGTGAATGAGAGCAGGATTAAAGTGTGTGTGTGTGTGTGTGTGTGTGTTTGTGTATGTGTGAAAGTTTTACGCTTGTGTCCTTCCTGGATGGTGGGCTGAGCTCGCGCTACACGCCAATCAAATGCAAGGCAGGTCCGTGGTCGAGAGAGCCAGAGACAGAGAGAGAGAGAGGGAGAGAGAGAGGGAGAGAGAGAGAGCGGCGGATTAGGACGGCGCGTGTTGTCTCTGAAAAGCGGAATAAAACCGGCGCGAGCGTCGCAGTTTACTCACATCTCACGAGCGGCTCACTTGACAGCTGGAAACGAAAGCCGGTACCGAGCCCATGTGTCTTCCGGATACAATTCAGTGAAATCGGTTAGTTTGCGTGTTATAAAAAAATGAGTTTTTTAGAGCTGTGTAGGATAAAGCGACTTCTCCCGTGACGGGGATATTTTTTTTGTTGTTGTTGTTGTTGACGCCGTCACCGTTTTGGGATTATTCGCTGGAGTCGGAGGTAAGGACTGCTCGTTCATGTCTGCTGTAAAACTGGCTCAAATGTCGATAAAGATGCAGCCAACCTACTTAACTAAAACTGTGTGGGACAGAAACCAGTCTTCAAAAACCATGTTAAAGACGAAAACGCTTGAAAAGATGCGTGGGAACAGCCCACATTCCGTTTGAGTAACTATAACTTAGAAATACTGTAGGCTAGCATGTACATTATATTATTATTATTATTGTTGTTGTTATTATTATTATTATATTTACCACACAAAGGACCTCTACCCTTTAGTCCTTTTTTAATGTTCCCGAAAGTTAAACGAGATATTTGACTAAACTGGCGACTTGCTAGTTTAATAAAAACCATCTTTACTTCCCCAGAAATTTGAACTTGGGCTCAACTGAATTATTAAAATTTAATAGTTCGATATATTATACAGTTCGAAGCCTCTGACCTCTGGAGTTTGCGTTGTTTGCGTTGTGATATATCAGTTTGTTCTTCGGCCCACGCAATACCTCACAATAAACTTCGTTCATGTTGCGCTGTTGTTCCGATTCAGAACTCGGCTGTCTGCTCAAAATAACAACCTTCTAATTCTGTATTGAGTTTTGCCTATGTGGCAATGTTTACCTGAGTATAATGTGTAAATAATTGGTTATAAATGTAC
Source organism: Scatophagus argus (assembly GCF_020382885.2). Taxonomy (NCBI): domain Eukaryota; kingdom Metazoa; phylum Chordata; class Actinopteri; family Scatophagidae; genus Scatophagus; species Scatophagus argus. The sequence continues at coordinate 13,326,843 of NC_058512.1, forward strand.
GGGGAATTTATTTGTTAAACATTTCTGGGGGGAAAAAACAAACTTTTTTAGTAATTATTTATGTGTTTTTGCTCTTAAAAGCTATTACAAATATAATGCATAAAAAGATGTTTTATTTTGGCCTACTGTAGGTGAAATGGGAATTTCTGAAATGTAAATTTCCTTGTGAAATATTAAGCCCATTTTCAAATAATGTCACATGTTCACCATTAAACAGACAATTAAATAAAACAAAAACATGTTTTTCTGTGAAGTAAACAAATGTGCTTTGCATCTTCAAAACCTTCCGTTGTAATTTGTTGAAATCATTGCACGATAAATTTTGCTGTCTCTCCGGACATGAAAATTTACAGTTAGAGGCTACCTCCCCTTTACATTAAATTGTGTGCCAAATTCATGGCAATGCTTTTGAAAATACTTGTATGTAAATAGAAATACTTTTTGAAGGAATCCAGTATTTCAGTGCCTCAGCCAACTTTCATTTTGGGAGATGAGATTTCCATCCTTCTTAGTTCCTAAAACTGTACTTTCATGGTTGCCAAAAAATGCCACATTTATGTGTGTCTTTTTTTGTGGATGAACTGTTTACAGTGGATATTTTATAAGTCCAAATGTATTACTGTCACTATTGTAATTATTTCAGAAGAGTGTATTATCATCCTTTTCAAACATTTCTTCACTGTTTACACACAGGCCAACACACTATCACTTTAGAGTTACAAATATAGAGCTCTAAAATGTTACATTATTTTTTGTAAAAAAAAAAAAAAAAAAAAAGAAAGAAAAAAGAAAGTTAAATTACTGATGTTTCTGGTATAATATAACTTTTTGCTGTCAACTGTTTGGTTCACTTGGTGTGAACAATTATAACTCCGTGTGTAGTTTTTACTGTGCCATCAATATTTTTTTAAGAATAAGCTGGTTTAATTCCATTTTATTTTATGTTACTGTTGCAGTGATGATGAATTTTCAAATTGAGTGATTTTTTCTTTTTGATTCTTGTCTATAAATTGCGATTCAAAAAATGTAATTCAAATGCATTTAATTTAAAGTATTGAATTTAAAATAATGCTTTTTATTCTTTCATTTTGTCTGACAAATTATATACATTGTCAAAGCATTTCTGGGCACAAATATGTGTTGGAATTGGTGTAGATCTAAAATAGATAGCTAATGCCGTTTAATCACCATTCCAAACTGTGTAATACAGAGAGAAAGGGCATGTGTGTGAATTTGAAGGATTTTTTTACGATTATAAAATCAACACTTTTTTTCCCCCCTTCTTTTCATGCAGGTTATTCTGCAAACACTTTTCCTCCAAGTATGGACAAAACCCATCTTTCAAGCCCTAGTGAAATCATAATGACAAGCTCAACCGGCCCCTACCAGCAGGAACCCCTTACTCCACCCAGACCTACCCATCTCCACTCTTCATCCTCTTCACTATCTTCCCCTTCTCCGTCCTCTTCCTCCTCACCCCTCAAGCCCAACCAGGTTGGCCAGGTCATCCTCTACGGTGTTCCTATTGTATCGCTGGTCATTGATAACACTGAGAGACTTTGCCTGGCACAGATTTCCAACACACTCTTAAAGAACTACAGTTACAATGAGATTCATAATCGTCGTGTGGCGCTCGGCATCACCTGTGTCCAGTGCACCCCGGTTCAGTTGGAGATTCTTCGTCGAGCTGGTGCCATGCCCATCTCATCACGCCGCTGTGGCATGATCACCAAGCGTGAAGCCGAGCGCCTCTGCAAGTCCTTTTTGGGAGAGAACTCCCCGCCCAAACTGCCCGATAACTTTGCCTTTGATGTGACACATGAGTGCGCCTGGGGTTGCCGTGGTAACTTCATCCCGGCACGATACAACAGCTCGAGGGCCAAATGCATCAAGTGTTCCTTCTGCAACATGTACTTCTCCCCAAATAAGTTTATTTTTCATTCACACCGCACTCCAGATGCCAAGTACACCCAGCCCGATGCTGCCAACTTTAACTCCTGGCGACGACACCTTAAACTAAGTGACAAGCACCCAGCTAATGAGTTAATTTATGCATGGGAAGATGTTAAAGCTATGTTCAATGGAGGCAGCCGAAAGAGAGCGCTGCCCTCTTCAGCTCAATGTTCCTCCATGGGTTCAATGAAGACTCTCCCAGGTTCGGTGGTGCCTCACATGATGGGACCTGATCTGGCTGCTCAGAAGAGAGCTCGATATGAAGATGAGGATGACCTGGATGGAGGAAGTCTCTCGCCTCGTAAGACACCTCGTAGTTACCCTGTCATCCCTGTCCCGAGCAAAGGCTTCGGCATGCTGCAGAAGTTCCCTCCCGCGTCGCTCTTCCCCTCGCCTTACCCCTTCCCAGCATTTGGTCTCTGCCAGCAGAAAAAGGATGACAGTGATGTTTCAGGTGGGCAGAAAGGAGCAGGATTGTCTGGTCTCTTATGGCCTGGGCGTAAAGACACTTTCTATCCTCCTTTCTGTATGTTTTGGCCACCACGAGCAGCAGGAGGAATACCTGTCCCCACCTACCTCCAGCCTCAGCCCAGTGCCCTCTCCTCTCTTGCAGACAACCCCTCTCTCAGGCAGGCCTTTTTGGATCTCTCAGACCCCAGTGAGCCTGTAGGGAATGGAAATGGTGTTAGTGCAACCATGGCCCCTGGCGGTGGCACTACCACACCCAGATCTGGGCTGTTTGACCCAGAGTGCACAACAGTAACCCCTGACCTTCGCCCTGTGACTTCAGAGGGCTGGCTCAAAGTCTTGGACACTCCAACTCTCCAAACCAGAAAGCCGAGCTACGGCTCAGCCTTCCGCCCCGTTATTAAGGATGCCGAGAGCATTGCCAAGCTCCACAGCAACGGTGGAGGCATCTCTGGAGCAACAGATGAGGACTTTGGGGTCGTGGTGGCCAGATCAGATCGTCACCAGCGGCTGTCGCCCAGCAGCAGCTGTAGTTACGGCAGTGAAAGTGGAGGCGACGGAGAGGTGGAGGGAGAGGAGGGTGAGGAGGAAGGAGAGGTGGATGTGGAGTCGTCGAAGCAGGAGGACGAGGAGGAGGAAGCCAGCTTTACAAACAGGCCGTCACAGACTCACACCAACCTGTACCTCTCTGCACTGAGCGACAGTCCCGGAGAGGGGAGGGGGAAGGAGAGAGGGAGTGGCACTGTGTATCCCAGCACCTCCCCTCCCTCCTCCTCGGACCTCATCCCGCAGGCGTCCCCAGGCCTGCCTGCCTCCCCTCCTGCCAGCCTGCCTCTCTCCAGCTCCACCCCACCTCACCGAGAGGACCCAGCTTACAAAAACGTAAATATCCCCCCAGGCCACTTTAGCTAATTATTATTTAAATGGTGCAGCAGTCAGGCAGTGATGTGATCTGCATAAGCAGATTGATAGGCTGGTTTCTCCCTGTAGAAATTGAAACAGTCACCCCACTCTGATCCTGGCTAATAGGCCCAGGTGTGGCTTGTTTAATGGCCACGGTGTGTTTGTTCTCCCTCTGTCACCCCAGCCTGTTAGGGCAACTCTAATCTTTAACCTGTCGACTCCCACATTAACCAGGTTTCCGACAGAGCGGAGCAGGAGGGGGCGAGGGAGGGAGAGTTATGTTAGGCATTTTTAAACCATAACAACCCAAATCATTCATTCAGAAAAAAAAGCTTCAATCATATTGTCTGCTCTGACTTTCATCATAAGAAATTAATGTCAGTATTGGCTCATTAAAAGTAGAGAGACAACCAGGAAGTTTTATTTACCATGTAATGACCTAAATTTTGCATGAAAAAAATGCAGGTCATTGAAATAAATAAGGCAATCCACATTGAAAAAACATCACATAAAAGAATCAAAATCAAACAAACATTACTCTGTCTCAGCAGACTTATGTTCTTTTGTGATCTGATTCAAATACACAATGTACAACGTGTATGAGATTCTAACCAGATGTTTGTTGTCTCCAGGTTCACAAAAATAGAGATGAAGGACTACCTGCATACGCAACCAAAGACAACTCCAGCATTTCTGGTGAGCACAGATATGTTTTGCTTTTAAGTGATAGATTAAAGGATATATATAAAAAGTTTGATAACAGAAATTGGTTAAGACGATGCTGTTTCTTGTATCAAGTATAATAAATATATAATATCAATAATATATAAATAATAATAATGATAAAATATCATATCAGTTTTGTGAAATTCACCTTTTTTAAAATTGAGAATACTTAATGCTGAAAAGTTCAAAAACATTATAAACTAACAAGCATTTGCAAAATCAAGCTATAGTTTGTTTTTCATATATAATCGACCAAAATCACTTTGCTTGCACCGGTTGCTTGATGCTTCATCTTTCACCCTGCAGTTGTTTTACTATGTCTTGGTCTCATCAAATGTTTGAGCATGTTTTTACACCATTTCATCAAATAGCATTACACAACCTATTTCAGCAAACTGTTACACACTATCTGTTTCATCAGACGTCTGACTCAGTTGTATTATAGAGTCTTTGTTTCATTTAGTGTCTGAGTGAGTGGTTTTATAGTGTCTCCGTGTCCCTGCGAGGCTCATATTCCTGTGACGTTTCATTTGCTCCTCTCATCTCCCACTCTGACCCTTTCGCTGAAGAAAATGTCTCACGAACACACACATACACACAAAGGACACACACCATGCGCACACTTAGTTATCTCCATGTGTCCGGATAACCAGCTCAACCAATGGGCCTTACTGAAACTCACTTCCTGCCTGTCTCTCTGTCTCATTTTCTCTCAGATGAAAACAAAGAGCAGAGTAGTTTCTTTGTACCCGAGAGTGAGACCTCAGCACCGGACTACTGGAGGGAAAGCTCAGGTACAAATACACACTTATGTTTTTGTGGTTTTGGAGTGGCTGCAGGCAGTAAAGTACAACTTAATCAATGAAGATAAGACAGCAGATTTTTAAAATGGCATGTTAGGTTCTCCCAAGAGTGTGATTATTAGGACAGCAAGATTAATTTCTGCATGCGGTTTTACATGATCAAACATCAGGATTTGCATTAGGAGATAAAATGAAAACGCAGTCAATACATGCAGAGTCCGAATTTAGCTGTAAATGGATGTAAACAAATTAGAACTACAATCTCTAATAACTAATCTGCAGAGCAGGAATATAATTTATTTGCGGACTGACATTAAAGGAGTTATAAATATTGAAAGGTGAATCAAATTAACACATCATTTTATATATTTTTTAAATTACATAATGGCTTCAGAAGCTACAGTTGGTCTTCCTTGCTATAATACAGCACAAACAGTGTGGATGAAAAGGCACCATGTAAAAATTTCCAAACATAAAACAAATATTGTTGAGTTTAAAAAAAAAAAAAAGAAGTTTTGTTTGGTAAAGAATATGACTATATACATAAGTCACAATGGCATTTCTTCTCAGCTCCTCAGTCTTCAGCTTCATCCACCTGTATATCCTCCACCTTTCAGGCCGTGAGTTAAGGGACTCAGAAAATACACAGAGAGAAGAAACAGCATTGCAAAGCTGCCTTTGCTGTCGCTCTGCCGCGGCTGCTCTCTTTAGCGCCGTTGACGCCAAGGCTGTTACTCTTAGGGGGGCCGTTATAGTTCAACAAGAAAACATCAGCTCAGAGATAAGCAGCCACGCTAGCAATCTCCATCCTAGACCCATATCAACACCGACATAATTGTCTTTTTTTTCCCTTTCCTCAGCGCAAAAAACCCTTTCCCGTTTGAAAAAGATCACAGCTTATTGCCTTTTTATATCTGTCAGGAAGACATTAAAAGTGCTTTATGACATCTGTGCCAACATTTATATCTACCCCCCCACTCCCTCAACCCCCACATACACACACCGTAATGATCCCTGCGCATAATGTATAATGTATTTCGAAAAATTACACGAAACAAATTAAATGAGACCACCTTTCCCCTGATTGCCAAACGTCTCCCTGGGCGGTGGGAAGCTCTACGTGATTAGAAGGCCTGATTCCTCCGAGTCCCACCACCCCCCCTCCACTGTCTTTAAACTCTCCCTCTGTTTCTAGGGAGAAAAAATAATCTAATTTTCCATTTATGTAATGCAAACCGCCTTGGCTTTGACTATTCACGGTTAATTGACTGTCAAACGAGGTTGTTATCCTCGGGCACTGTCTGCAAATTTGCTTGTCAAATGAGACAGAGAGAGGAGAGGAAAGGAGAGAGAGAGGAGGAGAGAGAAGAGGAGAGCTCTCTCTGCTCCAGATGAGAGAGAGTGAGAGAAAGAGAGCAGCACTGGGAGGCTTAAGGAGCCAGGATGTGAAATGACTGGAGGAGAATATACATATCGAGTTTGCTGGATCGCTTCATTTAAGGCGCATAATGCCTCATTGTCACATTTCAGATGTTAGCGCAAACACGTTCATACTCACAGAACAATACAGAAAGTTTCAAAGTGGTAAATTTGATGTTTGTTTAAAAAAAAAAGAAGAAGAAGAAGAGGAAGATGGTGAAATGTTAAAGCAACAAGTAGATTCCAGATTTTTCCAGCAGTAACATCATATGAAATGCTGCACAAGTGTGATAACGCATAGTTTTACAAGTGGTCTATCCTCATGCATTACATTCAGCTGTTCAAAATAACATTACTGACATTACATTTAGAGCACAGTAACCTATGAGCTTGCCATTTTTGAGGAAAATTTGTGGAATGACTGCAAAATTCAATTCATTTACTCTAATTTCCGAACAACAGTAGTGTTCTTTTATTCTCTTATTAAAAAAAGAAAAACAACACTGTCTGACAGCAAGAAGAGACTAAAGATGTCAGGAGATGAGTGACATAAACATCTTCATCGTGCTGTCGAATTTTTACCACAAACTTACACTGACACCTAGAGGCCAGTGAGTGAATTATAACTCCAGTAAAGCCTTACTGGGCTGAGGTGATGGAGAAGAGTTTACACTCTTAATTCAAACATGAACAGAGGATACCTAAAGATACAGTCAGGACTGATGGAAAATCAGTCCATGACAACAGTTTGATTTGGCTATGTGTGGCATATGACATGCAGCGTCTTATGTCGTGGCAGTATAGAGTGGAACAGCAACTACTCCCTATGCCAAATGTGAGTGATCTACTTTAACTCTGTTCGACATTAAGTGTGGCATATCTCTATGTGTTTCCAGGTGATCAAAGTCATGGTGCTGCCTCTCCTGTGTCTCTAAAGAAAGATGTTGAGAACATGGAGAAAGGTAAAGATTGTCCATATGAATCACACAAGTTGTAGGTAAACATTCTCCATACATCATGGAAGATGTATTTTACCACTTTTATTTCTAACAGACGATTGTTTTTTTTTTTTTATCTGTGTTTGCTCTTCTGCAGAGGAGCTCCAGAAGGTTCTGTTGGAGCAGATTGACTTCAGGAGGAGACTGGAGCAAGAGTTTCACGCTCTGAAGGGCACCTCACCATTTCCCGTCTTCCGTAAGTCATTTTGTTCCCTCACTTCGTTTCCCTTTTTCATACTCTGAAGGGCAACTTCTCCTTCTCTGTCTTCAAGTTCTTTTCTATTTTCTCCCCTGCGCCCCCCACCCCCCACCCCTCCCCCTCTCTCTCCTACCTTTCTGTTTCCCATGTTTTTCTAAGTCTTCACCTGCTGCCTTTTATAACTGTACTCAATCAGGTGCTCCAATGATAACTCAAACTAATCACAGATTTTTATGCTAATTTCAGATAATTTCCAAGACCAGATGAAACGAGAGCTCGCCTACAGAGAAGAGATGGTTCAACAGTTACAGATGGTAAGACTACTAATGATGCAATCAGTGCAAAACACTGATGGAAAATAAATATAATTTCTCTGCCTTTAACTGACAAATGAAATATCTTTTTAGAGATTCATGAATTTAAAAAGCCTCATCGCTCGCTTTGAAACACAGTCTTGGTAATGTTTTTTGGGAAGGTATATAATTAAGGCTAATTACACAGCAAATCTCTATAAAATATAGTTACACAGTTTGAATAGGAAAAGGAGAAATAGGAGACGCAGGAGAAAACATGATACCTCGTTTACATCCAACTGTCGACATAAATAATCCTAAACCACGATTTAAAATTAAAACAAAAATAAAATGCAGAATAAATAAAGCTCTCAATCAGACAGGATAGGACACTTGTGCTGTTGCTTATTTGTCCATCAAAAAACAGAGATAATCATCTAGTTTGTCTTTCACGGGTGAGTAGTTCCTCTGCAGTCGTCTTTTGATTGTTTCCGTCCACATCAATCACCCAAGCAGCTGGCAAACAGGCTGACAGACTGTTTGTCTTTGCTTTCTGACACATACAGCAACTGTACATGCTTGCATGCACATGATCGCAAATACTGCACAAACACCAAAACGCACGCCGGCGCACGCATTTGAGCTCATTTATGAGCACGTGCACACTGAAATGCACGCATAAAATGTTAAAAATTGATAAATGCGTCTGGAACCACAAGATGGATCTGTCTGGAAATAATGACACATTAATTATATACAGACATTCAAATGAAAATTTCAGATTCATGTCGCTGCAAGATATTTTAAAACTGATTGAATATCACACCTAAACTTTCTATGTCTTACCCAGATTTTTTTAATTTCCCTTTTTTAACTGTGATGTAACTGTGCTGCACTGTAATGCACTGCATATAAAAAAAACAGAACTGCAGTATGTGTACACATCTGCTTGTCTTTAGGTTTAATCGCTAACTTTCATCTCAATCCTTTTTTTTTTCAGATTCCCTACGCAAACATCATCAGAAAAGAAAAGATCAGCTCTCATCTCAACAAGTAGCTATAAGGTGACTATTTTTTTAAATGAATGATAATTCATTAATGCAAATTAATTTCACTTCAGCGCAAGTTTCACTGGGTAAACTTTGACAGACTGTAAGAGACTTTAAGCATCAAGACCTACCAGTCTTGACACTAAACCAAAACACTACACTAATCTTGGTATTTTATTCATTTATTGTCTTCACAGGCTGAGTCAACAAATCCCACATAAGAGGAAGAAGCTGCCTGTATTTCTGTGAAAATAAATGAATAAGTAGCAGTCACCCAAAATCCGACAGAGACGTATTGGAGAGAGCGACACAAACAGAAAGGAAAAATGACTCCATATAATATAATATACAATAGACATTTCTTACATTTCCATGGGACAGCATTGTTTCTGCCTCTGCAGTACATTTTTTGTTTAGTTCTGTACTGAAACCTTGTGTGGTCAGAACACGTTTGGACCATATCGTACTGCTGTGGGTGAGCATGCTGGAAACTGACTGGACTGAAAAGGGCCCAAAATGGTGACATCAGGGGAAACAGAATGGCTCCTGCTCCTTCATCATTGCCCATTGCACTGGCAGTCAGACTCAAAGCTTTACCTAACCAGGACCAAAGCACACACACACACACACAACCTTTTTTTGTATTTATTTGTGAATTTTAAGGCTGTTTAACCAGGAACGCAGTCATATTGTTCTGAACTTTTCCAAGCTCGTCAAAAGATTAGTGGACAGAGTGACAACTCTGACTGCTGCTGGCCCAACTGTACATACACCAAACTGTGGATGAGGATGGACTTCACACTAAGACTGTTCATGTTTTTATCACTGATCAACATGTTCAGTTGTGCTTATTGGCCAGACTTCCCTGTGAACACAAATTATCGACATGGTCAGGGTTGGTCATTGCTGAACAGGTAAAATTGTTGGTGGTGACCTGTTACAGCCAGTCTGTTAGATGTCTCAGACTTAATTATGCCAGATGAAGAACAAAATAAAGGGGAAAAAATTTATGAAGTATTGGTATTTTGGGTTTTAAACCTAAAGATGCATTTAGATCAGTATTAATACGGAAGGGTAAAAAAAAAAAAATTAAGTAAGTAAAAGTATTTGGGAGTGATTACTCTGAATGTATCCCCCCCAGTATTATGATAAATACAAATGCATTTTTCATCATCTCTTGTGCTGTTAATTTCTGAGCCTATTATCTAACAGGCAAAGAACTGTTTGCTCAAGAGCACCCTGAAGGTACTTTTTTACCCTCCACCCAACTTTTCTAACCATCAACCTACAGGCTCCACTTGCACCCAGCTGTGAAGGTAGCATTGTCGTCATCAGCTAAATGTGTTTATGGTGTCATCAGATTGAATACACATTTAAAGGCCAATTCCGTGTACTTGTTTGCTCTTGAAATGAATGTCCAGGCCATGAGGAGCAAAAGACTGAAGTTTTTCAGTGTTGTATATCTACCTGTAAATGATCTCACCTGACTGTATAAAATGTTATATGTAAAAATACTGAACCTCACAGTCAGTATATATGTGTTTGTTTGTTTATTTATTTATTTATTTAAGTACCAGGGCCTGAGACCCTGACTGTGAAAATATTATTTATTCTGATGTTAAATGAAAAAGAACAAAGACGTGATGGCGATGGTGCAGAAAGTGTATGTGTTTGTCAAAAAGAATAAAAAAGAGAAGTCACACACCTTGTTTATAGAATGAAATGAATGAATGGATAAAGTTGTCATTTACTGAGAGAAATGTTATCATTATAAACTGTTAATGCAAATGTATTTAAATATGTTCTTGTAGTTTCTCTACTATTTATGTGTAAATTAAAAGTCTATACAATAACCAGAATGTGGTTTCATGCTTAGGCCTTCTTGCAGTTTATGAAAATCCTTTGAACTCTTGAAACCAAAAGTGGATGGACAACCTTACGTTAGCTGAGTAAAATACATGTCTCGGTTGCTTCTGATAGCAAAGGCCATGAATAAGTCTCAAAAGACAAAAAAAAATAACAACAGTGGTCATTAGTGATATAATTTTTTCCACTTTCAAAACAGATAACAAAAGTGAATGAGAGACAGGACAGCTCAGTGAAATCCTAAATTTACAAGGTGGAAGAATAATACAAAACAGATTAATTGGTAAAATAAAATAAAATACACATAGTACTTGTCAACTAAATAAAGGAACGTAAGAGATAGGCTATCATGAACGGAAGCCCAGGTCAGCTGATAATTAAAAATAATTATTTTTATTTTATTTTATTTTCAATATTGCAATTGTTCTCTTTTGGTTTTTTTCTCGTTTCAGACTAAGGTAATTTAAAAGGTGGGGGGTGACCCACAATGTGTAAATGTAACCATATTCCCGCATAACTACAATTCTTAGTAAGTAAATAAACAAACAAATAAAGAAATAAAAGATCCCTCGTTTCATTTCGATGTTTATAACATCAGAGCGCCCACACAAAACCACTACGTCCCTCACTTCTGTTGCACGACCTCCGCTGCCTGTTTACGGCAGAAGCTGCTCTAGTGCTGACCGAAGAAGAAGAAGAAGTAGAAGAGGGAGAGAGGAGGAGGAGAAGAAGTTGCCAGCATGGCGTTTACGTTGTACTCTCTCATCCAGACCGCTATTTTGTGCACTAATGCAATCGCTGTTTTACATGAAGAGAGGTTTCTCAGCAAGAGTAAGTACTCTGACCTGTTTTATACAGCGTGCATCATACGTATAATTCAAAAAACGCTGTGTAACAAACATGAAGCAGCTAGCCAGCGGTAGATGTGTAATGTGACTACACTATTAGCTACCTGTGTACTACACTGAATACTGTATAGTCTCACATTGATATTTTTAGGCGTATGAATGAAGTTCCTTCGTTAGATAGAAATGGGCAATCTGGAATAAGATGATTTTTCCAATCCTGGAGATATTTAAGGGAAATTAAGGGGAATACTGGATGTTAAAAGGTTGAAAATACAAACACATAAGCAGTGTTTTCTTTCCTGTCAGCGACGTCTTGTCTATATGTGTATCCTCTTATATATTTTTCCCATCCTGTTTCTTCTTGTCTCCAGTCGGCTGGGGCGTTGACCAGGGCGTTGGAGGGTTTGGGGATGACCCAGGAGTGAAAGCCCAGATCCTCAATCTCATCCGCTCAGTCCGGACTGTCATGAGAGGTTAGAAAGACTAAGAAAGATTATGTCCTAGAAAAAATTAAAATCGATCCAGTCAAGGTTTTGAGTAAGTGTCATATTTAGCAGTGCTGGGTATCCTTTAAAATGATGATAATGAATGCCAGAGTTTTTGGTACATAGATCAAAACAGTACTTTTTTTTACTCTATACCTCACAGTTTTGTGTAACAAAACTAACCAAACTTCTCACACGCATCAACCAACCACACAAGAACTTTATCATAAATGAAATAATTTGAAATCAGCAAAAATGTAATCATAGAATGAGATCTCACCAAAATGTCTGTACCTGGCCGTTTTTGATTATTTGATTATTTTGGGCCATAGACATGTTGTGCTTCATACTCAAAACATCTGCTATTTAGAAGTTGAGGATTTTGTAATTTACTCCGTGTTTCTTTCCTTTTTTTGTTTTCACAGTCCCATTAATAATAGTGAATTCAGCCTGCATTGTCCTGTTGTTAGTGTTTGGTTGACAGCAGCACACCGAGTGCCAAAATGAAGCCGGAGGACCAGAAATGTGCCAAGGAACAACCGCAAATACACACACACACACACACACACACACACCCTGAAACAGGACATCCAGAGGGTGGAAAAGTTTTTCATGCGGCTGACATGGAAATAGTAAAGTATACAAATAAACCTGCAGAGGTTCACATCCAATAACAGTCACCCTGCCCAAAAAATATGACTGTGGTGGGCATCTTAACCTTCTTATCAGTGTGACACCAAAAGGATGAAACAAAAATTATTGCGAAATTTTAATGCCACACTAAATGAAGACTCGTCATCCAAACGTTTCAGTGTTTGTCCACACTTACATGATATCATATTTGGGAGACTGTTTTGATGGTTTTATGATATTTGTCGTATGTTGTCTCATGTCACAAATGAGAAACCTGTTAGAGATGCGCTATCAGCAGTAAGACTGGGAAATATGTAACTATTTATTATTTGTTATTGCATTTCCAGGGCTATAGCTTTGATAGTTTTTCTTTTTTTATTTGAGGTTCAGAAATTTTTGAATGTTACACAAATTGTTTTTTTATGGCATCCTCCAATTTGTATTTTAGACAGCATTGTGTATTGTTGTGGCCTAAAATGTAAAAGGGTTTAGTCTTTCACCACTCGCTTCTGTTTAATTGCTAAAATTAAAAAAAAAAGTTGACTCCTCATAACAGTGCAGAGTAATGTGATGGGCAACATCTTGTCTTCTCTACCAAATTCTGAACTTTAAGCCTTGTTAGCTGAATTTACACATCGATACTGTCTCAGTGCCATAAACATCGTTAGAGTGATACTGAGATGTTTTTCTTTTATTCTTGAAATAAATTTGAGTCATTTTAGTGACATTTTGCTTTCTTCGTCTTCTTTTATTTACAAGTGCAGAGAAAAAGTGGATAAGAATTTCTGCATTTTTCCATTTAAATTGGTAACTACTTTGATTGCAAAAATATTGACTTATTTCTCTGGACTGTTTGTCCATCTATCTCTGCTCCACTTCAGTAATAATCCCCATATGTTGTGAATTATTGGCGCTTCCTCCCCTGCTAAGCTCCACAAACATTTTTATTAACACTGCTGTAGTTTTCATTCTAAATAGTTGGGGGGAGGGAGTGAAAGCATAAAGGGGATCTGCTGGAATTAAAAGCATATGTTTATCAGGGAGATTTGTACAGTAAAGCCACTTTGATCTGTGATTAGTCAGAGTTTAGCTGTGGGTTCGCAGTAAATTCTGTAAGCGATCACAGGCGACTACTTGAATTATATATCAGCACTTCACAGGTCGAAATGTGTGGTGTCTGCGCTCCGAAGAATAAATCACAAGAATGTGTTTTGACAGGTTAGTTTCTGTCATTCATTATTCATTGTAATTGCTAAGATGTGCAATTTTTAGTTCATTTTGAATGAATTAAATGTGAAATCTTGACATCAAATCTGTTCTTTGAACTGGTATATACAGTAACAGTAATGTAAACAGTCTACAGAAAAGAAAAAAATCTATTTTAAACTTGGGATTAATGGTTTGAGACTTTACACCCTCAAAGTTTGTCCATTGCAACAATATAAATTCAATAGCTGCTACTTAAAATGTAGGGCTAATACTCGAGTTGAAAAGAAAAAGAAACAATTTACTTTTTATTTTATTTATTAACAAATAATATAACAATAATTGATTCCCCCCATGTAACCAAAATGTAACAGGTTTGTACCCAACAAAAGCAAGGACCAGTGAAAGCCCCCAAAACAGAGCAATATCCACAAATAGGTTATATGAAAAAAAAAAACAAAACGAAACAGACAAACAAAATAACCTACTACATTAAAGCAAATGGTGTTATAATAGGAATGAATTTAAAAATTGGTACTGATTTAGATATATTTTGTCTGGACAACAGATTTAACAAAGTGAGATTACCATAGATCTCAAACATCATGTTTTTCACAGTTAAAAGCTGCACAATATTTATGCAAAAACAAAAAAAAAACTGAAAACCCAAAAACAACACTGGGAAAAAAGTGTTATTTGCTGGAGGTATATGAAAGAGGATTTGATCAGTGTTGTCTGGCATCATGCAGAGAGAAGGTTATTATCGCTTTGATAATACCTCCTATATTAAATCTATCCGAATGCCCTCAAAGATCTACTAATGCAATACATCTGCTAGTTGTTAGTGGAATGAGGCACATATGTTTTTCTTTTTTTCCCCCCTTTTTTAAAATTTATTATTAATCTAATGAGTGATTAAGTGGTTCGAGATAATCACCTTGTATCTGATTATGACATATAAATAGGAGATAAAATAATAGTGAAGAAGAGAGAGTGATAACAAAGGGAGAGATTGATTTTATAAGAAACTGTTTTCCAGAAGAGGCGGTGGGTGTTGAACAATACTTCAAATAAAGGTTTAAGAGAGTAAAATCACGTCTTTTTTGAGCTGCAGGGGGCAGCACTGAGCTAATCCAGATTAAAACACACTTTTAGCCAGCGAAAGAGAACCGTCAACAGGAAGCAGGAAGAAGCAGGAGGAGCTGCTCTTGTGTAAGGTTAGCAGTGCAGTTTGCTGACTTACCAAACATACACGTTTTCTTCAGTTATATTGTGCCGTTTGTGCATATGAAAGTCATATTACCAACTTAATGAATGACACTTAAGCTCTCCCATGCAGCTCCAAGAGTGATGTGCAGGTTCTTTTTCCTTTATAAACTTAATTAGCAGCGTTTGACAATTATTTGCTAACTACTACTTCTAGCTAGTAAATATCACTACAGGTAAGAATACATTAGTATAAACATGTACAAGTTTCAATAACGTCATTTTGAAATCGTTATTGAGAGCCACAGAAGAACTCCAAGTTGTACAGTCCTTAAACTGAGTTAAATATTTTTTTTTCTTTGCAGTGATAGCAGGAAAAGTGTCATGAATGGCAGTTACAATGGCTGCATCCCATTCAGATGGTTCATGTCGGGCTAGCAAACTGGCGTGGCTAACTTGGGTACTTCAATGGAATGTAGCCATCGTTAATATTATTGCTTAGGTCCGTTCTTATGTTACTGTGGCAGTTATGTTTGCTTTGAAAAGGCCTGTAACCCGAGATTCTGTATTTTTGCGGCTTCACCAGCACATCACTAGGATTAAATTTATCATTTTACAACTCATTTCCCTTAAAAGCTGCCTGATTCAATGAAGAAACCCGAATAAACAGACAGACATTATTAATAAATGGAATCCTCATATTAAGTACAGTAAAATCATGTAGAAAAGAAAAGTCGATATGATGGACATAACAGATCAGTGTTAAAGAATGGTGAAGCTTCTTCAGGTCCAGCCCCGATTTCCCTTGTGAACACCCACACCACTTACACACACATTTTGGCTATTTTGGCTCGGCATTAAAGCATTAATTGTACCCTCACATTGATAACTACATGACAGAAATCCAAGCATATCTAAATAATAGGGGATCACCCAGTCAAAGTACAATAAAATACACTCCCAAAATCTGCATTCCAGGCAGGAAGTCATAAATTCGGTGGACAAACCGGTCAATAATCCTCTCAGTTTGTCCTGATGCAGGTTTGAACAACGCAATAATCTGATAAATTCTGCCACTACCGATGTGAATTATGATTATGAACGTATAATCTCTGAAATACTACATTATTATGACAGAATAAGCTTTTTAAACTGGGTGAAGCTCCATTTACAGCGGACCTTGGTCGTATTTGGCAGTTTAGAAAATAATCAGAGATTGCACTGCAAGCAGCTCTTATCTAACAGCACACTTGCTGGCTGCAGGTTTCGGTGGTGACTGAAACCTGTTGCAAAAGCTTTCTTGTTGTTTATTTGGCTGTTTTGTATGTACAATCAAAGTAGAATTTCACTGACCAAATAGCAAGGAAGATTATTATTGTCATTTTTATGTGAGTGAATTTCTATAAACACAATAGCAGACAGATCTGGTATTGGTAGACAAATCAGTCATTTCACTGTGTGTATTATCAACACATTTTCTGACTCTGACTACTGATGGTGACATTCAACATCTGTACTCCTGTGCAGGTCTGCAGAATGTCCGGCAGACGGGCTCTGAAGGCCGTGCTCATCGATCTGAGTGGGACTTTACACATAGAAGACACAGCAGTGCCAGGAGCGCAGGACGCCCTCAACAGGTCAGAAACAGCCACTACACCAGAGACAAGCAGAAAATGGAGGGTGAAATGGAGGCTGCATGAATTAAATTGAAATGAAATTTAACATGCATAATAAATTAATTACTGATAGATAGATAGATACTTTATTGATCCTGAGGTAAATTCAAGTGTACTGTTGCGCATCAACACTGAGTGAAGTTGGAGCTTTTGGGGTTGCCAAAAATGTTGCTGCCTGTCCTTTGAAGCACAGGTGTCTTCCAGGATTATTGCATCATTCATTTTGTTATTCTATATTCATATGGATTCTAAATGGTCTTTTAACTGCAAGGTGCTCTTGTTTTGGTGCTGGCAGGTTACGGCAGGCATCTGTGGCTGTTAAGTTTGTGACCAACACGACAAAGGAGAGCAAGAGGAACTTACTTGAACGACTGCAGCGTCTCAATTTCAACCTCCAGGTAGAACATCCAAAGCCATTCTCCTGCACTTGAAGTTCAGTTGCTCAAACAAACAGAGCCTAAAGTCAAGGAAGTTGGCTAAATTACTTATTTGCTGATTTTGACCTCTGGAGTGGCAGATTTTTTTCCTGATTTTGTTTTTGAAAATTGACTTCACTCGGCAGGAAAAAGAGATCTTCACTTCACTAAGTGCTGCAAGGAGTTTGTTAGAGCAGAAAAGACACAGGCCGCTGCTGCTGGTGGAGGACAGTGCACTGGAGGACTTCACTGGTATAAAGCTGTGACTGTGTGTGTGTGAGTGTGAGAGAGAGGAAGGGAAACAGAGACAGACCAAGCTTCAGTTGCTTAATTGTCTTTATTTTGAGTGTTCTCCATGTTTATTTCTTTCAAAACTCCTTTGTTTTAGTAATCAAATCAGTCTAAACAAATGAAAAATCACTGCAGATTCTGTTATTGTCGTGCATCATTCACTCTTTGTCAGCAGTGACAAAACCCACTTTGGTTTTATCTTAACCACAGTGACAAACCTTTAGTGTATCCGTCAGTTTCCTATTTGCTCCCGTTGAGGTCAGTCTTGACGTGTAACCTAAAGTGGTCAAATAATCCAAGCCCCCATTGTTCACATACCGTGACCAACACAAGACAAACAAAACCATTTAATATAATGTGTGATATGAAAATACACTTTGCATTTGTGAATCTGCAGGTATCCGTACTAAATTGCTTGCTAAATAATTATATCAAGATTAAAACTGATCTGAACTAATCTGACTGTATATAATAGCAAAAGTCTTTCCATCTCCAGGTATTGACACCTCAGAACCAAATGCTGTTGTTGTTGGACTCGCCCCTGATCACTTCAACTATCAAACACTCAACAAGGCCTTCAGGTAGTAAACTCATTCATGAGACACACTCTTTAGTCAATCCCAGAACATCTGAGTTCCTTTGATTAGAAAGTTTTCCTGACAGGTTAGATAATTGAGATAATTTTCTGTTTTCCTTTACTTTTCTTTGGTTTTGTTAAAACATGGGTCTAAATGAGTATGAGCTTTGCTTGCTTTTTGAAAAGCTGGAATTGCAGAATCACTGACTTTGTAAGGTTTTTTTTCTCCTTTTTCCTAATTATTAGTTTTCATTATAGTACAGCACAGTAAGACTGGGCGATATGGCAAAAAATATGATAATGATTCCAATTATTATTTAAAGCTTTGCCAGCTTTTACAAAACAATACAAGTTAGCTCAGCTTGTCATCTATGAAAAGAATGGTGTTGTGGCTGGAATGGAACCTTTTCAGACAAGATTAGCTGCTGTTCTCCCCTTGGTTGGGTCTGATGCTGTGTTACCTTTTTGTCAACAAGTTCCTTAGCTGTGGAAGATAATGCAAGTTCATTTCTAGCACTTACGCATAACGAGCTCCGCACAGCTGTGTAAAACAAGCTGGGTGTGGATTAAGATGATGACTGAAGATATCGCATTTCTGCAATTTGTGTTCTGCCAGCTCAGAAACAGGCGTTAGAGAAATCTGTGATTCTGTCTCCCTTTTGTCGAAGTCTGTTTAATCGCCTCCGCTGTGGGATCTGCTCTGAAATTAAGCTGCTGTCCACTGTGTAGAGGAGCTCAGCCCACCCTCATGCAAACAGCCAGTGGCACAGACAACAGAGCCAGTGCAGCCTTTTGATTATGTGTATTTCTTCCTAGAATGATACTGGAAGGAGCTCCTCTCATTGCCATCCATAAGGCTCGGTACTACAAACGTAAGGATGGTTTGGCCCTCGGCCCTGGGCCCTTTGTGACGGGGCTTGAGTTCGCCACAGACTGTACAGCTACTGTGGTTGGCAAGCCAGAACAGACCTTTTTCACACAGGTTAGAAACTCATTGTTTTATTTTGCTTCCTTTTTTACTCAAGTAAGAAACCTTTAAACCATACTGATACTTGAAATCACATTTTGCTGAAATCCCCCTTATGATATGCCTCTATTTTTTTTGTATTGAATAGGCTCTGTCTGATTTAGGATGCAGCCCAAGTGAAGCTGTCATGATAGGAGATGTGAGTATATTGCCAATTGTGTTTCATTAACAGAAAGTTAATTAAGTTAATATTCAACAGTGGAGACACAAGGAGTGGCAGATTTCTCGCAACCCAGAGAGCGCTGGTTGTTCTTGGGAATCAAACCTGACACCATTCACTGCCAGTAGAAACATCACGCCATTTTCTTTCAGATTTTTTATTTTTATTTTTTTATTTATTTATAATGTACCTCAGTATTCACTATTTGGTCAAAACGTCTTTCTGGTGGAACATCACCCCAAATGAATGTTAGTTTGTTGATGTTTTCCTGCAGGATGCCAGAGATGATGTGGGCGGGGCTCAGAATGCAGGAATGTTGGGAATTCTGGTCAGAACCGGTAAGAACGATCTTCTTCCTCCACTGAATCCTCATCCCTCCACCAATTTCACTTATCCTTCCAGTCCTTCCCTTTCCTGCGTCTGCCTAAACTTTTCTGACAGCAAATGACTATTGCACAATGACCAGAAATTGAGGCTCTTTTACTCCCCCTCATCTCTCAGTCTTTTTCTTCCACTGTAATCCATTATTCTTACAGTATACTTACAGTATAAGCTACAGTATATACTAACCCAATTACTACGATGTTTATCATCTCTCCTGTCCTCTCTCAGGTAAATACAGGGAAGGAGATGAGAATAAAATAAACCCTCCTCCCCACCTGACATGTGACAGTTTCCCCGACGCCGTAGAGCACATCCTGAAGAGCCTGTTGTAAGCTGTTTGATTTGCACAAGACTGTAACTCCAAGCTATCACTGTAGACTGTTGACTGTAGACACTGGAAGGACAAAAGTAACTAAATTATTCCCCTCATCCTATCAGTCAAAAAATTAGCCACCCCATAATTGTTGTAAGTCTCAGTGATTGTCCCAAAATCAAAAAAATGAACATAATCTGCACACAATTTACATTTGAATGTGGGACCACTTGATCTCTTTAAGTTCATAATGTTGAAAAGTAAGAAAAGTAAAGCCTGCATTTCAGAAATACTCACCACCTGTTGCCACAATAACAAATGTTCTGTCATTAAATCATAATCAGTATGAATAAATACTTGCTAGTAACTACTGTTTATTATTATTACTATTATTAACTTTTTGCTCACAATCATTGCACAGATAAACAAAATGAATCAGTAGTGTTGGCTCAGAATATCAAAGTTTTAAAGTACTGTTCAGTCACAGATGCGCTAAAAATGGTATGTATGAGAGAAAAACGATGCCTTACAAATGTCAAATATTTCACTGCAGGTATTATCATGGAGACACATAAAGCTCATTTCATTTAGTTAAACCTGCTAAACTAATGATGTGGCTGTTTCTGTAAGTAAGAGAATTTTTTTCTTGCGTGTCAGACAGACTCGTACTCTCTCTCCCAGGCTGTATATCTGTCCATCAGGTTTCTGGCAGAGGGTTTGGAGTGCGCAGTGACTTCCAGGAAGTCAGCTGTTGTCACAGTTTCCAGCTGGATGGCAGGCATGTCGGTATCTCCTGTGAAGGACAATCCTAGTGAGAAGACAGTGTTTCATTCAGGGACATTTGACAGAAAAACAGCTGCTGTGGGGAGTCGATCTGCAAGATATCGCAGGTTTGTGTGTGTATGTGTTGTCATGCCTTCCTGATGTAACTCCAGAGCATCGAAGATCTTGCGGACTGGTCTCATGGCAGCCTCCTTACACACCAGTCTTATATCAGAGCCGGAGTAACCCTCCATCCCCTGAAATGCACACACACACACACACAAACAGGCAGATGTAGGTACTGTGGTATGATTGCACTGTCTCCTCAAAACGTTATGCAACATACACATAAATGCATATTTAATATCCAACACGGAAGTTATTCAATTACAGTAAATTGTGAAGTAGATAAATTATGAAAAGCATTTTTTCCAAACTGAAATTGCCCCAACTGTAACGCACCTTCGCCAGAGTTTCATAGTCCAGCTCAGTTCGTAGCTCCACCCCTCCTGTGGAGCTGAGGGGAGGCAGCCAATGAGAGATCATGGCTTGGCGAGCTGGCGAGGAGGGAAGACTAACTAGAATCCTTTTCTCTAACCTCCTGAGCATGGCATGGTCCAGTTCCCTGAGAACAGAGCAGGAACAGATGCACATCAGTAAACAGATGTTCGCTTCTTGTTCACTTCTAGTCCAGACATCCTTAATTACTTATATTTTTCTTCAATGCAATTTCACTGACATAAAAAATTGCACCATGATTTTGTAGGATTTAATAAAATAAATGTTTGTCAATATTGTGGCCACACACTAGTACTGATTGTCACCAGTGGTGGAAAATAACTTTATCACATTTACTTAAGAATTGCACCTAAGTACAATTTGAAGTTCCTGTACTACCTGTCTATTGCACCCCAGAGGAAAATATTATTCTTTCTGTTCCACTCCATTTATTTCACAGCTATAGCTGCTAGTTACTTTGCATAATTATTAATAATAATAATAAAAGCTACAATGAGGGACCATTTTTACTTTATATATTACAGGTGATTTTTGCTGATAATGCTCACAAACTTTTAATTCAATAAAGTTTTGAATTCAGAACTTTTACATGTAGTGAAGTATTTTCACAGTGCTTTACTAATTCTGCTTTTACCTAAGTAAATGATCTGAATTATTTTCTGCACCATTGGAGGTTATTATCATGAGGAAATATAGTGATGACCTTTAAGGCTTTTACGTGCTGTATGTGGTGTGTGTTTGTGTTAAAGTGTTACCAAGGCAGGTTGGAGGCAGCCAGCACAAACACCAGGTCCTCTGATCTCGCCAGTCCGTCCATCTGAACCAGCAGCTCAGTCTTCATCCTGCGGCTCCCCTCATGCTCTCCCCTGAAAACAAACATCAGCCTGCTGTTACATCACATTTTTATTCACCTCTGCATCAGTTATTCAATGATCTCAATACTGACATGAGTAAATATTAACTATAGGGTCAACCTTGTCAGTCTTGTCCAATGTTCTGCCCATTGTTTTCCTTCGAAAAAAAACTTCATAATTATGGCTATGTATACTTCATCTAAATTAAGTACAACATTTAAATTTTGTACAAATTTTTGATGTAAAATTGAAAAAAAAAAATGTTCCTGGGGTTTCCGATTTCCAGCCATTCTTCTGTGAGTTATCTGAATTAGTCAAGGACACATGGCTTTAGGTGAGCAGAAGCAGACACACTGGTAACAAAATTAACCACTGGAGCTCACCCTGTGCTTGTTCCTCTCTGGCTCATCACTGACTCCAGCTCATCGAGGAAGATGGTGGACGGGGCGTGGTACCTGGCCAGCTCGAACAGAACCTGCAGGCACACAGATACATGTGCTATGTACACCAATCCAAACCACAACCTTCAATGTTTAGGAGACAATGTGTGTAACATTCGTGTGTAAGAAAAAATGTGTTGCATTTGATTTGTTGTGATGATGAATAACCCACCCTGACCAGTTTCTCAGAGTCTCCTCTCCACTTGCTGACAATGCTGGAGGCTGAGATGTTGAAGAAGGTCGTCCTGCACTCGGTAGCCACAGCCTTGGCCAGCAGCGTCTTACCTGTACCTGCGCGTATGTGAGTGAAGTGGATACAAGATTTTTTCAGGTTGGCAAAAAAGGAAAATTATTCTTTCATTAGCAAATCTGATGAAGTTTTACAGCACTGGAGGTCTTACCTGTGGGGCCATAGAGCAGCAAGCCCTTCCACGGAGACAGGATACCCGTAAACAGCTGGGGGTACTGTAAAATAAGAGAGGAGTCAAATGGGAGTACTTCAAAAGCACTTCCAAACCTTTAGTAAATCACCTAATTCAACATGAGAACATTCTATAGCTGCAAACATATTCTTCCAACTAAAAAACATTTATTATAATTCACTGCAGACCAGTCAGAAGCTGAGCTGTGTGCAAGCACAACTGATTCGCCTGATTGTTTAGCTGAGTCAGTGCTGCAAACACCACATGCCACAAATTACTCTGAATTTAAGGTGGCAAACGGCAGCAAAGTCAAATCACCAAACTGACATTATATCCCCTGAGAATGAATAATAATGGAGACAGAAGTTGGGGATTGTGGGAAGGAGGAGATACGGTGTTACCCAATAAAGCAGGCCAGCCTGAGAGAGGATGGAAACATCAATCCTCATCCAAGTCTGTAAATGTCAAGAGGATGCAGACAACCTGATTTGCTGTCATCGTATCCATGAGAGGTCCAGGTGATGAAGACAGAAGTGTGTATACATATACTGTATTTTCTGTGTGTGTGCATTGCAAGTTTTACTTGTATATGTCTGAATGCAGAGGGGAAAAAAAGTGCAAATGACACTATGTATATACATTCTATATGACATAGCATGCATGTGTGTTCCTTCCTCCCTGTCTGTCTATCAATCTATGTATGCTTGTGTGTTGTGTTCCATATTATCCCAGGTATAGATTTAATGTCAGCCTAACAGACTGGCCTGACCTCGTCACCCTCCGTCTCTTTAAGCCCTTTAAAGGAGATGTATTCAGAATCGAAGATGGGCGACCGCAGGTGAAATACCAGCATGCCCAGGCAGCGGCCGCACCTTAATGGGATAGACGACGGCCTCTTTGACTAATCGCTTGGCGTCCTCCAGGCCGATGATGTCCTCCCACCGCACATTGGGGCTGTGCAAATAGATGTCCTTTAGGGGTGAACAGACACACAAACACACAAGAGTGAGGGATGCATGTGGAAGATATCAGCTAGAAAAGGACACGCTCACACACACACACACACACACACACATCCCAGTGCGATTAGGCTTGTGTAAATAGGTGTCCTTTAGAATGAAACATCAGATAAGGGAAATAGATAGAACCTGGACGTTCATTAATACAATAGATCAATTCATTCACAAAGCCCTTTACTGCTCTCTAGTGGACATATCTGGTATCACATAAATCACTTCCCAATATCATAGTCTGTGGCAGACCTGGGCAAACTGTTCCACAAAGGGCCGGTGTGGCTGCAGGTTTTCTTTCCAACCAAGCAGCAGCACACCAGACTTGACTCATTTAATCAACTGATCTCAGTCTTCAGACAGTTGATTGGTCAAACTGTGTGCTCTTGGTTGGTTGGAGCAAAAACTCGCAGCCACACCGGCCCTTTGTGCCCAGGTCTGGTCTGTGGCCACAAGTTCAGATAAAGTCAGCGCTCCTATGTGTGTGTTTGTGTCAGTGTGTAGTACCCTGCTGATGATTGCAGCCAGTTCTCTCATCTCACCGGTCATTCCAGAAAAGCCACTCAGTGGCTTCAGCAGCCGCTCCTGCAACACGGCATAAAGTGTTTTTTAAATTATTAGTTTTACTATTATTTCATTTGTTTTTTGCCCATGCCCATCAAATGTTTCAAGAACTACTAAAAGACAAAATGATATTTTTTGAATCTTTTACAGACGGGATTAACTGAGTAACATGAAGATTTTCATTTTTTCTATTTTTCTTTCCTCAGTGTTGCTGCAGTGTATTTACCATGTGGTCTGAGTCACTGCCAGCTCCTTTGACAGCATCATGAACTGGACCTTTGCCGTCAGTCATCTGGCCCTAAGACAAGCAATACAAGACAGTCATGATAACAAAAGTGTTAGCATTATCTGTCAGTTTATGAGTACATTTTGCCATTTCTGTTCACGTCCACTCCAAAACATCCAGATGCAGGATTAGGTAGTTAAGAGTTCTTTTTTCTTTTTTTTTTTTAAATGAGAGACCTAAGAGTGACCTCACACGCTCAATAAATAAATAAATAAGAGAAAAAGAGGCAGATTATTAGCACCTTTCTGTTCATGGCTGCCTCCCTGGCTGCTCCATTTCTGATGGACAAAACGCTGAAACCAAATTCTGACGACTCTGGATGGACAGAGGAGCCGTTCTCCTGGAAAATGAAGATTCGTATGTCAGAGTAACCCCCCCTTTTTTTTTTTAATACTCTGGTCGGTTGTTCTGTGTTTAATGCTATACATTTGTATGTGAGCTGGCAGCTGTCCTCTTTGTGATTCCAGACTGTGGGTTCTGGGACGTGTTAATTTTGGGGAGAGGCTTTGCTGAACAGGGACTCCTGGGGGACACAGAGGACATCTATCAGTGAAAGAAGTGAGGAGAGCTATGATTGGTCGATCCTTTTAATTAACTCAAACAAACTGTTTGTTTTTTGGTTGTTTCTTTTACTACTTTGATTTATATTGTCAGCATGTATGAACACTGAATGACTACTGCTATAAACAATAAAGGAAGCAGTGATAGATGGAGAGACTCACCTCTTTATTCCACCACTTTTTACATATCTGTTTTCACCTTGATATAAAAAAACAACAGGAAATATTAATTAAGTTCCAGAATTTAACAGCAAATGTACCCCAGGAGATCCAATTTTAGTGTTGCTCAGTGTTTTAGTGGCGGTCATTTACCTAGTTCTGCTGTCCTTCTGATGAGTTTGGGATATTTCTGAAACTTGACGTAGTGATAGCTCTCGAACTCCATCAGCACCATCTCCAGATCGATGTTATCGCAAACCTCAAACCTTCTCACGCCTCCATTAGTCTCCTGGTCCAAGGCCACTGCTGCAGCCACGTAGCTGGAGAATTGACAAGAACTCACACATGTGCACATGAACAAGGTCAACTGTGTTGCTGTCTTTGCCTGTGCTGTGGGCCTGGGGAGTCCTACGTTATCTAGTTTTGATGTCTTGCATGTAGCCAGTAAAGTCAGATACTTTCCATACAGACATGCACACACAAAATCCCACTCTTTGTTAATAGCTGCCCTGCTCAAAAATACCTCTGTGCTATAAATAGCCTAAGCTGCGCTTACCTGCCCTTACCTGCTTTAAGGAACTCTAGGTAAGACCACCTTGCCAATGCACATCAACCACTCATGTAACAACACACAACCTCATACTGACCCTTGTCCCACCAGGTGTTGGTATATGAGGATGAGGAGGCTCTTCCTCCTCATCTCAGTCCTCAGCTCATCCTGTTGGGCAGCAACAAAGAACACTGAGCACCACCAGCAGCTCAAAAACAGCTTGGTTTAAACAATATACTATACTATCAGTGTTTTGATTATAGGTGTTCAATAACAGGTACTCTTGTCATTATATTGGGTCTTATAGTGGCCATTTGTCCAGAGAAAAACAAAACCAAATTAAACTTTAAACCAAACATAATCAAAAGGCCACTGATGCACCATGGGAATGTGGTCTAACGCAGGCAAAAGAAGATGAATGTCCATGCCAGATCTTGTGCTTAGTCGTGTTTCTTTCAAAACTAATCAAAAAGACAAAAGCACAAAGAAAATCATGGCTGCTGGTGCCTCCTTTGCACTGGTAGAAAACCATAGGCCCACCCAGGTGCATGCTGGTCCTCAAGGTGCCTACCTACTTAAATAACCTCAGATGCCCACAATTACCAAAAGATAAACCAAAATATTAACTATGCAAATTTAAATATCCTAAATAAATAACAGAGAAAATTATCAAAAAATCCAATCTATAATCTCCAATCTAATCTTAAATGAATCAAAGAAAGTTACTCATAATTAGCTAATTAAACTTACAACTAAAACTAAAAACAAAAACTAACTCAACAAATAGCTCCTACAGGTCTTACACTTAAAATAACATGAAAAGCTGTAGACAACACTAATGTTAACTAGTGGCTGAGTGTCCCAGCAAGTCATACATGCAAGATTATTATTAACACCTGCTTGACCAGTCAAAAGGGCTATAGTCCAGGCACAG